>NW_005842067.1:1900637-1900857 GCF_000455745.1 Alligator sinensis | reverse complement strand
GACTCTGCCCTCACCCCGCCAGCCTGCAGGGTGCGAGCCTGAGCCTGGGGTGCCAGGTGTGGCCTCCCCCGGCATCGCAGCATTCAGAGAAGCAGGTCCTTGGCTGCCCTGGCTCTCCTGGGGCAGGCTGGGGTGTGAGGTTGGGAGTCTCAGGGTGTGGGGTATGTCAGGGCTGCAGGCTGGGGTGTGAGGTGGGTGTGTCAGGGCTGCAGGCTGAGGT
>NW_005842067.1:1883751-1900477 GCF_000455745.1 Alligator sinensis | reverse complement strand
AGGGCTGGGGTGGAAGGTGTGGGGTGTGTCAGGGCTGGGGTGTGTCAGCCCAACTCCTCTGTGACTGCCTCGCTGCAGTGACCTCATGTCCTTCATCCCTGCAGCCCGTCCTCCAGGGTCCCCTGGCAGTCCTCTCCAGACAGTGACAACACCTGTTCCCGGTGCCACCCTTGCTCTTCTTATCTCTTATTACCTTCTCTCTTGCCTCTCTCTCTTTTTATTCCTGGAGTGTAAATAAATATGATTGACCATCAGTGAATAGTTGTGGAGGAAAGAGTTGTTTTACCCGTGGCTGCAGTCCTGTAATGACTCCATGTGGGTTGGCCCTTTTGTCCATGCAGCCCTTCAGAAGACAGTAGATAGGCCTCTTTATAGGCTAACAGTCTATTTGTAGATATATAAGATGAACAGATCTCAGTATAGCTGCAAGGGTTCATCTGCCCGATTATAGCTCTGTGTCTATAAAGCATGCTGAGTATTTTCCCGTTTCTAATGCAGACAAAATATTTAGAGGTAAGGATTTCTTAGGGTGATATCTTTTAACGAACCAACTATGTAGTTGGGATAAAGTTAGACAGGCTTTCGAGTGTAAGACATCTTTCCTCTGGTCATAATTGGTCCTAGTAAAAGTCCCCCCTCCACCCCCAGGAAATCCTTGCCTTTTGTGTAATTTCTGGTCCATCACAGCTATAACATCACTTATATTACCAGAAAATATTTAAAAGCATTAGGCCTGATCAAACAAGCTGGATTATTGCATCATAAACAAAAACAGTGTAAAATAATCTACATGTGCTTCAGGTTTTGGTAAGGCATGTTGAGGATTAACAGCAAAGTTTGGATTTTTTTTCAAGAAAGGTGTTTTCTGTAATTTTGCTTGCTGATTCCTGAGCAAAGCCAGCAAAACAACCCAAACTATTAACTCAATTTTTAGGAGAAGTTAATTCATATTTTTTGCTAGAAACTTAGCCTGTGGGCTGTATGCAGCCTGCGTGAGGTTAAAGTGGCCTGTAGGACTTGTTGATACAGCCCTGGGTACCCAAGGGGTGAACATTATTATTACCTGCCCCTTCCTCGCTGAGGAATTTGGGGTCTTCTGCCACTGCTGGAGACTCTAATCTGTGACAGGAGAGAAGCAGGGGCAAGTGGTGGTGGCATTCACCCCCTGAATTCTGGAGTTACATCAATGTAGTGGCTCCAGCAGTCCTGTATCACTGCCCTACTACCAGAGGTGGTCATCTGACCTGTGAGAAGCCCCAGGGTCTGGATCTGGTGCACAGCACCAAATAAGTGGTGTAACCCTGAGTAAGGTTGTTTTATGTGTGATGGGGAGTAACTGTAAATTTCTTATCATGGCCCGTATTATCTAACACGCAAGAACAGAAAATCTCTAAATGAAGATTGCCCTAATGGTGTAACTACAAGACTATAATCCGCATCTTCACACACAACAGAGGAATCATATTGCTTTCTTCAATTACACTTCTTTTTCTTTTTATGTTGCAAGGTTTTGAGTGAGAACATGGGTATAGAATCAAAAGAAGGTAGGGCTAGAAGGGACTTCATGGGGCCATCTCAGCCCAGCCCCTTGCTCAAGGCAGGATTATCCATGACTAAATTATTCCAGTCAAGTATCTAACTCTTCTGCTCTTGAAAATTTCCAGGGATGGAGATTCCACACTTCTAGGTAGCCTGGCTCAATGCTTGACTACCCTCAGGCAGAAAATTCTTGCTAATCTCCAACCTGAATTTCTTCTGCTGCTGTTTGAGGCCATTGCTCCTAACCTGTCCTCTACCAGCATAGGAAAAGCTCCATTCTCTCTGTAATCACCCTTCTGGCATTTGAAGACTATGAAATCCCATTCAGTCTTTTCTTCTCCAGACTAAATAATCCTAGGGGGCGGGGTTTAGCTATTCCTCATAAGTATGGTGTTCTGGCACCTCAAATTTTTTTTTTTCACTAAATTTGCCTTTATTTTACAGGATTTATGAAATTTAAACTCCTGGGTTCAGAAAAGGAGAAAAATATTCTGCAGAAATGTCTAAGATTGAGAAAATGAGCATCCTTGGAGTGAGGAGTTTTGGGGTAGAGGACAAAGACAAGCAAATTATCTCTTTCTTCAATCCCTTAACCATTTTGGTTGGACCAAATGGTGCAGGAAAAACGGTAAGACTTTTACAAACACAAAAAGGTATAAATTAAATAATCAAAAGCTCATCCTGTAAAGAATAATCATTTATATGAATTGAAAGGCAAATTTAAAATAAACCCCACTGACTGACATAACATTCACATAATTCTGGCTCCACTTTGTAATGATTCAGCGGCAAGCTTCACAGTAGGCATAGGGGGCTATCTGCATGTGTTTTATAAGATTAGAGCCTTATTCTATAAACTGGTATTAGGGTTTGGGATTTTATTTTTGTTTGGTGTTTTGCAGTGTGTTTAGAGTTTTAGAAGTTAGAGAAATAAAGGATGTATTGGATAACTTAATTCATATCTCCTCCAGTTTAGGATTGTGCCCTCTTGTACATTTATTAGTATTTTTGTTCAGTATAGTTTTAACATGTTAAGCCATGGAGTCTGTATTATTTCTCTTGAATGACTACCATATTGCTGAATTAACAAAATTTTATGATGGTAACTTATTTTTGGAAGAGATGCACTTTCTTTATTACATTACTTATTTTTTTTTGCTTGTCATTAAGCTTTTAAAAAAGTATATTTATGTTACTATGTTCTCTTGATTCCAACATCTTGTTTGTTCTCCATTGATATTACTGATGCACATTTATTTTAATTTCCATAGACTATCATTGAATGCCTTAAATACATATCCACTGGAGATTTCCCTCCAGGTACCAAAGGAAATTCTTTTGTTCATGATCCAAAGGTAAGAGACAGGGCAATCTGTATATCTAAGCACTACTAAAAAATATTGAATGAACTCTGGGATGAGAAAAAACAAGTACATTTCTGTAGAATATAATTAGATAAATTAACTATTCTACTTCAATTAAAAAACTAAAGGAATAGGAATCTAAGAGAGGGCAGAAAGAAAAAATGACAGAATTTGTTTTGTCGTTCATGGGTCCTAGTAATACTGCACTTGTAAATAGTTCCATTGAAAAATGCATGTTTTGGGAGGACACGCTTCATCTGGCCTGGGTTATTTGTATTTTAAGATATGGTAAAAAAGATAATCAAGTGTGAGCTTTGTCTCAGAACTCCAGAAACTGATCTCAGTGTGGGGGGGGAAAAAAAAAAAAAAAAAAAAAATTGGGTGAAACCTTGGCCTCATTGAAGCCTCCCATTGATTTTAGTGGAATTTCATCCCTTGTGGTGGAATATATGATTGTATGCTCACAGATGTTTCCTTTTGTATAAAATCATTTTTGGTCTCTGTTAAAGGTTGCCAACGAAACAGATGTCAGAGCTCAGATTCGACTGCAGTTTCGTGATGTTAACGGAGAGCTTGTAGCTGTCCAGCGATCCATGGTTTGTACCCAGAAAGGCAAGAAAACAGAATTTAAAACTCTTGAAGGTGTCATTACTAGGACAAAGTAAGTGTTGTAAACATTGTCTGTTGGATTGAGCTTTCATTTGTTTTTTTCTTGCATCTTTATATGTAAGGGTTCCGAGATCCCTTAGATGCATGTGAAAGTGTGTTATGAAAGTGGTAGTATGTGCACTCTGTTTAATTTCCTTCGTATTAGTGGTGAAGGAGTCATTTGGTTGAGAAGTGTTCTAGTTATAACCCATTCTATCTCCTGTTCAGCCCCCCACCTCTGATAGTTTTTTGAAAGGAGTGTTTATTTCGTGCTGCTCAGTATGGTTTCTCTCCCTCTGCTGGTTCTGTTAACCCAGTGGTTTTTCACTTGTGGTCCACAAACCCCTGGGGGTCCATAGACTATGTCTAAAGGGTCTGTAAAAGATTACTATGATCAAGCAGAAGTATGTGGATACCTACACTTACAATTCAAAGGTGTCTGCACCTCCACTAGACATTTTTTGAGGGTCTACAAATGAAAAAAGGTTGAAAACCACAGCGTTGACCATTTGCTACTGTATAGATGAGGGGCTTCAGCTGCGGGCAGTCTTCCCATGCTGCTGTAGAGATGAGCAGTGACAGCAACTGGGTCCCAGCACCTAGCTGCCTCTGACCTGGGGGTGGGTCACTGTGCCTCTAGCTGGAAAAATTTGCCTACCTGTGATGTAGACAAATACCATGACATTTGAGGCAGCCGTTCCTAATCTGTGGTATGCATACCACTAGTGGTACACAGACAACCTGTCAATGATATATGTTAACAGAGTTTTTATAATTACTTTAATTGCAAAAATTTGCTGGCGGTATTTAAGGCTGAACTGAAAAATTTGCTGGTAATACTTAAGGTTGTATCATTTTAAAATGGCGGTGTGCAGTCTGTCAGAGTCTGGGAACAGCTGCATTAGGGAATTAGGCAGCTGAACAGATGATATTAAGTTAAAGGGTTGGTGGGGAGAGCACATCAGTTGCTCCCTGGAAGTTATTTTCTATGCTTGCTTCCATCCTGTAGTAAGTGGAAGCTAAATCAAGGGAGCTTATTCCTGAATTCTACTCTGTGGAGTAGGAGTAGACATATGAAATCAGTTATTGTGGAGCATGGAGCGGCACTGCTTCTCACCTCTCCTTGCCTTTTTGTTAGTTTGTTTGGCTTTATATACCTAGAGTTACAGAAAGATGTTTGAAATAATGATGTGCTGTGTAAAAAAACCATTGTGCTGGAACTGATATATTTATATTTAAAATGGAAGAGTGAGGGGAGAATGAAGGGAAAAATGTGTTTATCACGGGAAAAAAATAAGTTGTAAAGTTTATCAAGTTTTAGGATTAAAGCAGGTAGAGTGAAAAAGTTAACATTATATAGAAATTTTTTTGTTTTAAAATAGAACTACAATTGTCTACAGCAACCAGTACTGTTTTTCTTTGTGTGTCCTATCTTAATCTATGCAATACAGGCATGGAGAAAAGGTCAGCCTGAGTTCCAAGTGTGCAGAAATTGACCGAGAGATGATCAGCTCCCTTGGTGTTTCCAAATCGGTACTTAATAATGTCATTTTCTGCCATCAAGAAGATTCAAACTGGCCATTAAGTGAAGGCAAAGCTCTGAAACAGAAATTTGATGAGATCTTCTCAGCAACCAGGTTAATTTCTTCCTACCACTAACTTAATGATAGTAATATATTTCTTTCCTTTACTAGTTTAAATGTTCAAACAAAAACATTTAGTGTTGGTTTCATTCACTGATGAAGTGTCTGTTCTGACAGAATTTGATATTTATTCTTTCTTGGCTTTCTTTTTAAAGGTATATTAAAGCACTGGATACTCTCCGTCAGGTGCGTCAGAAGCAAGGCCAGAAGGTAAAAGAGTGTCAAACAGAATTGAAGTATCTAAAACAGAATAAAGAAAAAGCACGTGAAATTCAGGATCAGCTTAACAGTAGGGAAACTCAACTGGCTGTTTCTAAGGAGAATGTAAAATCTATTGAGAATCAACTTGATCCTCTAAAGGTAATTTAGGTTCTATGACTATGCAATTAAAATCATATTGTAATAATGTTCTTGGGCAATAAGGGATAATTAAAGGTTACTTGCTATGGGAATTTCCTTACTTTTGTTTGATTAAAATCTCAAGCTTAACTTTGCATTATCAGTGTGATGGAGGTTGTATATGCTCCACACATTATGCCAGAGTTTAAAGGCTGTTTTAAACTTTCATTATCTGTCATAAGTATGTATGAATTTTTTTTTCAAAACCGTGGTGGAAATGATCTGCTTTTATCTTTACACCATCTTGGATCAATTTGAATACTACCTAAATGTTTTAGGCAGGGAAGGTTCTTAAATGCATTTACTTTCATTTGGGGGTTTCCAGTCAAATCTCGAAATCAACATCTCTTTAAGATGTCTAGTTTGTAATAAAACTTTTTTTTGGTTGAAATTCATAATTTTCAACCTGACTATTCAACAGCTGTTGTTTGAAGATTCATCGTAGTATCTACTAAATGTCATAGGAGGGCAAAATTTCGTGTTGCCTTCTTTCAAATAATCATTAAAAAGAAAGCACTGAAAGGGGGTGTCTAATCTATTCTCCCACTCTGAGAATGGTTCAGTTATACCTAGATCATTCCATTCCTGCCCATTTAACCCATGGTAGGGATAGGATTTCATAACCTCATCATGTAACCTGGTTTGTGCTTAACTTCTCTTTATAATGAGGTTTTTTTCTAAATTCCGACCTCTTAGCTGCAGTTACCTGCCTTAATTACTGTCTCATACCTCCTTGGTGGATATAGAGAGCAATTTATCGCTACACACGAAACCCTTGCTATTCGTGGTTTCAAATTCACGAATGCCAAACCTGCATCTTAAATACTTTATACACTTACAGGAGCTCCTTGGGAGCTCCGCGCTTGCTGACACTGGGTGGGTTCTTGCCACTGCCGCCGGGCTCCTGCCACCACACTCCTGCTGTCGGAACCATGCCCTCACCCCCCCGCCCCCCGTCCGCCGTGTGCACTATGTTCATGAACGCAGTGCCTTATTCTCAAATTTTGCCATTCGCGGAGGATATGAGAATGTATCCCCCGCCAATGGCGAGGGTCACCTGTGCTTTTTATAAAATGTTTTTACTTATTTGAAGATTGTTGTCATGTCCACTATAAACCACAAATCCTTTCTGCAACACTGCTTACTACCCAGTTGTTCCTTATTTCCAATTTGTTATATAAGCACCAGTCAACAAAAAAATCTGTATAAAAACTATTCCTTGTCTTTTAAGAACATAATACCTATCACCTCCTTTACCCTTGTACCACGGCATATCATATGTCAGTGCTACAACTAATACAAATAAATATAGCAATTATTATACCTGTAGCTTTTCTTTTGAGTAGGTCATTACATGTTTTTCTGGAACGTAGTTAGTTCTCTAACTATATTCTATAACGTACTGCTTGGTAAATGTAATTAAAACAAGTAAAATGCATTGCCCACACTACTTTTCTGGGCAAATAATTGCTATAGTTGCTATTGCTGCAGTCTTTATCAGAGAGGAGTTTGTTTTTCCATTATTAATGAATGAGGAGGTGTTCCACAAGACACTCTTGCTTAATAAGAAGAATATGTTATGAAAACGTTTGAGAACCCTTGTCCCATGGTCAACGATTGCTCAGAACTCTTTGTGAAGGTGCTCAATATAATCTATAATGTAATATATTTGAATAGAAAATATAAATGTAAGACCCATAAACTAATAAAGCTAGTTTACTTTTAGTATTCTCTCCTTTTTTAGACTCGTTTGGCAGAAATTGAACGGAATCTTATAAAAGTAATGGGACTTGATAATGACATTAAAGCTTTGGACAGCAGGAAGAGACAGATGGAAAAAGATAATCGGGATTTACAGCAGAAGATGGAGAAGGTTTGCCTTGCAAATCCCACATGTTGCCATTCTTAGTTCTGAAAAATCATAAGTTATATATTACTGACTGAAATAGAGTTGCTATAGAATGAAATACACATTAAAAAAACAAACGACTTGTCTACTTGCTCCTAATGTAACATTTGCTGGAGCATTTTGCTTTTGTTCTATTAGTTGCATATTCCACGCAATTTTAGCCAAGATGATTGCAAAACGGGGAGCCAAAAGATATGAATTCTTTAATGTAATCATTGAAGGACTCTTCAAAACAAAAAAAGATCCTTACAAGTAAAATCCCCAATCTGCAAAGTATTTAAGCATATGAGCAATGATTTTTAATTTTCTGGATCCAGAACAGAGCTTGTAAAAACTGAGTAAATAAGGTGCAGAGAAACTGTGTAGTAATGGCCATAGAAGTTTACAGTTTTTCCAAGAGTATCTAAGGAGACAACCACATTCAATTTGCTTCTCGGTATTGTTTTTATCATCAGTCATCAACACTAGTGTACTGTACCTGCTTTTCCTTCAGACATGAAGAAGAATGCATTTCGTTCGAAAGCTATCTCAACGATGAGTTGGTCCAACAAAATAGCTCGCCCACAAAAATTCCTATTAATGTTGATGTCTTAAAACATGCTACCTGTGTAGATATAAGGTTCTTGTATAATGTGGTTAGGTGTTAAGAATAGATATCTGAAAACATTCTCTTGCATGCATGACTTCTGAACTATTTACCATGGCATGTCAAAGTGTATTTTTAGTGTGTTGTACCTTTTCACTGAGGAATACCCTGACAAATTGGGTTTATTAAAAACTGGCTACCCCCATCAGAATAGACCTTAAATACAAGTGATTTAAATAAACAAATCCTGTTTTTAAATAAGTAGATGATGCAATGAAAATGTTGCTCTCTATTAAAAATGAAGATAAGGATTCAAGCTATTTTTAGAAACTTTCTTTCCAAAATAGAATAACTGGTTATGAAGTGAAATATAACTAGTCAAGACGTACACAAATGGCACGCTGGACTATGCTTGACCAGACAAGTACAGGAGATTTCCTATCATAAACATCATGAATCTTCCTATGTTTCCTCCTCTAAAGTAGCTAATGAAAGAGTTAAAGATCTTTCATTGTGTCTGTGCTAAAGCATATAAAACTTTTGACAGGTAGAAAGAATTTCACCAGGCAGAAATTACAGTGTGTAAATGAACATGTATCAATATGATAAAGAGAAATGGTTTTATTTGGTTCAGATCATTTTTATTTCCAGTTCCCATGGTGTTGCCTTATTAATGTTGTTATTATAGACATTAACATAAACTATTGGTGTTTTATGATTTCTCTTTTTTTTTTTCTTCTGCATGGTACTTTGACTGCACAGGTGTTTCAAGGAACAGATGAACAACTAAGAGACAGGTACCAAAATCATCAGAGAATAGTAAAAGAGAAAGAAAGGAGATTAGCAGACTGTCAGCGTGACATGGAAAGAGTAAGCAAAGAGTGCCTGAGATTCAACAGAGAGAAATCAGACCTTCTTGTCGAACAAGGTATAATACACTGATTTAAAAAAAAATCCTACTACTTAATTCTTTTTTTCAGATGTAGGCACTTGTAATAGGATAAGTGATAGAAGGCTTGTAATTGAGGTAGAATAGGGGTGCTAGATCTGACCCATGGAGCTGTGATATCCAGCTTGTGGGGCTTCGCCTGGGCTTGAAAATGTAGGGGTGCGGGAGCAGTGGCACCTAATTGCCAGTCCCCAGCTGCCAAATTTTTGTACCCAGGGGGAACCCTGTGCACTGGATAGCATGGACCTCCATGTTATATTAAGCATGTGGAGCTGATCAGTGGTGCAGGGAAGCACAGGGCTGAGTGGGGTGGGATGGAGTCAGCCTGAGCAGCAGAGGGTGGCATCGTGGTGACTAATCGTGGTGTGCGTGGCCTGACCTGGCCTGCAGATCAGCTCTCTGCCATTTATCCAGCCTGTAGGGCCAAAAGATTGAGTACTTCTGATCTAGACAAAAGTTTTGAACCGTTATGTATTCAGTTGGCTACATGTGAGGTATGGGATTGCAAATTTAAGCTTTTACCTTTTACTGTTAGATACCCAAAAGTTGATCAGTGTTCCCTGTGACATTTCAAAGTATATTTGCTCCTGTGAGGTGTGATTGTGACATGTACTATACATGTTCATTTACGGACTACTATCTGCAGAAATGAAACTGAATTTGGCATTTTTTGTTCTAGGCCATTAAAATTTCATTCTAACAGTTTTCTGTGAGCAGTTTGTCTTGGGTATGAGTTGTAAAGTTTGCAGAATTGAAATAATATCACCAACTATAGTGAATGAATTTAGGCAAGAAAATAGCTGACTAAGGCCAATGACAGGTGTTCATTAAGGTGCAACAGTCAGTTGATAGTCAGTTGGATTGGGATTGTACTGGTGCCTGACAAGAGTTTAAGTTCTTGAAGTTGCTGGTTTAACTTAAATCAGCTTAATAGCCAAGTTAGTTATACTGTTGTGAACCATTGTATGAACTATATGTAAACCATATTTGCAGTTATTTAAT
This sequence comes from Alligator sinensis, assembly GCF_000455745.1. Taxonomy (NCBI): domain Eukaryota; kingdom Metazoa; phylum Chordata; order Crocodylia; family Alligatoridae; genus Alligator; species Alligator sinensis. The sequence goes on along the minus strand of NW_005842067.1, from coordinate 1,890,438 downwards.
CCTGGTTATTTAGTTTTACCAATAAAAGCTAAACCGATACATGTTTCCTTTAAATGGCTTGTCAATGTCCACACACAGTCACCCTAGTTCAACTAAGCCAGTTCAGTCTACTGCAACTTTTCATTAAGCTGTTGCAGCAATTTATTGGAGCACACCTTACTAAAATAAATTATACTAATTAATCTATATTCTTTGGCCAACCTAAGGGAAGATTAAGAAGTAAATAACATAAATGGTGATGAACGGGTTTGTTTTAAAATCCTAAAGTGGCTTTAGTAACAGAAGGAAAAATGTCAAAAAATAGTAAATAACTTTAGGATTCTATAACTACTGTAGTTCTTGTAAGCAGCTAGAATTCATGAGATATACAGTGGCAAAAACGAGCACAATTCTCTATAAATAACCTTTTAAATGTGTAAATCCTGTTTCTGTGTGTGTGTGAATGTATACATGAAGGTCGTCTTCAGCTGCAAGCAGATCGTCACCAAGAGCACATCAGAATTCGGGATTCGTTAATTCAGACTTTAGCAGCACAGCTGGAATTTGATGGCTTTGAACGAGCACCTTTAAATGAAAGACAAATTAGCAATTTTAACAAGCTTGTGAAAGAAAGGCAAGAAAAAGAAGCAGAAACAGCTAACCAATTAATGGTAACAATTTTGTTATCCTATTGTTGTATTGTCATACTAGTACTTAACTTCCTAGTGCAGTGTGAGTTGACGGCAGTGAAGACAGCAGAAGTTAAACGTTTCTTAATTTTCCAGAAAATGTTTACAGGACATGTGTATTTGCATCCTTGTCTTACAATTCTAATACTATAAATACCTAGCAAGAAGTTTTATAATATAGTTTCTACTAGGAAAGACCCAGCAAGACCATGGTGGGGGGGGGGTATTGTTTGTTTGTTTTGTTTTTTTAATGGTGTAATTTTTTAACAATTTATTTTTGCTTGCGAAGACATGCCTGCAGGCTAAATCCAGTTTGTGGAGCCATGGCATAATTTATGAGCTGTAATATAGGGAAAAATAATTTTAGTTCAGCTTCACTTTATGACTGGAAAACAATATTTCTCCTATAAAAAACTGAAAATATTTAAATTACTATTTTTAGTGTGAAAAAAGTTGAAAAAATCCAGTTTGAAGAAAATTAAATGGAAATTTTCTGCTTGAACCCTGGGCTACCCAGCTGCTAGGCTACCTGAAGTCCGCCAAGGAAGTCAAGGAGCTTTGCAGCCTTGAGAACTGAGCTACAAACTGTCCAGGCTGCCCAGCCCCCACAGAAGATGTCTGTGCTGCTTGTTTCTTCTACTCATCAGTTTTTCTTCCTCTTAGGCTCCTCATGTGGTATGTTGCTGAGGAGCTGGAGAGTAGATGGACAGGCAGACTGGCAGGGAACCAGATATGCTTCCATTGAAAGTGCAGCCAGAACTGGCATACTCCTTAGAACGCTTGGGTTTAATGAATCTGCATTTTCCAACATAGAGTTGACTGAAAACGTTCTACTAAAAGGTTTTTAAGACTAAACTATTTCAACAGGTTGCTGTACAAATGTGCATAACAGTTCAAAGCAAGCACCTGCTAATAGTGAAATTCAGTTGTAGTTAATTGTTAAGTGAAACATATTTGTTGCATCTTTTTCAGAGGGAATTTTCAGCAAAAGAAGTAGTGAAACAAAAACAGATAGATGAAATAAGAGATAAGAAAACTGGCCTGGAAAGCACCATTGTCCTGAAGTCTGATATTCAAGATAAGAAAAAGCTCGAACTGAAGAATGTGAAAAGTGAGCTTCAGCAACTGGAGGGATCTTCTAACAGGCTTCTGGAGTTGGATCAGGAGCTTGCCAAAGCTGTACGATTTTCTGCTGGATTTGTTTTAATAAGTATACAGATGTGGTTATCTTAATGCTTCTGATCTCACCAAATAGTCCAGCTATGAGTAGGCATAATGTAATGAATAACAACCTTCCTTCTATCCCTACGGAAAGTCCCCTTGCTTTCTGTATATTCTTGTCTCTGGAACCTTGTCTGCCTATGTCCTTAGACCAACACGGCTACAACCTAAACCCCTGTCTCTGGACTGTACACTCTTGAGAGCAGAGATTGTCTACTCTTATGTACCGTTCCTAGCCTAATGTGTTCCCATTCTTGTTTGACTAGTAAGCAATACTATAAAAAATATGACTAATAGAAATGTTTTGAAAATAGATCATATTACACTTAGCAGGTTTTTACTTGTTAGATTGTCCTACATATAATGCTTATAGCCAGCCATGCCTGTTCCTAAGACAAGTTCTCTCGCTGCTACATTCTGAATTGTATCTTTCCAGTGAAGCATTCAATATTTATCTGGTTACAGTGTATGAATTTAATGTGCCATGGAGTGTAGAGCCCAAAGATTCACTGACTGTCAGTATGCAAAAAGCAAGCAGGGTATGGGTAAGACACTTTGAAGCAAGTTATGTGGATCTAGCACAGGGGTGCTCAACCCCTGGCCTGCAGGCTAAATCCAGTTTGTGGAGCCATGGCAGCCAGCCTTCAGGGCTCCCTGTGGGTTAAGAAAGTTGGTGGCAGAAAACCAGTGGCAATTAACATTGCCAGTCCTTCTCCACTGCCAAATTTCCAAGTCCTGCATGGCGAGATCAGGCTGGCCCTGGGGTATTGCTCTCCAGCAAGGTCAGGGCTTGGGGTTGTTGCTGCACAGCTAAACTTGCTGCTCAGCCACATCAGGACCCAGCCACGCATGTCCCATGTGCCAGATTTAGCCCACAGATGGACCTGGCATTACCAATCTGGCCTTTGGGGCAGAAAGATTGGACACTACTGGTCTAGCTTGTTGACGACGGGGAAAGGAATAATTAATTTTTCTTCCCTTATCTGTATGCTTTTACACTTCTTTGTAGGATGTTAGTATAGGAGCAGTTTGAAAGGCTGAGCAACCATTTCAGAGTTTTGATACCAATGCCCATTTTTTTTGTGTTACGTATCTGTTGCTTACGGCCCAGGATCACAGCCTTCATCCTCCTTTATAGGATCCTTTCAGGATCATTTAATTCTTCCTTTTACAAAACATCTGTTCACCAGGGCTCCCCAAGGGATAACAAGGTCTAATGGCCATAAACTCCAGGAAGGCCGATTTAGACTGGATATTAGAAAAAAGATCGTTATGGTGCATGTGTCCAGGGTCTGGAACAAACTCCCCCCAGAAGCACCTACTTTGGATTCTTTCAAAAAACAGCTGGATTTATTTCTTGCTGGGGTCACTTGATCCCAGCTAACTTCCTGCCTATGGTGGGGGGACCTGGACCCGATGATCACTTGAGGTCCCTTCCAGCCCCTAACATCTATGACATCTATGAAAAGGGTCCAACTTATTCTTGAGTAATGAAAAATTTTTCCTCCCATTTCATTGGACTGCTATTCCCCAATTGGCGTAAGAAAACATTGAATTTTAAAAATAATTCTTGGTGTGGCCTTGTTTTTGTATTTAGGAACATGAACTAGATAAGGCTGAGAAGAACAGTAATGTGGAAGCCCTTGAACAAGAAGTACAAGTACTGCAAATTGAGAAGGAAGATCTGGACAAAGTTCTAAGGAAATTGGATCAGGAGATGGAACAGTTGAACTTGCATACCATGACAATAACCCAAATGGACATGCTGAACAAAGACAAAGTAAGATGTTTATTTTTATTTTCCTGTTTTTACCTCCAAGATTTTATAAGGAATGGTCATTTCTTGAATCTTACAGCATTTAAAGTACTAAACGTTGTTTGCTACACTTCATAAAAGCCATATGTTTGTAAATGCATTGAGTAAAACAGATAGTGAATATTGAAAAGTGTATTTTAAAAGAACTTTTTCTCAAGGCAGACAAAGAGGAGCAGATCAGAAAAATAAAATCTAGGCACAGCGATGAATTGACATCATTGTTAGGATACTTTCCAAACAAAAAACAGCTTGAAGATTGGCTGCATGCTAAAACTAGAGAAATTAATCAGACAAGGGACAAGCTTGCCAAATTTAAGTAAGTATATATTTACTTGATTCTAGCTTCAGAATTCACTTCTGAAATTAACTTTAATATTAGAAAATTTGATCCACTTGTTTTCTCTTAATAGTTATTTCTTGTTTATTCTTGTAACAAAGCAAAATGTACAGCTAAGTTTGTTTATTTTTAGCTAATTGAAAATGTAAATGGTGTTAATGCTAAACTAATTTGCAATTTAAAATAGTTCAGTACTTCAGACCTATACTTAAAGAAATACAGTTCTGAACTTTTATGCTGAAGATATTCGGTTATCAGGTAGATTTAGTAACAGACAAATTCCGTGTGTTAACTTAGGAAACCGCTCGGTTTTAAACTCTCAAATATATTTTTACTTGTATAACATATCCTTCTCCCAAAAATTATATTTAATCCAAGTAGAATACTCAAAATATTTTCAGGAAGTGAGGTAATCTGCAGTAGAGTGAATTCATACTTTTATTTCAGCAAAGAACTAGCTTCTGCAGAGCAAAATAAAAACCATATTAGTACTGAACTAAGAAAAAAAGAAGAGCAGTTGTCTGGCTATGAAGAGAAACTTTTTGATATTTGTGGAAGCCAAGATTTTGAAAGTGATTTATACAAGCTTCAAGATGAAATTGAAAAGTCTTCTAAGCAGCGAGGTAAGTTTGTGCATTTCTCTATTTTATTTTTTTTTAAAGAATAGTTTCAACTGAAATTGCGAGCGTTAAATTAGAGGTATTGTCAGTTGTATTTTATAACCTTTTGTGTCTATAAGGTGAACAATGTTAAGTGTAAAATTTGAAATAAAATCCAATCCCCAAATGCCTTGCGTTAAAGCTAAGATTTATAAAGGTAATATAGAAATAAGAGTCTAGAAAAATTTTAATTCTATCAATTCTGTTCCTTGTTAGGTTGTTGTTCAGAATTTATTGGCAAATACTGTGACATAGTGAGCACATCTACATATGCAGTTAATGTGCATGAATAAACTCTGGAGCTTATTGCTCCTGGTTGTGCTGTTTTTAAACGTGTGTCTGGGACCAATAAGCTCTGGAATTTATTCATGCGCAGCACATTGAACTGGGTTGGAGCAGCCCCTGCTGACAGAGGGACCCAGAGGAACTCCCCCTGGCTCAGTGTGCTGTGGAGGGGCAGGAGGGTGCTTCAGCATGGGATAGCCAGAGGCAGCCCCCACACTGAAGCACCCTTGTCCTCCAGCTAGCCAGGGCAGCATCTGCATGTGCACTGCTGTGGAGGTTTTTTACACTGCAGCAGGATAGTGCTTGTAAATACAAGTAAAAAACCCCGCAGCAGCCCACAAGTAAATTAGTTTAATAGATGTCTAGCATGTAGCTTGTGATTCAGGATTGTGTCAAGAGACTGTCCCCTGCCTAAGGAGAGTGTTCCCCTGCCTAAATTTGCATTGCATGCAGAGCAGCAGCAGTTACTATGGATCTAGCCTGCGGAGCCTAATGTTAAAAAAAGAATAAAAGCTTTCAAAGCAAATCAGCCACTTCCACAAATTTGCTTCCTTATAAAAGCATCAGTTTCATCACACTAAAATATTCCTTCACTATTATTTAACAGGATGCAGTTGTCTTACTGCATGAAATGACAGATCTATTGTTGTGGATCAGGTTACACTTTGCTTTACTTGACAAACATTACTTCTTTTAAAACAGCTGTGCTTGCTGGAGCCACAGCTGTTTATTCACAGTTTATTACACAGCTGACCGAGGAGGATCAGGCGTGTTGCCCAGTTTGTCAGAGGGTCTTTCAAACCGAGACAGAACTGCAAGATGTAATTAGTGATCTACAGTCTAAGTTGCGTCTTGCACCAGACAAACTGAAAACAACAGAGTCTGAGCTTAAAAGACGGGAGAAGAGGCGTGATGAAATGATGGGACTTAAACCAATAAGGTAAGTTATTAAGCATGGTAAAGCATCTCATGTTAATATACTTGATATACGAATTATATTGTTCTAGGCACATTACAACAAACATTTTCTTTCACTTAGTCCTAAACTGTTTTGGAGTAGATGATTCAGATATCAAAAAGCTAATCTTTAACACTGTTTTTTTACACTGGCATGAAGTTACTCCCTTAGGTTATGGACATGCATTGCTTTTGTAGCACTGTATAGATCCTAGCTCTGTGTCCATATTTGCAGGGTTCATAACTATGAAGATGGTAGATCTGCCACAAAAAAGGCACATTTGCCATAAAACTTTCCTGTTTCAAACAGGAACTTCTTTGTAGTGCCACCTTTTGTAGTGTCGCACGTGACTTTGGACAGTTGTGCTACAGTGGCTTTCTTGGTCCCCCAGCATCCCAGAGTGCTCCACTGTCTATTTCCCCCTGAAAAGTGGATAGAGGGACAGTGGTGACACTAGTTGATCAGGAGCAGGAGCCTACCCAATCTCAGTGCCTTTGGGCACATCCAGATGAGCACAGTCATGTGGTATGTGGCACTGCAAACACACAGTGCCACATACCACACAATCCAAAGTTCTCTGCGCTGTTCTGGGTTTTTTCCCTTTTTTTTTTTTTTTTTTTTTTTTTTTTGACCCCTGGATATCCAGGGGTGAGAGAAACTCACAGAAATAAAATCTGAAGCAGCACATGCTCAGGCAGCACACTGCTAAAAAGTGGAGCCGGGACACTCAGAGCCACGCTGCG
>NW_005842067.1:1804866-1883667 GCF_000455745.1 Alligator sinensis | reverse complement strand
TCCCTACACCACCCAGCATAATATGCTGTGCACCAAAGCACGCGTGGCACAGGGATTCCCTAGGGACAAGAACCAGTGGAGCAAGGTGCACCGCTGGTACTTGTCCTTGGGGAACAAAATGTTCACGCACATCTGGACACGCCTTTTGAGATAAACCACTCAGTTGTTGCTGCACTGGCTTTGGGACAGATTAATTAGCTGATACTGCTGGGGCAGAAACATCCTTTGATGTTAGCTGTCTTTGTTGTCTTAGGAATTTACAAGATGACACCAAATAGCAAGTAATGTTTTAAAAAGACACCCTGGGAAGATTTCTCCAGATAACTCCATAGTGGATTAATTCTCCTTGCCTCACATTACTCTGCATCTTTTAAACTAGGAAATATATTTTCCCCAGGCCACATAGTTGGCGGAAAAAATGGAGACAGATTCCTGAGGCTTCCTGTCTGTTCCTGTAAGATTGAGTAAGGGTGAAAAACGCCTGGCTTTTGCAAAAAGATGAAGACGCTCTAGACACAAGAATTTTGAGAACCATTCTTCTAGCACAGGGATGGGCAATTACTTCAGCTGGAGGGCTGCTTAAGAAGTTTTGGTGAACTGCTAAGCCCCGCCCCTTGAAAGGTGCCCACCCCATCTTGGGACCAGAAGTCCCTCCCCATAGCCCCTGACCTTTGCCACCAGGCATCCTTCCCCTTACCTTTGGAAGTACTCCTTTCGAGAGGTGGGATTTGCAGTCGAAACTGGAAGTCCCACCCTATAACATGGTCCCTGACATCAGAAGGTCCACCCCATTGACTGGGAAACACTGCCTCTCCACAGGGCCCACCCTCATGGTGCATGGCCTGCCCCTGGGGCCCCAGAAGTTCCGCCCTCTAGACCACAAAGCACAGGCATGGCCTATCAGATAGCAAAGGGTTGTGACCCCTCTAAGAACCTGACCCATTGCCTTCAGCCAATCATTGGGGGTTTCAGGGGTCATCAGGCCTCCCCAAGAATGGTGCCAAATCAATCAAGTCAAGAGCCGCACATACAAAATCTTTCAGAAGAAATCATTTTAACGAAGCGTAGATAAAAAAAAAATAAATAAAAAATTGTATATTAAAAAACAAACCTGCTATAACGTATCTTAATTTTATTTCAAAAAAATATTTTCGTCCTGATTTATGTGTTGTTAGTGTATATAGAGGCGACTGCATAATAGCTCAAAATAAAATCTTATTCCTGTACGTTGTATGGGGTGGGGGTAGGGGGATGTATATGGGGGTGTGTGAGGGAGTGTGTGATGTGGGGGGGGTTGTATGCGTGTGTGCGTGTATGGTGGGGTTTGGCAGGTGTATGTGGATATGGTGGGATATAGGGTGTGTGTGTATGGCAGGGATGTATGTGGGTATGGTAGTGTATGTATGAGCATAGTGGGTGTGGGGATGGTGGGGCGAGGGGGCGCTGCTCCCTGGCACGCTGCATGGGGCTGAGTTGCACACATTCCATGCTCCCATCTGCACCCACCCTGGCTTTGGCCCCAGCCTGCACACAGAGCTTCTTGCCAGGGCTACCTTACCCCTGCTCAGCTGCCTGCAGGTGGCTGCTGATTGCGCCAGGTGAGCAGGGTGGGTGGAAGGTGACCTGAAGCTGGAACCCCATGCACTGGGGCAGGAGCTGCCCAGCTTCATCTCCCCTCCCTACCTGCTGCCCAGAGCCCTGCAGCAGGGCCAAGAAGGAATTGCTGGAGGTGGGGGAAGCCAAGCAGCTCCCTGGGTGGCTGCAGCAGCAGCCCTGCCTGGAAACTGTGCATGCTGACCAGGGCCCTTTGGTGGGCGAGGGTGGGAGCACAGCATGTGCTGCCCAAGCGGGAGTGGGCAGGGCATGGCCCGATGCACAGCAGGGCAGCTGTGGGTTGGAGGTAATTTAATTGGTGGGTGCCTGCCCTCTGGTCGTATCTAATCAGCTGGTGGGCCAGATCTGGTCTGCAGGCCATATTTTGCCCACCTCTGTTCTATCAGGATTTAATTTATCTCAGGTTTTATGAGACTTAGGCTATAAGAGAGGAAAGTGCAGATAAATATGTACACTTTTCCTTCTCAAGGTGGTAGTATTGTACAGTTTGTGTATGACCCAAGATAAGAATTAATGCATTGCTTTGACAAATTCTCTTGGTATTGAACTAATCTTAGCTCAGAAAATAGAGATATGTTGCCATATTTTGTTGAATTAGATGAACTAAGCAAAGATGGGAAGATTTCAGCAGCTGACACTTTTTATAAAATTATCCCATCTGTTTCGCATTTAAATATTGTACAGCCTTCATTATATCGTGAGTGTGCTATAGTTTTTGAATCAGCAGTTGTTATAGATTTGTATTTCCTGTTCAGGCAGACCATAGTCGAACTCAAAGAAAAGGACATACCGGATTTAAGGAACAAACTACAGAATGTAAACCGAGATATTCAGCGCTTAAAAACTGATATAGAAGAAGTAGAAACTCTCTTACATACAGTTATGCCTGAGGAGGAAAGTGCTAAAGCATGCTTACAAGATATAACGCTTATGGAAAGATACCAGGTAAGTTTTTCTTAACTTCTTCTAATGAACGGTTGACACTCCCATAATGCTACTTTTGGTGTCCAGTAATTCACTGTTTTTACAACACCTTGAAGTATTGCAGAATTTTAGAGCTACTAGAGAAAGCATTTAGAAAACAATTCCAAAGCTAACACAGATGGTTATGGTAACTGTAGTATCTTACACTTGTATAATGCCTTTCAGTTCAGAGGATCTCGGAGTACTTTACAAAGAGTTCACAAGAATTGTAGCATTCTTTGATATACCATGGAAAAGTGAAGGGAGAAATCATTTTCTCTGCACTAAACCTTCAGTTATGAGCTTCCCTATTTGGAAGTTACTTCAATTTAAATGAAGTGTGCTTTGCAATCCTGATGCCCCAACTTTCAGTCATTCTTAATTAGCTCTCTGCATTTGAGTTTCATACCATGCACCTTTTCATATCTTATTGCACATTTCCTTACTTATGACTTCTGTATTATAGGATCATCCATTTACACAGAGAAGCTTGCAGAGTGTCACATAATTAAGAGAAAATACTTATGTAGCACAAAAGAAGAGGTGATATATTTGGGAAGTTTTCTAATTCTGTTAGGGATTTAAAATCCAAAACAGAATGTGCTACTGTTTCATCTTGCCAAATTCTGGCACAATATTTCAGAAAGACTTTATAGGATGAGGACTGTCACATCTACCTTATTGGCCTAAAAGGAAATTATCATTTGGGATTATATCGATATCAATATACATATTGATCATATCCCTTTTCAATGTATACACATCTGAACACATCAGTGCATATTGATTAATTGGCATTTTCTTTCTACAAATCTTAAATTGAAACTTGTACACTTGTGCCTAGTACTTTAGTGAAATGGAATAAAGATGACATGCACATTTTATGCACCTGAGGTTTTCATACAGCCGATATTTATGAATGCTATTTACTTAAACCCATCTGCGATTTGCATGCTAAAAAGTTTAGGTGCTTAGAAGTGGTGGTGCAATTTTCAATAATGTGCTATATGTATTCTTAGTTCAGAGTGAAAACCAAATTTCTTACAACTTTATTGTTCTTAGGTTAAACGCGATATCTTCTATTAGACCAACTCAGATAGTTGGAAAAATTCTTCTTAGCAAGCTTTCGGGCACAAATACCCTTCATCAGGCTGATAAAGTATCGGAGTGGTAATGGCTGTTTTACCACCTGCAGACATTGTTTTAGCATCTGCAGGTGCTTCCTCAGCCTGACAAAGGGTGTTTGTGCCCGAAAGCTTGCTGAGAAGAATTTTTCCAACGATATCTTTTATAAGACTAACACAAACACGATTTACCCTAAAAATCTTGTCTGACTGTACTTAGACCAACACAGCTATGACCTACACCCCTTAACTTCATTTACATTAGCATTTCTTTTGGCTAAAGAAGACAATCTTTCATTTAAAAAAATAATTTTTAGTGCAAGTTACTCTGAATTGGAGGAGTTTAAGTAGAAGATTGTTTTGTTAAAGTTAGTAAACACGTTATTAAACAGTGCAAAAATATTAACTTTTCCTATTGCTTTTAGATTGATCTAAGGGATGTTGAAAGAAAAATTGCTCAGCATGCTGCCAAACTGCTAGGGGTAGACTTAACTAGAACTGTTCAACAAGTAAGCCAAGAAAAGCAAGGAAAGAAACACTTGTGGGATACAGGTAAATTATGCAAGCAAGATGGTTTACCAATCTTGATGCATTTTGAAGATAGATTGAAAATCGTTTTTCACTTTTATGTAAGTCTCAGTTATTTAAATTTGGTTTTATATTATGTAGTGTTTTAAAGCAAATGGTTGTCTCAGATAAATCCTGTTTAAGTGGACTAGTCATTTTATTATTGTCTAAAATCTGTCACCTGCTACCAAGAATACTTTAGTATTCAATTTCAGTTAATGCAGAGTAAATCGTTTTGTTAAGTCCCAGATTGTTAAACTGTGTGCATTTTTTTTAAATTGGTCTGCAGTAACAAGTAAAATTGAGTTAAATCAAAAACTTAAGCAAGCCCAGCAGAATGAGATCCAGCAGCTAAAGAGTACACTGAATGAACTGAAAGCAGAGAAGCTTCACATTTCCAGCAGAATGCAACGTCGACAACAGCTGGAAGAACAGACTGTGGAATTGTCCACTGAGGTTCAGTCCTTAGGCAGAGAGATCAAAGTAAGAAAATTCACATGCACTTTCTTTACTTCTGCAAAAGTACTGTTAAATGTTTGTCTTCAGTATGATGCATTAGAACTAGCTTTACTGTAATCTAACATTATTAGTTATTATAACAATTTTAAAAAATTTGTTCTTTCTGCTTATTTTTGCCGTTCTTTAAATCTGGCCACCTCCCAGGCTTGCTTTGTATACCCATAGTTCACAGATAACATGTACAATTTGCCCCTCCTTGATTTTTTTTTTTTTTTTTTTTTCGTGTTGGAAAATAATTTTCTTTAAAATCATAACAGTGAACTCCCAGATATGCACAAGTACACAAGTTTACAAACGAGAAAAGGAAATAAGTAAGGCATTGAGAAATTAAAGGTGGATTTCTAAGAAAAGTATGTATATTGGCATATTCTTTTCTTTTTCAGGAAGCAAAGGAACAAATATTTCCTTTGGACGCCACTTTAGAAAAACTTCAGCAGGCGAGAGAGGAACTAATCAATAAGAAGAACACAAGTAACAAGACAATGCAAGACAAGGTTAGATTCTTACAATGTTTAAGTTGAGAATACAGTAATTTATTTAGTTATAAAGACACTTTTGTTAGAGAAGGATTCCAGAGTTCTTATAAGAAAAGTGTGTCTTTGGGTAACTGTGGTGGCTACAGACAGCCTCATAAGCTGCCTGTAATTCATTCAAAGAGAGAGGACATAGCCCAGTTCAGAAGATGAGCCAACGCTGAAACAGCATGTTGGCAGTCCCTTGTTCCACAGGGCTCCTGTGGATAGTCTGTGGCTACATAAACAGAGTTGCTGTAAGATAAACTAGGGTGTGGACTTAACAGTGAGCTATTCTCTGCAATACTGCCCTCTCACAGTAATGCTGCTTTCAGTGCAGCAGCTACCATGGCTTGTCATTACAGCTGTCCTATTCTGTTTTGACTTGGCCAGTAAGCCCACAGAGCTGATTTAAGCCCCTAATTTAAAACCTTAAGATATTCAGTTTTGAGTATCCAGACCAGAAACTTGTTGTTTAATGCTGTATACTACATGGAAATTATATGGCAGTGTCTTTAAAGTCAGTCTTTATTACATCAACAGGCAGGAAGATGTGATACAAAGCAGGCCATCAAACATGTAACATTTTTATGTAAAATGTATATTGGTACCTTTTGACAAGGTGTGTGGCCACATTAGAACAGTGAAAGAAATTAATTAAAAGAAACAGAAAAATATAGTAAAGAAAACTTCTTAAGGAAAAATCCTGCCAATATAAAATAAAGTAGATTTTTATAAAATGAATAGAACTCTCAAAGTTAGAGATGTTTTAAATTTGTTTTGCTAAATTTGGTAATCTGAACGAAACTGAATATTTGTCTTAAAAACTAAAGGCTTTCAGTTAAGCATACTGAAAATATTGTAGTGGCTTATACATTTGAAAGCATTCTATACTTAAATGTTATGCAGTTCTGTGAATTAAGTGTGTGTGTGTGTGTGTGTGTGTATACACATGCACACTTATTAAACCTAAACATTTATTTAATTAGATGTTTTTCCCCATAGATAAATGATACCAAAGAGAAAGTTAAAACTATTCACAACTATATGAAAGAAATTGAAAACTATATTCAAGATGGGAAAGAAGACTATAAAAAGGTAATTTTAAAAGAAAAAGTCAAAATACTTCTTATTTTTTATGTTAAAGTGATAACAATTCTTTTTTTCTATAGCAAAAGGAGTCTGAACTCGATCAAGTAAAAACTCAATTAGCTGATTGTGAGAACCGGAAGGAAAGGATAAATAAAGAGATGGGAACAATTAGACAAGATATTGATACCCAGAAGGTAAATTTATATTTGGGGGGTTTTTAAATGATGCAACATATTCTGAATGATTAGTGAGGACTCAAATCAGTGCAGTTAGCTGTACCCATGCAAAGATGTGTTGATTTATTGTGGCATAAATGTCTCTTGTGGAGCAGCTTATCTAATTGGGATCCTAGTGAGACTGCACATGGCTCAAAAATGTCCAAGATTTATATGCACTACAAGTAGATGCCCCTTTGAAAACAGATCTGTAATCCTCTGTTTACATGTTAGCTGCACACTAATAAATCTACCAGTAAGTCACATAAGAGCCTACTTTTTCCAAAGAAATGTTGTGTGTAGTGCTGCTCCTTTGTTGTAAAAGGTATCTTGTGTTGGACACTTAAATTTGAAAGTACCCCATCCTTAAGCGTTTTATCAACTTTATTTATGTTTTTTACATACTTGAAATCCTTTGTGATATTGTTCAAATACTGTTCACACTCAAGTGTAATGTTTGACTGCTCCACTTTTCATCTTAACATCCTAAAAGGATTTAACCAAAATAATACATTATATTTAAAGTAACATTTACAGTTTTATTTACTTGCAAGCACAATCCCACTGACACACATGAATTACAGTACTATTATTATAGTGCCCAAAACATTGTCAGGGACAGTTTGTGTTGCATCTCTTTCAAATAACTTATCTATCCAAAGTAATTTATTAATGTAATATAATATGAATATATCTTCACTGCTGCCAGCTAATTTTGCTGTCAGTTGATTATGTAGTTTTGTATCATATGTATATTTCAGAATTGTTCTGTATTTAAGTCCTATATATTGAAAATGTATGTATTTATATATAGAAGTATGGAATTTTAAAAGCTTATTGCCCTATTAAACCTTTTGACTTTACTTGAATTTAGATACAAGAAAGATGGCTAGAGGATAATCTTACTTTAAGAAAAAGAAATGAAGAGCTAAAAGGAGTTGAAGAAGAAATAAAACAGCAATTGAAGGAGCTGGGGGAAATGAAAGCTCAACAAATGAAAACGTAGGGTTATCATATCTTTAAAAAAAAAAAAAATCCAAACCATCATAAGCAGGAGTTCCCCAAAGAGTTGCATTTTCACCACACTATTAATAGAGAGATTGATTCTCTTCCACTCTTTCAGACCACTTCCTCTTCACATTCATACCTGCATAATATCCCTGTGATAACAGCAACGTAAGTTAGTTAAATTTGCATTAAATAGATCTGTCTCTGATCATCTTGCTTAGCAGCTGAAATAATGTGGTGAGACAGCATCACTCATGAATAAGTCTTCCAGTAACCAGAGCTTGAGAACTGCTTTCCAAAACCAACAAGACTAGTCCTATGGACATTTCTTATGAATGCAGTTGCTCTCGTTTATAAATCTTGTTGATGTCTGTGAGACTCGAGTGTGTTTGCAAGTTTAAACCCCAGTGTATCGTCCATCTAGTGTGATTATCCATAATGGCCAATCCTGCAAGTGTCATTTCAGATGGAAGTCAGAAGTAACAATATTACCTTTTAAAATGTTCTATTTATAGTACAACTAAATATGAGACGTAGCATTACCTCTTTGGTGTATGATACGCATGGATGATTTTTATTACTTGTAAAAATTAATAGGGAAAGTACAAGAGTGTCTTGTTTTTGTACTCTGTCCTGCTTGCAGTGATCACAGTGGGACATTTTTCACTCATTTCAAGAGTTTAGCATAATCCTTTGGAGCCAGCTGTGAAGGGGTAAACATACATAATGGTTGTATCAGTGTTAAATTATACTGGTTTAAGATGTTTTGATATAACTGGTACATTTGTCCACTTCTGCCAGAATAAGTAAAACTAAATCCCTGTACCCTAAATTTGTTTAATTAGGTTTTCAAGTTACTGCAGATTAGCTCCTTTTTTATACCCATCTAGGAGCAGAAAGACAAATTTAAATCAAAACAGCTGATGCACATACCCAAGTTGCAAGTTTCCATTTGCTTTTTAGAATTATTTAGTTGCACCGCTTTTATATCAACTATTCTTGTATAGTACCAAACATATTAATGGCATTTAAGGAATTACCATAGCAATCATTTCGTTGCTGTATGTTATGCTAAAGATTTAGTTCTCTACAGTTGGACTACTTATTTTGCATATTTTTACATATAGTATTGCAGCCTTCAAACCTGATGATTTTTCTTCACTAATTAGAGTAGTGATTTTTATAATATTTTTACGCAAAATCCCATCAAAATATTTCCTCATTTCTTACCAGTAACAAATATTTTTTCAGTGCAGTTTTGTGTTTGAGGGCAGTGAATATAACATCTTTTTGGATTGCAAGTTTTCTTCTATACTTGCTGCTGCTGTACAAAATATTATCTCTTAGGAAAAACAGGGAGATAGAACTATCCTTTAGACATGAAGCATTAAATGCAAAATACTCTCTTCTAACATGACAGAGAACAACATCATCTAGAAGAGAAAATAGAAGAACTGAAAAGAAATCACAGTTTAGCCCTAGGCCGGCAGCGTGGATTTGAGGAAGAGATCATTAGGTTTAAGAAAGAGCTTCGAGAATCACAGTTCAAAAATGCAGAGGAAAAGTACAGAGACATGATGATTGTTATGAGAACAACAGAGTTGGTGAACAAGGACCTAGACATTTACTACAAGGCACTTGACAAGTGAGTATGTTACATGGTGGAAATACTTAAATTGGTGATTATCAACTTTTCAGAGTCCTGGCCCCTCCCCAACCATTTTGTTGAATGTGGCAGCATCCTTGGTTGAAAACCACTGCTGGCGCTACTTCAGTGCTTCACACCTGGGTCCTGCTGCCTCCAAATAAAATTGCCCTGTGCCTGCATCACAGCCAACAGGCACATGGCACATACATATGCTCCTTCTGCATTAGGGCTGTGATCAGCCTAAAGCAGGCAGAAGCTGCCTTGTGCAATGTAGCCCTTCCCAGTCCAGCCTTTCCTATGCTCCTTCCAGAAGCAGGGGCACTGGTGGGACTGTCCTGGGTGCCTCTGTTTGCAGGAGGACTGAGGGGCTTCAGCTTGCCAGTTGAGAACTACAGTAAATGTTTCTGAACTTTTCAATTACAGACAAGATTTACCATAATACTGGAAGGCTCCACTGTGCCTAAGAAGCCAAGTTCCTTAGTTTTCATTGTGGAGTGTTAGATGATATTTTAGGTATGTTGGGTACAAGCCTTTTGAGCACCTTGAAGATAAGAACTTGAATTGACACAGTATGAGAGGTTAGTGTAAAATGTGTAAGATGGGCTTTATGAGCTCACAGTAGCTTGTAGTGCTGAGATGATATCCTGGAGCATTCTTTAAAAATGGGAGTTTCCCAAAGAGTGATAGACTGCTCCATGGGCAGGATCTCCATTAGACAGGGGAAAGTAAAGCTGATCGTTGGTTGGCTTTTGCCTCTTGGATCTGAGTTTGTACAGTAAAATTGGTGCTAATCATTTGACATGCATATAAAAAATACCTAGCCCACCCTTGAGGCTCTATAAATAATAATGCTTGCAAAGCAAAATACAGCCATGCTTCAGGGTTAAAAATGTAGCTCGAGCAAATTAAAGTGTTGCTTTCCAGTCCCTCCTATGTTGCTGGAAGTTCCTTGTTCATGGCTTCTGCTCCTCCCAATGTGTGGTTATAGAGGTATATTAGTCACAGTGTCTCAAAGGTTACTTTCTTGAGGGGGGGGGGTGTGTGTGTATATGTATTCAGAGTACTTCATTTAATAAAAGGGAAGAATAAAGAAATAGTATTTGAAAGAGATGTTGATATCCCATTGTAAGCTTTTTTTGAAATTGCTTTTGTAAAGAATTTCTGCTTTTTAAAATGAAATGATAGATAATCATTATAGCTGCTGACAAATGTGAAGCCCCCCCCCCCCCCCCTGTGAAGCCCCCCCCCCCCCCCCCCAAAAAAAAAAAAAAAAAGCACTTTACAGGAAGAGGAAGTGCTTTAGTTCAGCCTGGCTCCCCAGCATCTGTGTAGATCAGGCATTTCAGCAGGGCTTCTTGATGCTTTTATCTAAAGCTGATTCAATCGGGTATTAGACAAAAGTGCCAAAAAGCCCCTCTGAAGCCCCTGATCTGTGCAGAGGTTGGGTCAGACTAATGTGATGCCTCTTCTGGGGATGCACTGCACTCAGTGCAGGGTCCGCTGGGCTTAGAGTAAAGCTATGTTCTTTCTTTTTCATGTCTATAAGCAGCCTACATTTCTTTGCCTTGCCACTTACCATGGAAATGCACTCCATGAGTTCCCCTACAGTTTTCCCTTTTATAGTTAAGAATTAAATTGCTGTTTAAGGCAATACAGGAAATTAGTCTTGTAATTTCAAGAAAAAACAGATAGGCATCATTTATGGGTAATCGCGTAAATCAGTGAGAAAAATATCATCTCTAATGGTCAGAGATTGAAAGCCATACACGTAGTCTAGGAAATCAGCATTTTGCATGCATGCATTGTGCTTCTGGTAGATTCACTAAGATTCATCTTTATTGATTTTTATATTTAAAGACTGGTAATATTGCTGTATTATGTATTCCTGAGCTTTGTGCTGCTTTTTTGGTGTATTTTTCCTTTCTTCAGGCTTAGCAATTTCTATTTATGGTAGTGGGAACTTTTTACGTCCCTGGATGAGATGGAGAATTTTGTTTCTAAAGAGATTGGGGGGGGGGGGGGGTTTTTTTTTTTATTTATGGTAGTGGGAACTTTTTACGTCCCTGGATGAGATGGAGAATTTTGTTTCTAAAGAGATTGGGGGGGGGGTGGAGATTTTTTTTTTCATCCCAGAAATGTTTTATTGCCCCAGCTTTTTTTTTTTTTTTTTTTAAAAAAGTGTTCAAGTAATTGGCATGAGCCACCCAACATACTTGGACTTTCATGTTATAATCTGATATTACAGCAGAGTTCCAGGTCTTCTGTAGTTAAGGTTGAGCATCAGTCTTTAATTAAAGGTCAACCATAATGTGCAACTTTATTTCATTGCTTGTTTCTTGTTGGTCTTTGCTTCAACACCAGGTGACTCAACATAAAAATATACATGTTTGATAGTATCAGATAGAAGATTCATTTAAAAGATGCAATCTCTTAAAGTCCTGGTGTCATTATTACTGCTTTTGGGTGAGATGGGTGGAAATGATTAGAGCCTAACCCTTCCAAGTGACTGAATCAGAATTCTTGGTAAAGGCAGAATGGAAAAGAGAAATCCTTCTCCGCTCAAATCCAGTGTCTCCCTCACTTCACACAGCTGTCAGTCAAGGCAAAAAGTGCTTGAGTTGTCTATTCAGGCCTAACCCATTTGAAATAGTAAATTTCTCATTACCATATGCAGGTTCTGGATTCTTGTAAAAGATAGCATCTCAAATCAATGGTAGAGGCAGGTAGCAAGAATGCCACTTACGTTCAAGATTTGTACATGTTTGTAAAGGAAGACATGGCTAATGGATGGTTTCTAAACCCACATTCTTGACATCCTTCTTTCTCATCTTGTTGAATCCAAGTATTGCTAGGTTTGCAAAGTAGAGCCAGGGGAGGTGGCCCTTCCTTTTCCATTGATTGTACACAACTCACTAGATTACTGGATTGCTTTGAAAAGCTGCACCATTATTTGGACTAAGATATACAGGATAAGGATTTTTTTCTGTACTGTCAGCACTCCTTTTCAATTAAAAAGAAAAGTTAAAATTTAGTAAGATTTCAAAGGAACAAAAACATTCCAGCTTTTATAAAAATGTAATTAGCACAATATTTTAAAAAATTAGCTCTGTAAACCTCAGAAGAATCTGAGCTGTGGATTTGGTCTTTGCACCAGAATGAAATGCCACGTACTGTGAACAAAAGTGTATGAAGCTGGAAGTTTAGAATAGGTTATTTTAAATCTGTTTATGACCATTCTGATATCACTTTCTCAGAGAGAGAGAGAGAGAGACCCCATCCTGCAAATAGGAGAAATATGAATTAGTTTATACAGTGAACTCAGTCTGTGTGTATAAAGATAGTCACAAGTTTAAATGTTTGTAGGGTCAGGACTGAAGTCAGCAGCTCTAGATCTTAAGGATGAATTGATTTGTGAAAGTACACAGATTTTCAGATTATGAAAAGTGTGGTTCACTTATGACTTGGAATTGTATCGTTTCTGTCAGCCTAACGTTAAATGTAGCTTCCTAAGAAACTTCCATTCACTCCTCCTGTAGTAAATGAGCTTTTTTCACTGTTGTTCTTTCTTAGAGTACTAATGACATTTCACATCATGAAATCATAGAGAAGTAAGGCTGAAAGAGACCTTAAAAGATTATCTAGTTCAACCATGGGTTCAAAAATGGAAGGAATTGACAAAAAATAGTGCGCAATCTTTAGCAAAGCACCTACATTACCATAATGTAACTCAATTACAATTCTCTAATATTCATTTTAAAGTGGGGAAAATCCCTATTTGGGTGATGGCTTGAAATCTAGACTTTATTTGTGAATGACAGTTACACTTAAAGTTTAGGTAATAATATTCTTCAGTCAATAATTGACTAGAAATCTAAGAGTAACCAAAGAGTTTTGCTTCCATTGCTCTAATATCTTTTGAGAGATAATTGTTGACATTATGAAACTAAATTGTATGCGAAGGGGAATATTTACCAATGTAAAATATTTTTATTGTATATACATTTCTGCTGTACTCACTATCATAAATAATAATATTTTTAATATGGACTCTACTTGGAAAATGGAAGAAAAGCACTGTCTTCCTGAAAACACTTTTAGTCAAGTCAGCTATTTTGTCTATTGTTCTTCTTTCTTAGAGCAATAATGACATTTCACAGCATGAAAATGGAAGAAATCAACAAAATAATTCGTGATCTCTGGCGAAGCACCTACAGAGGGCAAGGTACCCGAATTGGTTTTTGACATTTCAGTATACAATCTCCTGAAAGCATCTTGTTATGTATAGCTTGCTTCGTAATAAACATTGAATACTTCACAACTACATTTTTTTTTAAAACTCTGCATCCATGGTACTCTAAACTTGAATCAAATTGTTGGAATAATAAAAATTTACGTAGTTGAGCCATGGCACAATCTGATGTAATTCATCTTCCTGCACTTTCCAAAGTACATGCGTCTTTGGGAGCAGGAGGTGAAACAATACTGCAGTTAAGCAGCATACTAGTTTAATCCATTTCCATAAATTAACCTACCACTGTTGAAGGTTCATCTGTTGGTAAGAGTGTTCTGAGCAGTATTTGTATAATTAAAACATGCTTTTTTATAATGGAAACCTTTTCTTCCCATTAGATATTGAATATATAGAGATTCGTTCTGATGCAGATGAGAATGTTTCAGCATCTGATAAAAGGAGAAGTTACAATTATAGAGTAGTAATGATAAAAGGAGATATTGCATTGGATATGCGAGGAAGATGTAGTGCTGGGCAAAAGGTATGTAATATAATTTCATTTATATGGAAGTGTTAGCGTGATGCTGTAGGAATTTTTCTGTATAGTGGTCCAGGAATCATGTGATAGGCAAGGATTTCTTAGGGTGATATATTTTATTGGACCAGCTGAATAATTAGAAGAGATGGACAAAGCTTTGAAGGCAAGACATTCCTCTTCAGGTCATTTTACATGGAACAAGACTTCTGTGGTTGGAAGGATAAGATACTTTCTGGATTGTTAGAAGTGAAGACAAACACAGGCTCAAAATGCCCCAAACAAATGATGCAAAGAGTTTCTAGTTGCTTCATTTACTGAAATGATACTAACAGTTGCATAGATTTTATTAAAAAAACAAACAAACCACAAATGCATTTTGAGAAGAAAGCTTAAAAATTTTACAAAACAGGAGAAGCTTAGAATGTCATGCGGAAGCCCCATGTAAATAAGACTGAAACTTTCGTAGCCATTTTCCGAGAATTATTTGATCAGAAAATATGATGCCAACAAACAATTACAGGAAATTATTCTTTGGTAAAATGTACTCCTGCTAAAATTTCTTCAATGTGTTTGAATCTTCATGTAGTCAAAAGGTGATTTGCAAGACTTAGTCACTTTGGGCACTAACAAACACGCAGGTCCCCTGTTATAATTCACAGTGCTTCACAGAAAGTGCCAAGAGATGCAGTGACCTCCCCCCTAACCCAACAGACATATCTCTGTTAGGTCTGGGGCTAGGGATTGAGCTCCACTTTGGAGTGGATCCAAGGGAGAGAGAGGCTGCATGTGGATTGGAGCCCCACACTAGGGGAGCTCCAATTCACATGCCCCCAGACCAGAGCTCCCTCCCATCCTGTAGACACCACCTGTTCAGGCACAGGGACAAACAGAAATTAATGAGCATACTCTGCTTTGGAGCCCCATCATCCAAACCCTCGTTAAATGAGGATTAATTTGTTGCGCGCTCGATCACTTTTAAAGCACTACAGCTCTGCACTTCTGTCAGGGCACAGCAGAGCGCTTTTCAAGGGGCTGATCTCATGACAAAAATATCACTTATATCAGCGCCCATCATGGCAACACAAATGGTGACAAACTGGTGGTGGCTTGAGAGTGCAGAAGGGACCTAGAGTTCACATAATAGCCCACAAGGGAGCCTAGATGTTCTTACGAATCCCAACCATCCCATGTAGAAGAGGATTAGGGATAAGTAGAGCAAAATAACATAATCATTCAATTCAAGACTGCATTGCAATGCTTTCTTATGCAGAAACAGAATTAAGATTTCTGGGACATCCTTAATTCAAGCATTTCCTGAATTCTGACTAATTCACTCCAAAATTAATGTTGGGTTTTTTTGGATTTTTTAATTAATCTTTTATTTCAAGTTTGAATTTTGTATGCAACTATCCTTAGAGAACAGCAACTCTGTGAATTGCCTTTTATAAACACTCAGCCTGTTGTCTTTTAAGCCTGCTGTTGCTGTTTGTAGTGTTGTTACAAAAAGTTACATACATAATTTCTTTCTAAGAATACACTGAAGAGATGGGGGTTATTTTCTTTCAGGTACTTGCTTCCCTTATTATTCGTCTTGCTCTGGCAGAAACATTTTGTCTCAATTGTGGTATTCTTGCGCTGGATGAACCTACCACTAATCTTGATCGAGAAAATATCGAGTCTCTTGCACATGCACTGGTGGAGTAAGTGACTGGTTTTAGTTTTAACTGGCAGTCTTATGATGTGGATATCTTCTCTGTGTAGTTGGAATTGGGGAGGGTGAATTCTCTCCCTTACCATTCTACTCTCTAGTATATTAAAACAGCAGCAGTAGTTTTACCATGTTTTGGAAATTATTTCTTTTTTAATTGCCCAGTAGCTTGCCATTTCTGTACACAATAGCATCTATTTCAGATAGATAGATATGTATGTACACACACACGTACGTGCATACAATTCTATATACTATAGTGTGTATGTGTGTGTGTAGTATATACTATGTATAGTGTGTCTATATAGTGTGGTTATATTTATGTGCATGTATGATGGATCTGTGTGTGTATAATCTATTGCTATACATATAGCTATATATCTATATAGATAGCTCTCTATATCTATCTAGAAAAGATAGATCTCTCTATAGCTATCTAGATAGATGGCTATAGAGAGATCTAAATCTATATCTATATATACTAGCAAATTGCCTGTCAAGAACAATGGCCCCACACATCCGGTCCCACACCCGCAGCTCCCTCCAAGCTGCGTGCATGCGCGACTGTGCACAATAAAAAATCTTGCCATGAAATAACTTTTTAATGCCAATCACACTGTGGCGTACCGATGGGGGGTGGGGGAGCATGGCCCCTCAAGCACTGGCCTGTGGGGGATGCCCAGTGCTGTAAAAAGGGGGTGCCAATGCTCCTGCCACTGCTGGCTTTGCATCCGGCACACTGAAATACCCACGCGCTCGCAGCCAGGATTGCTCACAGATCGCTAAACCTTAGAGGGAACATTGCCCATGCCCCCTTCTCCTCTCCCCTTTGGATCTGACCCCTCCCCACCGTTGAGTCTGACCCCACCCCAACCCCTCTGGTCCAGGTTTGACCCCGTTCTCCCCCATTCGGGTCTGGGACAGATTAAGCCTTTTATTATATTAGATGCATATATCTGTATAGCTGGACAGTCATGTATACATATACATACATATATAGACACACAAACATATAGTGTGATTCTGTATACAATACCATATATTCCAGATACTCCGTTATTTGAAAAAAGGAGGCAGCATTATTTAAGTATTCTGTTTCATATTATGTGCATCCAAGAAGTAAAATTAATGCCGACTGTCAGATTGCTTAACAGTTCATGACCTTTATCTCTGTATCTTGGGTTTTCATCTTAATGGTGATACAAGAACAACAAAGGCCTTTATTGTTATTTGGTTAGTTAGTTCTCTTTATTCTGCCTAAGAGTTTACTGCAGCTAGTTGGGAGCCAGAGATGTTAATAGTCAAGTACTTTACTAATGATCACATGAAATAACTGAGGAAGAGCCTGCACTTCTTTCCAGTACATTCTAAGCAGTTAATAACATTTTTAATACAGCATAATTTAAATCTTAGAAAAAGAGAACTACCAAACTTACCCAAATCCAAGATGACTTCAAATTTAAGACAGCCCCCTCAATATTCTAGATATGGAAAATAATAAATTTGTTATAATTTTCCAAGTCTCAAATCTAATTATTGGGGGGTCACCCTAAATTTGTCCCTCCTATTGCTGCAGGGGGCAGGAAAACAGCAGCATGGTGAAAGCAGATGAGAAGGGGCGGGTGGGGGGAAGCAGGGGTGGGAGTAGGCTGTGACAAAGCAGGGGGGAAGCAGGGCTGAGGAGCAGGAGGGGAGAAAGCAAAGACAGACAGGGGACAGGCAGGGGAAAAGCAAGGATCATCCCCCAGCCTGTAACTACCCCCTACTACTTGCCTCCTGCTGCTGCTTTCTGTGCTGATCCAGGTACAAGTGGAGCCCAGGATGCTCCTGACCTTTGCTGTAGGGAGCAGCTGTTCTGGGAGCCTGGCTCTGCAATGCACAAATTCCTTCTTCCCTGTCCTGCTCCCGTCCCCCTTCCGTGTCTCTCCTCCTGGCTGACCCTTCTCCCAGTCAGCAGTGGAGGCAAGGCAGGGATGCCTGCCACAGCTGAGAGTGAGATGCTCCAACTGGGGGCTGTGAGGAGTTACTGTGCAGGAAGCCCAGCTGGCTGGAGACCACAGTAGCAGCCTGCAGACTCCTCCTTCCTTGCCCGGCTCCCTGCCAGCGAGAGAGGAGAGAGAGGAGCCTGGCAGGGGAAGAGCTGGAAACAGGAATCTGCATGCTGCTGCTGCTGCCTGTGCCCCAGCTGGGCTCCCTGCACAGCCACTCGTCATTCCCAGTTGGAGCAGTGTGATATTCGGTTTCCCCATGATGAATGGGGGAAACACTCGTCTTGGAATCAAGTAAATACGGTTAATAGCATGACCACTTTTTATGGCTTAAAATGTTGTACTAAGGTTGTTTTAGAGAATTTGCCAAGTAAGTTTGCCAAGTTAAGATGTGATTTCCCTGAACGTATCCTAACCATTGAATCTTCCATAGGATAATAAAAAGCCGCTCGCAACAGCGCAACTTTCAGCTGCTTGTGATAACACACGACGAAGATTTTGTGGAGCTTCTGGGCCGCTCTGAATATGTGGAGACATTCTACAGGATAAAGAAGAACATTGACCAGTGTTCTGAGATTGTAAAGTGCAGTGTCAGTTCCTTAGGTTCATATGTTCATTAAGGATTCCAGATACTTTTATATTATAGCCTGACTTAGTAACAGAGCAAAGCTTTAAGACCGCTGATATGAAGAAAAGAACTCTATTTTCTTACACTAAGAGAAAAATCATAGCTGAATGTTTAATTCGTGTTAAATAATAACAACTAGTCCGCTGTTAAAACTGTCAATTAAAAATATCTAAAAGATGCACAAATTTCCTTGCTTGTTTTAAATATAAATACTGAATACGGACAATCTTGAATGATTGTAAAACACACTATAAATGTAGCTGGGGCTTTAAAAATATAAACAAGCCATGTTCATCTTCAAGTAGGTGTCAGGATGGATCTTTCTGTACATACCTTCATGTGCCACAGCAGGTTCATTGAAATGGTAATGTGTAATCAAGATAATCTGCCTCCTCATTCCAGTCCAGCTGTTCAAGAATTGGTGTTCATCTCCCACGTTACAGGATACACTTTCCCATATGTATCTGCTTCAGTCACAGGAGATACCTCTGTTCACAGTGAGTGTCTATACTGCAGCAGCAGCAGGAGGCTTAGTCTCATGTCATCAAGAAAATAAGCTTCACCTACCTGCTTACACTCCACATCAATCTGGAGATAAGATGGTGAGGACACCCTTAGGAGGAAGCCTAGCATTGTGCTCAACGTATGCTCACCACTTCACTTCTGGGGTTAACACTTAAGGAGCAGGAGAAAATGAGAGGACATTGCCTTCCTGGTAGTGAGATTGAATGCCCTGGTGCTCTAATGTAGACCTAGCCAGTGGGGGCAAGTACCAGGTCAGTACTACCCCCAATGGGACTGATCAGAAGCAGATCCTAGCAGGATGGAGGGACAAGTCAACTGTATGCTGTCTGTGCCCCATTTGGCCTCTGTGTGAACTGTGAGAGAGACTCTTTTGCTCTGTCTCAGACAACAGCATCCACAGGAACTTTGCTCGACTCATAGTCAGGGAGATCACTTGTGCTTGAGGGCAGCTTTGTCTATTTTTTGCAAGGTGAGATGCCTTCAAACTCAACAGCATGGTATGAACTTGGTTGGCGTTTTAGCTGAGCTGGACTTAAGCCAACAGGGTAGTGTATATGATGTTCCTATCTGTCCTGGAAGATTTTAAGCCCAGGAAATCATGATAGAGAGCAAGATGATGTCCATCAGAAGAGTTTGTTCTATATCTAATCATTGGCCAGAGAACTTAGTCCTGTCTGAGACTTCAGCATTGTCTTCTTGAGACTCAAAAGGGCCTCTCTTTGAGCCTTTTTCAGACTACTTTTCATTTTACCCTGAAGGTGGTCTTTAAATGCTTTAATCGGGTGAATTGCTAATCTCGGGGGGGGGCTACCGTTACATTTCAAAGTAAAACCTGTAAGGGGCAAAAGACTGGAATACCTAAAAAGAGGCAAGATATGGCGAGCCAGTAGAGGGTGCTCCTGCGCTGAGCCACTTGCCTCACTGCTGGACCAAAACCATGCTTCAGGTGTCTCCCCTGGAGTGCCTATGTACAGCTGCCCCCCTTCCTGGAGCACACCCACAAGCTGGGGGTAACTGCTGCTGCCTGGAGTACACAGACCCTGTAGACCTTGGGGGTGCTTCACCCCCAGCAGCATGTATTTGGGTGCTTCTTATAGCCTGAAGCATTAACAGTAGACTCCCTTAGGCAGCTGAGCAAGGGAGCTAAAAGGCTTACCTAATGCCTCTCAAGCAGGTAGAGTAAGGCTTGCTATAACAGATAGCTTTATTGATTGGAGAGGGTAGGCATGGGGAGGGGTACGGGTTAGAGAAGTATCAAAAGCAACACCTTGAGCAAACAGAAGCGGCTTGGTAGCCTTTTGATACTCTTCTAGATCACTTCATCCTAAATTAGTAGCTGAAATCCAAGTACGTTACTCATATTTACAGCCAGAGTCTGACCAAGCTATGTCCCAAAACATGTCTGCCCCATTTCTCATTGAAGGACCCTCTTGTACACCTGTTGTGACCTCATCACTAAGTTCCCACCAGAAGCAGCCTCATTGCCTGCTGACCGGTGCCCCCAAATGACACCAGTCTGACCAGGTGAGCTGACTAGTTACCTGGCCTGCAAGGGCAGGAACCTGCGACAAAGGAAGAGCAGGTTCCCCCTCCCACTGCAAGTTACACAGCACAGCGGAGACGCAGGAATGGGGGGTTTGGGCTGCTGCCTTCCAGCAGACAGACTTGTGGAGATTTCTCCACACAAGACAGCTGTTAAACACATGAGTGAGTCATGAGAGACATGGGATACGTGGGGGACTGATGGAGGTGCAGATCCCTATAAAAACCCAGGCAAAGATGAGGCCTGCAGAATCTCAATTACCTAAGAAGATCTGCAAATTCCTCAGAGACGCTTTGAATACCTGGCTACAAAGAGACGCTCTGCCCTCGGGATTAGGAAAGATCTGGCGCATGCCCACGAGTGGCCAGCAGGGGAGATTAGGGGCAACCAACATGGGTTCATTTGAGGCAGGACCTGTCAGACCAACCTGGTGGCCTTCTATGACCAGGTCACAAAATCCTTGGACGCAGGTGTCACAGTGGACATAGGCCTTCCTAAAGTCCAGAAAGACTTTGACACCGTCTCTCACCCCATTCTCATAAAAAACTAGGGGACTGTGGCATCAATGTGTACACAGTCAGATGGGTCACTAATTGGCTGGAGGGCCGCACCCAGAGAGTGGTGGTGGATGGGTCTTTTTCAACCTGGAGGGATGTGGGTAGTGGGGTCCCCCAGGGCTCGGTCCTCGGGCCCACACTGTTCAACATCTTCATCAGCGACTTGGACAAGGGGGTAAAAAGCACCGTGTTCAAATTTGCAGATGACACTAAAATGTGGGGAGAAGTGGGCATGCTAGAAGGGAGGAATAGGCTGCAATCGGATCTGGACAGGTTACAGGTGTGGGCAGATGAGAACAGGTTGGGTTTCAACACTGACAAGTGCAAGGTGCTGCACCTGGGGGGGAAGAGCCAGCAGCAGACCTACAGGCTGGGGAACTCCCTTCTCCTCAGTGCAGAGGCAGAAAAGGATCTTGGAGTCATTATTGATGCTAAAATGAACGTGGGCCGACAGTGTGGGGACGCGGTCAGGAAAGCCAACCACACCTTGTCCACAGATCCACAGATGCATCTCAAGCAGGTCCAAGGAGGTGATCCTCCCCCTCTACGTGACACTGGTCAGGCTGCAGTTGGAGCACTGCGTCCAGTTCTGGGCGCCGCACCTCAGGAGGGATGTGGACAGCATGGAGAGGGGCCAGAGGAGGGCCACCCGCATGATCAGGGGGCAGCAGGGCAGGCCCTACGAGGAGAGGCTACGGGACCTGAACCTGGTCAGCCTCCACAAGAGAAGGCTGAGAGGGGATCTAGTGGCCTGTTACAAACTAATCAGAGGGGACCAGCAGGCATTGGGGGCGTCCCTGTTCCCCGAGCACTACCAGGAGTGACTAGAAATAACGGTCACAAGCTGGCAGAGGGGAGGTTCAGACTAGACATCAGGAGGCGCTACTTCATGGTCAGGGCGGCTAGGACCTGGAAACAACTTCCAAGGGAAGTGGTGCTGGCGCCTACCCCGGGGGTCTTTAAAAGGAGGCTGGATGAACACCTTGCCGGGGTTGTTTGACCCCAGTGCTCTTGCCTGCCATGGCAGGGGGGCGGACTTGATGATCTGCTCAGGTCTCTTCCGACCCTACCAGCTATGAAACTATCTATGCAAGGATTCCTGTTGTCATTTTGGCTTACTAAGTTGCATTTTAAGTTGGGTTAAATTGTGTGTGCTGTCACTGTCTGACTGGGCAGAGTTTTTCTGGTGGTCTCTGTTGCATGCTTTGAGCACTGCAATTCGCAATGTTAATAAACACGGTCTTCACAGACCGGGCTATTCTTGTTCAGGCATTTATGAATTCAGTGCCCCTGCCTAAAGTCTAATATTAAGTCTGAATAACAGCACCAATACTGGAGATGATGATGATCTCTTCTGAAGGGAAGTTTTCCAATAGACACAGTCAAGAGGAAAATAGGTTTGGACTCATGTCTACTGGCCTGCAACGTTCTTATCCTGGTGTGAATTCGAAGTGTGTTGACTCTAACCCATGGGGAGTTATTTTATTTTCATAAGCAAATCTCTGGGAGCTTAATTGATCGTCATGATTTTTTGGACTCCATGTATTTTTCAACAGCCACTGTGTGGTGATGGTGGGGGCGGTGGGGTGTTGGAGTAGGCTGACCATAGCGCCCCCCAACCCCACTTCAGGGGAAGCTGTCCTGGGCACGGGGATCCCTGGTAGCCAAGATCTTACTTTTTCAAGGCTTAGCTTTTTGACAAAATGTTAGCAATGTAGGTAGAGCAAGCTAGGAAACCATTTTCCTTTCCCACAAATCCACACATTTTTTTTCAATTTAAATTCTCCTGCTCCATACTGGTACCTTTAGGGATTTTTTTTTTGTTTCATCCTAGACCTCCCACATCATTAGAACGAGGCTACAAGAGGAAACTGCTTCACTGTGAAAAGCGCTGGAGTTTGAACACTGATCTTAGAAAAGTTAGGTTATAGATACAGAGACATGCATAGCCGTCTGCTATTTTTTTGGTATAAATGTGGTTTTAACTTTTATTCGTTTTGCTAGTTTGTGATGTCTAGGAATTCAAGATGGCCAGTAGTGCCTTAACTAAAAAAAAAAATCCCTGTATACTTTTATCTTAGGGAGAGGATGAAAGGGTATAAATTGAGCTGTTCAAATAACTTTTTGTTTCACAAGAAACAATTTTTTTGAAATGTTCAGCCATTAAAAATTCTAAAAAAATTGTTTCGGCTCAAATGTAACACTGTTTAAAGGGATGTTTTAAATTTCAAATATAATTAAGGTAACTTTTTTAAATGAGCCATTTTGACTCAGACTCAATGGTTTTTAAATAAAAAAACATGAAGTGACATTTTTGGAAATTATGTTTGAGGGGCATTTTAGTTTAAAGCCCACAGTCTGGCAATGCTGTCACTGTCTCTGGATCTGCACTTTTCCCCAAAGTGTTTTCCCAGCCATAACCATAGGGATAAGCTAGTGTGACTTCTGCAAAGGAAGTCTGGGTTCTGTCTAAAGGCATTTTACCATATTATTAACATAATGATTTAAAAGAGAACCAATTCATAATAGAGACCAATTTAAAAATTCCTTTAAAGAATGAGCTGCCAGGGCAGGGTGAGGGGCACAGTGCTTCTCACTAGACCTAGATGATCTGTGCGTGGTACTGGATGTAGAGTGGAGAGGACCACTTCTCCTTTCTCCCCATCCTGAACCTGAAAAATGCCCCCCAGCATAACTTGAAGCAGGAAAAAATTGTCACCGACCACAGAACGCATCGTGTGTTGGGTCTGCTGCATCTGAGCGCTATTAAAACAGCACAGCCAGCCCCCCTCAGGCATGCTATTTTTGTGCTATTCTCTGTTTTAGGGTCAAACTTATTTCTGTTTCCCAGCCTTGGCACGTGGCTGTCAGATGGGCAAGAAACAGCATTTCTCTTGGGCCAGGAGTTGCGGGCTTCTGTAAAGTGCAGGACCTTTCCTCTTCCTCCGCATGTTCCTTTCCCAGCCACCTGAAACCCCTCCTTGCTAAATTTGAATTGACAAATAGAGATGGCTTCAGAGCTGGAACAGCACATTTGGAGACCCTTTGCCCCACAGAGCTATGATTTCAACACACACGTCTTCTCGGAGCTTCTGAGTGTTTCTGGGAGCAAGTCTAAGAACATGATCCAGTCGAGTTGGAGACTTGGGCCAGAAGTTTTAAAAAAAGAAAATGATAACGGGGATCCATTAAGGTTCCTTTCTCTCCTCTTGCTTCTGCAGCGGGTCTGCAGCTCCCTTGGGAAAGCAGCAGGACTGGTCAACTCCTCTTCCCAATCTGAATCGGGGCTGGGAGGATTCTTATGGAGAGAATCAGTTTATAACAGGTCAGCTAAAGGCTCTGGGTGTAGTCCCCTGTCTGCTCTTGCAGGACGGCCACCGCATAAAAGGCACTGGGATAATTTTTTCTAAGTAGAAGCTTAACTTCTACTTCAAGGCCTGCCAAATCTAGAAATGTTATAAAGTTATGGGGCAAGGCACTGATGTTAATACTGCTACAATAAATACGATGGAAAGGCTAATGAATACTTTCATGCTAATTCTAAATGGTAACACAACTAATGTTATTTCTAACCAGTTTTTGTGTTAAAGGAAATCAATAGACAAAAGTTATAACAACTAATTTCATTGTGAATTATGTGGTGTAGTAATACAAGGTCCACTTCCAGAAGTGCTCTCTATTCAGGAGTTATGGACCTTAGAAAGTCTCCTCTTGCTCTCACAGCTAAATTCATTGTCTCTTTAGAAATAGAATTGACACTTTAAGGGCAGGGGCATGTGTGTTTCTTTTAGGAGCAATCTGCAATATAATCCTACTCTTGAACATTTTGGCGTGCAGAATTTTAGCTAACCGAATTTGTAAAGGTCTTAAAGCAAAGTATCATATAGCCATATAAGGTAATTCAATGGCTCTTCTATCTGTGTGCGAGCAAGCGTCACTCTAAAGACACTTAGCCGCAACCCAGAAGTTGGATGGATAATATTGGTGATGCTGCTAAAGCACAACCGTCATGTCACCGTCTAATTAGATGGGTTTTTTGAATAGCACTCTTTACTTCAATCTCATTGTTAATCTGTCTCAGTATGACAGATCTGGGCTGCTTGCTTGGGCAAGATGTGTATGACCAACACTTCATAATCTTTTTAAATAACAACAGTAAAGCTTTAATTTTGGTAAACTTGATGCACTTTAGAAATACTCCTGAACATCATGCCTTCCCTCACCTCATCAGAATTGGCCTATCTCAAAAGATATAAATAGCTGCTGCGTTTCTCCTTGATGAAACTAAAGCCTGTAGGGGGGAATTTGCTTAAATTGCCCAGCGTTTTGTTTACTAAACTGGGGCACCGGTGGATTTCCAATATGCATATCGAAACAAAAATGAGTTCTAAAATAAACCACTGATTAGAAGATACTGCACATGCTGACATGAGACTTTATTCAGTGACCCACATTTGTTGCTTTTCATGTTACAAAAAAAAATTATTTGTCTCCTACAGCATCTTCTAAAAAAAAGCACAGTGCAAACTGGAAAAATCCTTCTATGAGGACATATATATATATATATAAATATATATATATAGATATTTATACACACACACACACACATATATATGTTAGAAGCATGTGAAAACAAAGGTTTTATTATAAGCTGTGTTGCACAACATTAATAAGATGCAGCGATACCAGGCCCAGCTATGATCAAGTCAGACATGAATGTAAACAGCTCTAGGTCTCGCAGCAAAATGCCGCCGACCTCTAGATACTCTGATGCCTGAATTTGCCATTGTTTCCATCTGAAACCATATGATGGATCCCAGGATTTGCTTTGCATTTGCATTGGATTCACTGATGCCATGTCATGAATTTTCCAAATAGGAGCTCAGCTTGGGAAGCAGTTCACAAAAAGTTCAGAAAAAAGCCTTTGTTCAGTGTGTGTGCATGGGGAATTACACCAGTATTTCTGCACTGGTAGCAGTAGAGCTCTTCTGGGTAGACAAGCCCAGATAAAAGCCAGATAGAAGGAAGAAGCAAATTCTCAGCAACCACTTGGGAGGAGGAGGAGGATTATTGTTAGCTGCTTTCCACATCCAACTCCTGCCTCCCTCCTTCCCCTTCCTCCCCTAGTGTCACAATACAACAGTATAAATAATATCAGCAAGGTGACAAGTTGTGCTTAATGATTATTTAGGTATTTGGGGTTCATTTAAACCAAAGTTAGTTTCATTACTGAAGGACCCTCCTGACCCTCTAAAAATATGGTGTGTGTGTGTAAATGTGTGCGTGTATGTATATATGTGTGTGTGTGTGTGTGTGTGTGTATATATATATATATATATGTATGTATGTATATGTATATGTATGTATACACACACACACACACACCATATTTTATGTTCATATACCCAAAGTTAAAACTTTCCTGTGTTAACAAGCCATCAAAGATACCTATATCTATACAGATATAGAAAAATATATATCGTTGAAGGCTTGTTAACACAGGAAGGTTACATTGCTCTTCTATACACCAGGCCCATTCATATTATGATTATTAGAAGATCATTATTAAGTTTGTAATTTCAGGCGCTCAGAATTATGCCAGGCTAGGATTAAGATTGCCTCTGCCCTGTAATTCAGCCCCATCCTGCGTATAGATGAGATACAATTTCTTTAATTGCAAGATCCCATACTGTTCTCTCCATGCAGCTTCTCACCTTTTTCAGTACTTAGGATAGACCCGCTCTGAGGATGAGTCAAGCTCACAGGCTAAAGGAGACTGTTGTCTGCAGAACCACTGCCTCGTTTACCCCAGATGTTGGAAGGGGGGTAATGAATGGGGCAGGGGCTGGCAGGGTCAGAATGGCGAGAAGAGCAGTTGATTAACTAAAGTGCCGAGTACTTGGAGCTGGGAATGAAGTCGGGGGTACTCGTCTTCAGTACTATGAAATGTTATACAATGCTAAGTCTTAAACTGGGCTCCTTTTCAATGTAATCTCTGTCTGTTTCCCATCTGCAGAAGGTGTGACACCGCTTCTCAGCATGGGAAGGTTTTGAAAAGGACAATGAATGCTTGCAAAGCGCTTAGGTGCTGTGATCAGAACATCCCACGAGGTGGATAATAGTGCTATCTCTGCAGGAGGCCTGAGACCGGGGTGAGCAAAATACGGCCCACGAGCCAGATCCAGCCCATGGGGCCCCACAGAAAACTGAAAGACTGGTCAGAGGCCCTAGCTCTCGCTGCCCCTCTGCAAGCTGGTGCCTCCATGCTAAGCAATCAACTCCACCCCAGCCTGGCCTGCCCCAGCCCAGCCCCAGTCCCAAGGCAGGGGCACTGCAGACAGGAAGCTTCTGCATGGCAGAGGCTTTTGCCTGGAGACCCTGTGGCTGTTCCCAGCCTCCCTCCATGCCAGAGTGGGAATTCAGCTAAGGGTCCCAGGGGCCAGGAACTCCCATTGGGATAAAAAGGGCCGGACATGGCCCAGCCGGGCTGGCCCTGCACGCTGCAGGAGCGCGGGAGCCATGCACTATGGGGCTGGCTCGGGCTGTCCCCCTTCAATGTCATCACGTGTGGCCAAGAACTCAGGTAGGAGCGTGGGAGTTGCACCCTACGGGGCCAGCAGGGCTGGCCCCGCTCACTGCCACCACATGGCTCCAGGTACTCACACACTCCGGAGATTCTGCGGATCCCCCACCATACACCCCATACACACACACCCCACCCTCCACCATACCCCACACACCCCCACACCCTCCCAGAGCTCTCCCACACCCTCCCCCCCACCATCCCCCCCGCACTGTCCCACAGCCCCCACCCACACTCCCACTGTCCCCCACCATCACTATACCCGTACACATACCCACACCCCTCCACCCCAACCACACACCTTAGACCCACACCCCCTACCCTTCCCCACACACCCTGCACACTCCCCACACCCCACCACACACTCATCCACTCTCCAACCACATACTGTACTCCCCCAACCACACAACCTACACCCCCCCCATACACCCCCTTACCCCACATACACAATGTACAAGAGTAAGGCTGTATTTTGAGCTATTATGCAAGTGCCTCTGTATACACTATGCAACACATGTAAATCAGGACAAAAATAGAATTTTAAATTAAATTAAAATATGTTAAAGATGTTTGATTTTTTAGTATACGATTTGTTTTTCTTTTTGGTTCCAAGATGGAAACCGCCCCTCTTCCCTCCCCCGGTGTACTTCTGGGTCAGGGGGAGTGACTTCAGGTGGCAAAGGTCAGGGGTTAGGGATGGGACTTCTGGTCCCAAGATGATGACCAGGGGCTAGGGCTACCCTTGCGGCCCTCGACAGCTTGTCAAAACTCACTAAGCAGCCCTCCAGCCAAAATAATTGCCTACCCCAGGCTTAGGCCATAAGGATAAAACAAAAATGCCACATAGCTACTTGTTATCTGAGTATCTTCTATCATAGGAATGGAAGTGGGAGAGGCATTATCTGGGGAAAAAATTATGTGTGATTAAAGAATATCTCAAAATTCGTACCTGGAAGGGCAACTGAATTCTGGTTCCTTCCCCATCTGAACATGGCTCTTTCCCACTTCTCCATCAAGTGTCTAAGCTCCTTGATAGATCTCAATCCCTCCCTTCCCTGATGTCCTGTTCCACTGGATAGGTCCTTCTCCTAGTCTCCTTTCCATTCCTCTAGTCTAGCACCTTTTCCAGCCGCAGTGCCCTCCATGCCCTCAGTCATCTGGCTTTTAAGTTTATCTCCCATTTCTAGCCCCAGCCTCTAATTCCAGCCCTCTCCCCTACCTCCTCCCCATGCACCTATTCTTCTCACCCATCTCATCCTGGTCTACACCTTTTTTCTCCTCAGTCTGGTTTAGCCTCTGAATTTTACACCCAGATCAGTTGGCCACCTCCTTCACACTGCTTGGGTGAACACACAGGTGGTACATGGCACAATCATGGCTCAGAGAAACTATTACAGGGAAATCCTTTTAAGAGCTTCTGTATGCCTGAGCTGGGCCATGCTTGGTTGTTCAGTGGGGATTGCAGAGGTAACAGGTTGGTCCAGATGAATAACTGAGGGCTCCAAGCTTGCTTCCTGGGGGTGGCCTAAGAAAAGACTTTAGCTATGGAGCTTTATGATGTGACTGTCAAGCTAAACTGAACTGAGTCTCTTTTCAAACATTTTTACCTTGGTCAGATATGGGTGAAAGGCACCAAGACCAACCTCTACTGAAATGTAAGTCCCTGTTTCACAGCATGGGGGCACTTAAAGCATTGCAAGGTCTGAGGAATTTTGTTTTCATTATCAAATACATCTCAAACATGTGGGCTAGGTTGGACACCTGCCTTAGGCTGATTATTTTAAGACCAACTAAAGCTGTTTGCAAGAATAGGCCGAGAGGCAAATCCATAATTTCTCACATGTTAAATAACAAAAAACTAAAAAAATCTTTCCCCTGCCTTATTCTCATTATTGGCTGTATTGTTTTGGTTGGAAAAAAAAGAAAAAGAAGAAAAAGCTCAAAGCGGACTCTGGACCTGGGAAATTTCAGCCCAAATCGTTAAAATTTTGCAATGTTAGAAGCATGTGAAAACAAAGGTTTTATTATAAGCTGTGTTGCACAACATTAATAAGACGCAGCGATACCGGGCCCAGCTATGATCAAGTCAGGCATGAATGTAAACAGCTCTAGGTCTCACAGCAAAATGCCCCCTGCATCCAGATACTCGGATTCCTGAATTTGCCATTGTTTCCATCTGAAACCATATGAGGGATCCCAGGATTTGCTTTGTATTTACATTGGATTCACTGATGCCATGTCATGAATTTCCCAAATAGGAGCTCAGCTTGGGAAGAAGCTCACAAAAAAGTTCAGAAAAAAGCCTTTGTTCAGTGTGTGTGCATGGGGAATTACACCAGTATTTCTGCACTGGTAGCAGTAGAGCTCTTCTGGGTAGACAAGCCCAGATAAAAGCCGGGTAGAAGAAAGAAGTAGCTGGAAGAAGCAAATTCTCAGCAACCACTTGGGAGGAGAAGGAGGATTATTGTTAGCTGCTTTCCACATCCAACTCCTCCCGCCCTCCCCCAGTGCCACAATACAACAGTATAAATAATATCAGCAAGGTGATAAGTTGTGCTTAATGATTATTTAGGTAGCTGGGGTTCATTTCAAGCAAAGTTAGTTTCATTACTGAAGGACCCTCCTGCGGCAAAATCCCAGGTCAGACATGCAGAACATGATTCATAGAAAAAAGTCTTTTTATGTGCGCTTTTTTTGGTACTTGTAGGCACACATGCAGACTGGTTTGTAATATTTAAATATGCCTGTTTTCATGAAAAGAAACAAGGTGTTTTAGCTCTGACCCAGTGAAACTCACTCTCGTGACCTTCCAGGCAAACATTAAGCCAATCAACTTTATAAGCCCCAAATAGATGCTTTTCACTCCCTCAAACAAAAATCAGACTGTAAGTTATGGGACAAATTCAAAATCGGATAGAGGATGAAATGATGTTTGATTCTTTCCTTACGCCGTGTCTTAGTGCTTTCTGTAGCCAAAGGCACTCGGCGGAAAGAAACGCTGTCTCTTTTCCCATCATTGCACCTTCATAATGGTTGAACTGATCAATCCTTTTTTCCCTCCGCCTTTGCTTAAGTAACTAAACCCAGAGATTACTGCTCTTTCTGAGAATCTCTCCCCAGGCTCCTTCTAATCGGATTCCACCCACACTGTCTGAACTGACACAAGCCTCTCTTTTCCCTTCACCCGTGTCATCACTCTTGTGGTCAAAGATTCTATCTCCTGCCTAGGTGCATTCACACAAGGCCTCGGTTGCTTGCACTGCTCTACACTGTGATCAAGTTTGAGCTCTAGCTCCAAAGTGTTTAGAGAAGTTCTCCTGATCATCCCTTACTTCCTCCCCCATTAGACACATACAACAAGCACCTTTCCAACTCTACTCTACTCAACTCTACTTCATACATATGAGTATGTACTCATATTAAGTACATCAGGCCAAGCGCATCTTTCATTTCACTGAAACACGCGAGCCAGCATCAAGAAACTTCCTAGTCATGTAGTTCCCTTGGGATCTGTGTCCTGGAGTATATAGGACAGAATGGTAGATTAGAAACTTCTTGTAACTGGGGGCAAGCCAGAAATGTAGAGAGGCAGCCACTGTACATGGATACCACCTGGGAGGTCACTAGTGAGTACCCATTGGCTTTGGAGGCCATGTGCAGACAACACTTCGCCCTCCCTCCCAGTGAATTTGGGCCCGGGAGGATATAATGAGTCACTCGGGAGTGTCCTGATCCCCAGGAAGGAATGATTTGCAGCTCAAAGGGAACCAGAATTTCTGTTTTGCAGGAAATTCAAACATCTTCAATTTGTTTCCATTCCATTTTTTTTAATTCCTTTAAAAATGATTTGAAAAAAAAAAAGTTTCAGCCTAAATAGAAATACTTCAATAATACTGGTGATGAGGAGTCTTTTGTGTTGTCTTGGCTTCTTCCTGAGATCTGAGGAAGGGCAATTTATGCCCAAACGCTTCTCTAACTTCTCCCCCAGCTATACAGTTGGTCCAATAAAAGATATCACAAAAGACCTCTCACCACTTCTACATCATAAGTCCACTCAGTCTAACGGTGACCATTTTTTGTTTTAAATTACATGACATTTAAACAATGGGGTACTTTGAAGCCAAAACTTTAAACTCTGTTCTGAAGAGCTTTGAAATGAAATATCTTGACCCATTTGGAGTGTGTGTGTGTGTGGGGGGGGCGGGGGAGGTTAGTATATTTTTTTTTCCAAAACCAAAATGTTGGTGAACTTGACAGCATCCTCCAACATATTTTGTATTTGGCAAAGTCACTTTTTCTGCCACTAAAAGGTTTTGGGAAATGTATGTGTTGGTCTCTAGCAGGATCCTTGAAGTCAGAGGTTCCAGAGTCCAACCTTGGTTTAGGGTTTGAGGCTAGGCAAAGAATAGGTAGAAAAAAAACTGCTCCTTAACAACTAATTATTTTCTTCTGGTCTAGTGCAAGCTACTACACAGAGGGTCAATGCCATAATGCTTAAGCTAAAATAATCTTTGCCAACTAACATGGCACACAGGTACTTTATAGACTTTGTTGTTCTAAAAGTGCAGGAGACAAAGACCTAGGCATAATTCATTTTTGTCAAAAACCATTTTTGTGTGTGAAAAATCTGTCTTGACCTGACTAAAGTTTGTCACAAAATAAGTGAACAAAAATTCCTTCTGCTACTGAAAAACAAAATCTTTCAAGTGAAAAAAAAATAACCTCTCATTTTTGCAATGTTTGGTTAGGAACATTTAATTCCATCATTTCAAAAACTTTACTTAGATTTTTTTGGGCGGGAGGTATGTTCTTTCATCACGTAGCAGTAATGTTACTGTCAACGACTAATACCACTGCTACTACTGACATGTCACAATCTGACATAACATAGGAGTTGCAATTCTCAGCTCTGGGTTGGATGCTCTGGGGGCTAACATGATGTACTTGTTACGTGCCCAATTCACAGAATACCGGAGAGAGAGCAGTGCATAACTTCCAATAAAAAAAAACCTCTTAGTTATATCTTTGTCTACTTGCAAGAGCAATTTCTATTTTGGGGCAGATGTTTAACTCTTGATAAATGTTGAGGGTTTCTTTCAAATCTGATTAAACCTAAGGGGGGAAAAATGTCATCCTAGCATGAGCTTGCAGCTGCCAGATTCAAAGTGCATGAAGTGCTGTTTTATATTCAAGCAGGATTAAACTAACTAATTTGTAATGCGGAGGGTGATTTAAAACCAGTTTGTGAACTTTGAATCTCCAGAAGAGATCTGGCAATCTCTGGGTTCATGTGCATTACCACCTCTATGCCCACCGCAGAGAATGAGGGTGGGCTTATGCTGCATGGTAGAGGTACCCAAGATAGCATTAGTTACCTTGGGTGATGGAACCAGTATAGCCACAGCAATAAGGAATGCCACATAAATCAATTTACTCCGTATTGAAGACTGCAGTGTTGTGTCGAGAGAGCTGAGCTGGGCTAGCTCCAAATAAATGTGGGTACCAAAAGCATTCTAGTCTAAAGTAGGCATGGCAAGATACCCTCCCCACTTGCCAATAAGAGGGTGGGTATCTCCTCTGCATGAAGACAGCACTTCTATCCTCGCAGGGCCTCTACACAGGCTGTTCCACTCACCAGGGGGCCTAGGTTTGCAAAAATCAACCCCTTTTACTTGGTGTCATTCCAGTCTACGTCATATTAAAGAACCACTCTGCTCCCTCCTCAAATGAATTTATGTGCTAGAAATGTAGTAGGACAAGCCATAATATTGTATTGCAGAGGAATATCATGGCAGCATCCAACAGTGAGAGAAGGAGTACTAGTCGCAGTGCTACTTGGAAGGGGATGTTGGGTTTCTTAAGCATACTGTCACCTTTCCAGCCTACTGGTAAAAGGGAGGTTGGTCGCAACTGGCAGCACCGCTAATGGTCTCAATATGAAGCTGGCTTCTTTCTGGATCCGGCTTCAGGGTTCCTGGTTTGCTCCACTACTCAAGTCAGGCTGATAAATGCACTTGGGGTCAGGAAAGAATTTTAACCCCATTATCAGATTTGTACAGACTATGGGAGTTTTGCTTGCCTCCATAGTGAGAAGTAGGGAAGGGCATGGGTCTTTTTCTTGGCTATTTCAATACATTTAATAACCTTGCAGTGGTGGGACACTGACAACCCTCTTCCCCCTGCTTTTACATACAGCCTATTAGGGTGTTCTTGGTGTCATTGGGCTATGTGCTTTGTAGTTGTGTGACAGGGTTGTTTGTGAAGTTTTTAGGAATATGTTAGACAAGCACTTATATGGGATGGTTGGAACAGGGGGACTAGATGACCTCTGAGGTTTCTTCCAGCCCTACTTTTCTATGATTTTATCGTCAGCACTAGCCACTACAGCTCTGCAACCTTATGACCTTTCGGTCCTCGTCTATACTATGGAGGTTTTCTAATAATTATTCAGCACTGGTTTAAAAAAAGTGTAAAAATGAAAAAGTAAGAGTCTTTTGGTTCTGTCTTTTATTGGAACTGCACACTTGGGAGCATTGTTAGACAAGTTTTCGGGCACAAAGTGCCCCACCTGAGGAAGGATACTTATCCAAAATGTCTTCCAACTATTTCACTGGTCCAATAAAAGTTAGCATCAAAAAAAAGCCCTTGCTTCTTGCACACGCCCTATGCTATCATGGCTACAACAGTATTCCAAGCGTCATTCTGATAACTGTGCCAACCTCATAAAAGGTTCTTTCACAGAAGATGGAGAAATATTGATGCTGATTTGTTTCATGTTCATGTAACATCTTCATTACATCATAGGATCATAGGAAAGTAGGGCTAGACAGGACCTCATAAGGTCAGCTAGTCCAGCCCCCTTTTCAAGTCAGGATCATCCCTGACTAAACTATCTCAAGGCAAGTGTCCAAATTCCTCCTTAAAACTTCCAAGGATGGTGATTCCACACTTCCTTGAGGTAGCCTGTTCCAATGCTGCAGCTTAAGGCCAATTCCAATTTCTCCTCCTGCAACATGAGGTCATTGCCCCTTTTCTTGTCTCTTATAGCCACACAGAGCCTCTCTCTAATCACCCTTCAGGTAATTGAAGACTGTTAACAAACAACATAATTAACAACAATTAAATAACAAACAATATTATTAACAAAATAAATCTAATTTTCTCAACCTTTTCTCAAAAGTCTTAACTCCCTAGGTCCCTAATCATATAGCTTTTATTTTACTGCTCAGACCTTGAATGTTATATCTCTTTGTACATAACACTATTCATGAATGACTGGTGCCTCCCAAGACTGGGGCGGGCACCATTTGTAGGTGGCAGCGTCGGCAGTGAGCGAGGACCACCCACAGATACCGGTAGCGGTGGCGGCAGCAGCAGGGAGTAAGGGTGGTGAGTGGCGAGCAGAGACCACCCGCAGATGCTGGCGGCAGTGTCAGCAGCGGCAAGTGGTGATCGGGGACTGCCTGACGCTGGCGGTGGTGTTGGTGGCGGGAGGGGCAGGTGGTGAGCAGCGACCACCCACAGAAGCCAGCGGTGGCCAATCTCACAGGGGGTGGGGGCATGTACCTCCTGCACCCCCCCACACACATCGCCTATGACACTATTATAAATAATAAAGTAGAATAGAATATATTTCTCTATCTCCTGGCCTAAAACAGCCTCAGCCCCACCCCCCTCCACTTATCACATGGGCAAAGGGGCCTGACATGGTCACCTGGGCAATGAGGTGTAATCTGGAGAAATTCCTGATGGGGCAGGGAGCTCACTCTTCCTTTGTCCTGTGAGAGGCATGTTGGGAAGAGGACAGGCAGTCATCCTGGAACTCACTCAAACAGAAACACGTGCCTCCTGAGCTCTCCTACCCTCTGGATATAGAAGTAATTTACCTGAAATTCAGCTAGTATTTTCAGGATATCTATTTTAGTTCTATATTCAAACGATCCTCGAACCCCTTCTGTTTTGCTCAAGGAGTTTTTCTCTAAAATCTCTTTGCTCTATCCCTACCCCATTCCCTCTCTCCCTGAACAATAAAGACTACCAGCGAGCTGGCTGTGGATTCCCGTGGGGAGAAGGGTCAGACAGCCATTATAGCTCCCTTGGCTCGGCTACCTAAGGCGGGTGTGGCTTTTTACTTTCCTCCTGTACTGGAGGCTGCTTGTGAATGCTTCACACTAATAGAAGCATCTCAAAATCCCAAAGTGGGCAAAGCACCCCCAAGGTCTACAGCAGGGGCGGGCAAAATGCGGCCCAGGGGCCGAATGCGGCCCGCCAGGACATCCTATCCGGCCCGTGGGACCCCTAAAAAATTTAGAAAATTAATATTAATCTGCCCTGGGCTGCCTGTCATGTGGGCCTCGATGGCTTGCCAAAACTCAGTAAGTGGCCCTCTCCCCAAAATAATTGCCTGCCCCTGGTCTACAGGGTCTGTGTACCCCAGGTGGCACAGAGCCCTAACAAAGACCAGACCCTGGGTGGTGGCAGCAGTTACCCCAGGCTTGTGGGTGTGCTCCAAGAAGGGGTTTGGCCCCCCATGGGAGACACCTGAAGCACGGTTTCAGGCCAGGCAAAGTGAGATGGGTGGCTCAGCACAGGAACACCCCCTACTGGCCCGCCACAATATTAATGTATAATAATAGTTGATAAGATGTGTAACATGCAGATAGCATTATCTGCATATTACTAGTAAAATGACTTTGATCCAAAGCATAATGAAGTCGGTGAGAATGTTCTGCGTCCATGTTCCAGAAGTGGATGATGTTTTGTTATGTTTTTGATAAATTTTATTTTTATTTAGTTACTGAGCACTTTAGTGGGGATTACAATATACATAAAGTAAAGAGTCTGTGTATATTAATAGAGCACATATTTCATACAATAAGTACATATACAATATTCATGATTTGTCATATAGCAGACTATATAGATAGGTTTATACTATAGGCACATTATAGAAAATATAGATTATTAATGGAGTCAATACTTGCAGGCAGAAGAATAATTTACTCACAAAGATCAGAATTGATAACAGGACAGGAACGGAAGAAGCATTACCAATTCCTTCTCAGTTTTATGTAAGAAAAAGGTTAAAATGCTAAAAAAAGGGGAAAAGATTGTGATCTGCCGTTACGTATGCTTTTTTTTCTCTGTTATCAGATCGTAAGAAACACAAAAAAAAATGTAACGTCACACCTTTTCCCCTTCTTGGACACTATAAAAACAATTGCTTCACAAGATGCGTTAACAGGGACGACTCTACAAACAGTCTTGCCAGACTATTCAAGAGGCTCTCAAGAGATAATATAGGATGCTCCGTCTGTCAAAAACTATTGTTTCTCTCCTCTTTCTGGTAGACTATATTTCTTCTGGACCAATAATGACTACCTTTCCCAAAACAACTCATCAGCGTCAATTCCTGTCGGAGATCTCTAAAATCCTGAACCCACATAAAGATCAGGTATATACATCTGCACCTATACCTATAACTATCAATTATGTTTTTCATTGTTTATACCTAACATTTTGTAATTATTAGTATCTACTGCCTAATGCAAATATGGACCAAATTTTGCCATCTATTTTTTTCCTACTGGGATGAATATAAGGCCTCATCCTTGCAAACTAAATAAATGTTTTACTATAAGCCCAAGATGAATGCCATGGAGTTCAGCTAGATAATTCATGCACTAAAGATTTGTAGCTGGAGCCTTCATCACTCAGTGTGACTAAAAAGCAGCAGAATCTCTCTCTCTCTAGGAGGATTCTGTAATTGTGGTTGCTATTTTTGTGAGTTAGAAAAACAGTTTCTGTCTAGCAATCAGTGTTAGCAGGAACAACCGTTCTAAAGCTTGCATATGCACCTATGTATTCCTGTGTAGTCTCTGCTGAAAATGGGAAAGATGGAAATTATAA
Source organism: Alligator sinensis (assembly GCF_000455745.1). Taxonomy (NCBI): domain Eukaryota; kingdom Metazoa; phylum Chordata; order Crocodylia; family Alligatoridae; genus Alligator; species Alligator sinensis. The sequence goes on along the minus strand of NW_005842067.1, from coordinate 1,846,195 downwards.
TCTGGTTGCTTCAGGTTGTCAAAGCACAGTGAGATCTGATAAAAAAAACTGCATGCTGACAAAAAAAAATAGCTGTCATTTTGCTCCAGCAGGGGGAGAGTGTAACAGGGATTGGTTTTAAATTAACTGGCACCAATAGAAGCTATATCCATAGGAGACTAGGAGGGCAATGAGTAGGAAATATTTTACATGTAACTTGTTGCCAAAGTTTAGCTTGGTCCTGTCAGGACTTAAGCGCAGCCCAAGGCTGCTGCAAGTCACCAGTTACAATTTTGCTTTGAATTTCTCCACCTGGGCAAGTTCTCAGAATAACACCTGTACTTTGTGTTACTCTTTCAGATACCCTGTGGTGAGTCCAGAGTGGCACAGATCAGCATGAAAGATGGAACGGTAAGAGCTAATGTGCAGATATATAGAAAAAGGTTAAAGTTAATTAACTAAAGTTTTCATTAATAAGAATAGTATAGCCATATGGTGTGTGTATGCATACATGCATGTATATTGTGCCAATATATGTGTGTGTGTTTATATGCAATGCTATTTTTCAGAAAGCAGAAATCAAAGTAAATCCCATTGCTTTGTCTACCCATAAACTTGTACTGCTTTAGTTAAATCAGTTTCCAAACTTATTTTATGACTTATGACATTTTTATTACTTTTTGGGGGGAGCCAGTGTGGAGTCTTCAATAATTAGCACTGTTGAGTGACAGCAATGGAATACTGTATGCACTTTTTGCTGAGCTCTCAAACTGCAGGACTGATTATTTCTTTAACTGCATCTTGTTATCATGGGATAACTGGCCAGTGACTGCATGTGCCCAGTGTACAGTAAGGTACTAGTAAAGACTTGTGCATAGCCACAGTCATTTATTATTTAAGACCACTCTATGAAGGCCAACTAAAAGGACAATGCTTTCAAAGTTAGAAGTCAATCTCTGATACTTATCTCTAGAAGTAAATTGAGGTAAATCTCTAAAATATTATCAGTTTCCCATTGAAAATATAAAAAATAGCTCAGTGTTTCCTGTAGAAGTCAGTTGCTGGGTTTCTAATCTTTTTTCATGTTTTTGGGTTTTAATAGGTGAACTACCCTGAAAAGTTGTGTCAAGCAGCAAAGGCTCTGGAAACCGTCACTAAATGCAAAACCGACTATCAAGCAGTCATAACAAATTTATTTGAAGTGTATGGCTATAGAGTAAGTATATGTTGAATGTCCATATTCTGATAAGGGCATGTTTGCCAGCATGTACTTTCACATGTATGCGGGTATTATGAAAGATCAAGGTCTGTGGGGGAGGGTGATACTCTTTAAAGTTGTGACATGATGGCAGAAATGGTTAAGGCTCCAGAGACAGGAGAGTGAGTCTTACCCCAGACTCATGCCAGAGGCTGCCCCTAGTCAACCAGCTCTAAATGGGTACCTGGTCCTGCAGACTGGGAAGCCACCTCACTTGTGTACCACTGGGTACAGAACTAGCCTGCCTTAACCATGTGAGCTTGAGGGCCTGCTGGGCTTGGACACACATGTGACCTTATTTATAAGACGGGGTTGCCACTGCCATAGGAAAAATTGTTGCTCACAGTGTTCAGAAGATTTCACCACTCCTAGAGTGACTCTTGTGTTCATTCTGATGGATGGAAAAATAAGGGACACAGTGGCTGTTTGTGTTTTTAAAGGGATAAAAAATTGTCACAGGCTCTGTTTAACAATATCTGATTTTTTTTTTTTTTAATTTTAGAACTGCTCCTTGCCCACTGAAACTGAGATCTACTTGAAAGCCTTTGTGCGAGAACTCACAAATCTGACTCAGGGGGCTGCCAGGAACATATCATCAAAACCAAACTAAGGCTCCCTCAGCGTAAAGATCCTATGGACCTGTTTTAAAACCAAAGACCCATTGATTTCTGTTCTAGTCACTCTTAAAATGATACTGTATGGTTGATAGGTGTAATGTGGACTGCCTCAGTTTGGGGCAGCCTTGCAGAAATTATTGTGAATGTTGCAATTGCTTAGTTTACCTGTAAGGGTCGGGGGGAGGGTGTCAACTATTTGCACTGAAGAACTTTTGTGTGATCTTGTCTAATGTGAAATTTCCCCCTCCTTGCAGACTTCAACAAGGTACTTGGTGTGTGCCTAAATTTAAGCATGCAAAAGATCTCACTGACTTCCAGGGAACTGCTTGTATGCTTAAACTTAGGCATGTGTTTAAATTGAATTGGGTGACGAAAGTGGAGTTATATTGAATGTTTTCCCAAAGGCTGAAGTTTTTGGTTTTTGTTTACATTTTTTTCCAAAAAATTTGAGATATTCCTACAAAAATACTGATCTATGCATCCACTGGCAGGTGGCACATCTGTCCCTCCTTGTCTTTGGGATTTTTATGCCATTAAATCCAGTACTGTCTATGAGCCCCAAAGCTCTTTATATTCTCATGGCCATGCCAAAAGGGGCAAAGCAGCACAGTAGGGGGGTCTGCAGAAGCCCAGACCTTTAATGGAGTCTATCTGTGCCTAGGTTTAAACAAATTAGAAAAGCCACTAAGAATAGTCAAGGATGATCCTGCCTTGAGCAGGTAGATGGACTAGATTAGTGTTTCTCAACCTGCACGTCAGGACCCAAAAGTGGGTCACAAGAATATAGGGTCACGAACAAAACTTTAAACATGGATTATCCTTTAAAGGAGACAAACATGGGAAACCATGGCTTTTCCCTTGCAGATTGGCAGAGTTCCAGCCTCCAAGGGGCTGCTTGAGGCCTGCCATGCCCCACACACCCACCCCCTGCCCCACACACCGGAGAGCTGAGGCCTGCGGTGGAGGGGGCAGTGCGTTGGCAGTGAAGGGCACTGTGTTGGCACCAATGTTTACAAATGGGTCCTGGTACAAAAAAGGTTGAGAACCACTGGATTAGATGACCTCTTGAGGTCCCTCCTAGCCCTAACTTTCCTGGGATCCTACAGTATGTTCAATTGTTGCCTTGGCCATAGCAGTTCTTCTCTGTATCATAGTATTGAGTTGGAATTTGTGAATTGTATAGTACCAAAGTGACAAGGACATTGGTACTACGCCATTTACACAAATTGGACAGGCAAAAATAGCAAATGAAATCGATTATCATCACACCGTTTTAGTTTTGCTCTCCAAACTGAGCGACATGCAAAAGCTGAGCAAAATATCAAACCACTGGTGAGATCTCAGTGCTTTTAGGGAATACCAGCAAATAACCTTTCCTCTTTTGCTTTGATATCCATAGCATCCTTTTAAATCATTAATAACAAATATTCAGGATTGTGTAAAACATTGAATCTTGCTGTTCAATGGCATTATATTGCTTGAGTTTATTTATTATTGTGTTTTATTTAAAGATAAATTATTTTTTATATATTTTTCTATTTTATATTAACTGCCTTCCTCAGTGTGGACTTCTAAAGATTATAAATGTGCTTAATTTTAATTAGGACCTAAACGAAGTCTTTAGTGCTTGAGATTTGTATTTTATATTTTAACTTATATCATTGTAATTCTGTGACAGGTCATCCATATTTAATATCCTGCTACCTCATTATGAAGACAGTGTGTCAGTTCTTAAGATATTGCCTTTGCAAGTCAGCAAGTGATAGTGTGCTGAGTCATAATTTATTCTTCTTTTATACATATTTAAACTATTTGTATTACAACAGAGTTAATAATATATTCAAATGATTATGTATTTGTGATGATTTTTATCTCAAGTTAGTATGGCTAATATAATATTAATATTGAACATCTTGATACTTGAATTCTGATCACTGAAACTGAAATGTTTTATAACAAAAAATAAAATCCTGAAAAATACATGCTGAAAGCGACTCATTTGTTCCTCTTTTGACCTGAGTAGCCACCTAACAATCGAGGGTCTTACAGGTTGTTCTGGGAGGAAGAATTGGCAGTGGGTCAGGCACTGCTTTTCTTGTCCACAAACAGGGTTCGAAGTCTTGTTTCCCAGAGCAGAGGTGGGATTAAAGCAGGAGACACCCTTTCATTGCTCATCACACCAAGACTAGATCAGGAAAGAGACTGGGGCACCTGTCCACACTAAATGAATCCACTGCCCTGCGGCCAAGTCCGCAGCACAAAGACTTGAGGTTCTGCCTCAGTTGCACAGAGGCAGTACGTGCCAGACACATCCACCCACTCCTATAGACACGCTGAATCCAGAAGGACGTGGGTGAGGCCATTTCAGGGCATCCGTCTGCAGCTGCTCTCAAGACTCTGTTCAACAGCTTGCTTGAGGGAAAGAAGGGAGGTTTCTTGGCTGCTGGTATAGTGTATACATGCCAGAAAAAGCAGGTACACAAGGGACAGGGCTTCCAGCCCTGGGACTTCAGTGAGGTGAGTGCCCTACAGCTAGGCGAGAGTCCGTCTCTGCCTCTCTCTCCTTTCCCCACCCCACAACACATCCACCTGACTAATTAATCACAGATTATTCCAGGCAAAGCAGAATAGCCTCATCAAGAGGGACTGAGAGCGCAGCCTTTAAAACCTGCCACTTACCACATGCCTTGGGGCAGAGATAAGGGCTTGAATCCCCAGAGGTGCATGAAGGGAATCAACTCTGTAGCCCAAAGCCTATTTCCAATAAAGGACTTGAAGTGCTACTTATGCATCCTGGCACCTCCTGCCACTTACTTTTGCAAACTTTAGATCCTGGTTCTACCTGCGTGAGCGGTCCTGGAGCTCAGGCTCTCACACACACTTTTAACCTGAGTGGCCAGCTAAAAAGCCAGGATCTTGCAGGTTGCTCTGGGAGGAAGACTTGGCAAAGGAATCAGGCACTCTCGGGCTGGAGGGACGTGCTCAGACTGTGTTGGGGGAGTGAGAAGAGAAAACTGCTTTTTTATTGAATAGTCTAGTGGTTAGCATGCATCCTTAGGGTGCAAGAGACCCTGACTCTAGCCTCCAACTTCTCCAAAAAGGAGCTCTGACCTGCATCTCTTAGCCCCAGCAAAGTGACAGGCTATGGGCTAGATAGGGTCAGAGGCACTCCCTATCCACCTGACAAAGTTGGCCACCAGGTTGCCAGGAGCAGAGATGCTGGCATCCAGTGGTTCAGTGAGATGAGCATTTTCTTGAAGGAGGAAACCTGGGTTCTGCCCCCTACTGCTGTGCTCTGTGTTGTTTCTGCATTAGCCACTAGTTAATCAATAGCCAGCCATGGGGACAGAGACTAGGCTAAAGCCCAGGTCCTCTAGATCAGTGCCCATGTCGAGAGCCACAGATCTACGTGTGTCCCATGCTCCCCGGCACAGGACATACTTGTGAGACTGGGCTCTATCCGAATGAATGAAGTAGCTTATGCAAAGTGGAAGAGCGTCAGCAGGTGGGATGGTGACACCAGCACCTCAGAGCGTGCCGTAGCCCAGCGGTTAAAGCGAACTAAAGCTAAAAGTTAACCGCAAGCATTCTGGGTTTAGCTGCATCTTCTGACTCAGCCCGGGAGGAACAGCATAACAACTGGGTGTCTCCCATGTTAGGTTAGCATGGAAAATACTGAGGTGTCTGCTAGAGGATGCTCCTTTTTCTTTTTGCTACGTGATGCCTAACCACACTTCACCGCTGCGCTTGTGTTCCCTTTGTGGCTCTACCCATATAGCTCTGCCAAACCACAAATCCCCTCAGTCCACTCCTGCTAGCACACAGCTGAGTCTTCTTTAGCAGCAGCTGCCAATCAAGCTGAGCTGAGGTTTTTGGCTATGCACAAATGAGGTAGCCTAATTAGCACAAATCAAGGTATTTTGTGAAACAAAAAACCCCAACAACCAGTCCAAGAAGCGGCTGTTGCCTAAATGGCACCACACGCCGCTGGTTACATATTGTGTGGTGAGGAAAGAGAAGTTGGGAACAAAATTCACCTTGGTCTGAAGCACTCAAGCAATTTACTAATTTTCTATTGCAACCGAAGGAAACAGAGTATATCTGATACTGTCAGCATCAACCCAGTTTTCTCTGGGTCTACCCCAGAGCTAGAATCCAGGGACTGCCCAATATGGGAGTGGCTAATAGATGATAAATTGTGCTGAAAAAGGAGCTATGATGCTTGAGAAAGTTAGTAGAATTTCTCAAAGATTGGTCTTGGGACTGACTTTGCTATATATTGTCACCAACATTGTCATAACAAGTACTAATGAAATGAAGATACGGCATGAAGTTGGGAAATGACATTGCCACTATGTAGAAGGAGAAAAAATGGCATGGGAAAGAGCTGAATGATGGAGGACTGGATGACATTTGTTGTAAGCACTTTTAATTTGGACAGGCTTTTGGCAGGGAGGCTTAAGTCCTGGACCACTGTTTGGGAGGTTTGGTTTATTTTTTTACTATTTTATTTGAATAGTCTATCTGTTTTTGTAATTTATCTTGGTTTTTTTGTTGTTTTTCTTTTACTGAAAACTGCCCTAAGTCTTTTGGAAGTAAGGTGGTATATGCATCTAATAAATAAGCACTTAACCTACTGTAATAGTACCAAGTTACACTATAACTCCGTTATAAAGAAAAAGCCCATCAGTTGGAGACAACAGAGTGGTAAACGGACCTCACTTTCTCAGTCTATCACAGGAAGACTCGGCCAACCAGGTGGCTGTGGATCAGCAGATGACAAACAGTTGGTGACAATACCTTGCCTAGGCTAGATCAGGCAAGGTATTTCCAATAGTGGCAAGGAAGTTGTAAAACACTTTTACAAGGCCATCACTTGGGATAAAGTATACAGATCTGGTCTCCCGTATCCAAGACAGATTACTTCAGTATGGAACAAGTGTCCAGTAAACTTACAAAGATTAAGGAAAGGGGAGCCTCTCTTATGGGGGGAGACTAAAAGAGCCCCACTGAAACAAAGGCTGACAAGGATTTGATTTTGTCCATAAATCTATCGGGGAAAGTAATTGCTAAGGGAGGGAGAAGAGCTGTTCAGGCTGAAAGCCAAAGACAGCACAAATACAGATGAGGCTGAACTGGCTGCGAACAGCTTTAACTGGGAGATAAAAAAAGTTTCTAAACCAAACATGAGATTTGAGCTCCAAAAAAGAAACCTAACTGGGTTTAAGACGCAGTTGGATAAAACTGGGAACAAGCATGTAGTCACTTGAGACAGCAGGCGACTGGGCTCTCTCCTGGCCAACAATCGCCAACTGAAACCAAACCTTGCCAGAGCAGCGACTGCCAGATCTGCCTAAACATTACCACCGCCACCAGAAGGAAACACTGCCCATCAAAACGATCAGAATCCATGGATCCGAAATGAGCCTACCACAATATGTCATATATCTCATCCACTGCACCAGATGCCCTCACGGAAATTACGCGGGTGAACCAAGACCACTATTTTTCTCCAGAACGAACTCCTACAGAAAAATGATAAGGGACAGAAACACTCTTATCACCAGCGAAAGAACGTTTTTTTCATAAAACCACCACTTTATCTCTCACTTGATGCTCTTTAGCCTCAAAGGAAACCTACAGAGTATATCCAGAAGACAGGTCAGAGAACAGACAGGCATGGTTTTACTGGCCACCAAAAACCATGGACTTGAAAGAGTCATTGATTTTATGGATTATTATAATTTACCTCTGACCTCTTCCTCTGCTAATTTCTCTTTGCTCAGCAGGCAATAACTGCTCTCTTCCCTTTCATGTGGCCAAAATCATTACCATAATTAGGTTTAACTAATACAACTGTTCTAACTAATACTTGGTCTAGACTGACTGCTTCTTTCCCAGACCAGCAGAGGGGCACGTGAAGCGCAAAAGCTTGTCTCTCCTCTCTCTCAGCTATACAAGAATGAAATCCAATGAAAAGATACTTCCTTACCTCTTCACAAATCTTATTTATCTAAAGGTAATTATGTCCTATGATGATTGCCAGTGTGCAAGATGAGACATAAAAATAATTTAACACATAAAACCTGTTGGATTATATGTCTGATAACAGATCCAAAACTTATGGCTATTCAGACTCTACCCCTTCATGCAGCTGTAGACTATCCATATAATAAATGTATGATAAAGCAGAGGTAAGTCTTTAAGTCAGTCATCACAATTAGTAGTATCTACACTGCATCCGACCCTGAGGAAAGCACATGGGAATTATTTTGTATTCTAAACCAATTACTTTAGCACTACGTGATGCAGTTTTCCATTATGATTCAATCTGAATAGTTTAAAGGTTACAATTTTCTGTCAATTTAGCAGAGTAGTTCCTCAGTTGCAGTTTCATAGCTTTCCACTCTGATCAGTGGGAAAGTACTACAGGCAGCACTCACAAGCTACCAAGTATTGATTAGCTACTTCCCTAATTGCCCCAACCTCAGGTACGCAGCCTCCTGCCACTGTCTGTCCCTGGCGGTACACCTGGAGTGCTGGTCCAAGAGTACAAAAGTCATGGGGCTGGAGTCACGGGACTTTTATGCTCTTGGACCAGCACTCCAGGCATACTGTCAGGGACAGAAAATACACCTGGCAGGTGGGCATGTCTACGTTTTAAGTCTCCAAGTCCCATGACGTTTATACTCTTGGGCCAGCACTCCAGGCATACCGCCCACTTACCACCGTAGTGGTCTGACTAGGTCTGAGTCACTGACGTTTCCTCCCTTTGGGCGCCTTTGCTCAGCAATCCTGATTCCTAAAGAACTGGTATTTAGCATCAGAGGAAAAGGGATTTTTTTTTTTTAAATGACAGCCAGATCACATTTCTATAGACACCCTGCCTACGCTGACAGCTTTGTCAGTAGGGCTATCCCTGCACAGCTCTCCTAAGAAAATCTCTTTAATAGAGCCCAGCTGTCTCTCAGCACACGAATGCTCAAGCAGGATGTGGTGTACTGGCAAAAGTCTTCAGGCTGCACACAGAGAGGCAAACTGCAAGGTGAGGAAGGACAGGGTTGATGAGGAAACCGAAGCATCCCAGCAGTATAGATGTAACCTGGTTGCCCTAAGGAAGCTACTAGAAGTGCCTCCTCCCTCTTTCCACACTGGTAGACTGCTACCAGACTCCTAGGATGCAGTATCTATGGCACGGCTATTTCCTGGTACGGATATTAGAGACCATATTAATAACTATTAAAGAAACCCCCCAAGGTCTGTCTCTGCCCCTGTGATCACTAGAGATGCTGATACCATAGAAGTACCCTGTAAACTTTATTTCAGGTCTGTTCTTGACTACAGTCCGCTAAGGGATAAGCAGATAAGACCCCCCATAGCTTGCTGAGGGCAGAATCCCCTGACGAAAATGGGGCTTTTTTTGAGTCAGCGGCACTCATTTATTCAGAGGCATCTCATGACCCGAACAAACAAAATTACTCTGAGTCTGGCTGCTCCTGAATTAATAAAGTCTTATCAACCATATCTCACAGTAAGTTGCTATTTGAGTTAGAAAAACACCTATTAGTTATTACAAAACTCCAAAGTTTCCTAGCTCAGCTAAGTTCTCAGCATGATCTCCTGATGCAGCACCAGCTTATGATGCTGAGAGAAGGTCACTGTTTGAATTCCCAACAGCCTTTTTCAATGGTTTAATGGCTTTCTTAACTTGGCTTCTTCACAACCAAGCTCTAGGGTTAGAGTCCCAAGAGCAGCTAGGCATTCAGCTGCCTCTTTGTGCACCTAAATCCTGCATTTAGACCTGCAAACCCCTGCCTAACTCTGTAAGATACTCCCTATGCATTGGAGCTTCTGCCACTGCACATGTACAGACTTGACAAGAGCTGCTCAGCGATCAGCCCGAGCCTCAGCAGGTGTCGCAAGCCAAGTGCTCCTCTCTCCATCCCTCCTGAGAGACCTCAGGCAGGCCCTGATCACAAAACACTAGAGTTGGTGCTACCCCTTTTTTTAACTGATGGGTCCATTGGTTAGATAGCACATCTCAGGTGAGTGCCCTAATCACTGAGTTACAAGGTCTCTCATTCTGTCTTTCCACACAGTTTAAGACACTGTAGCTAGACAGCTCTATATAGACAAGCCTTTTAAAATGAAGAATCCATGCTTTGCACCATCATACGAAGATGAAACAAAACCTGAGAGAAATGGAAGTGTTTACAAGATAACGGAGGGGATGAACACATGCTGCATTATTAGGCAAAGCCCCTCGGTTCCAGGATGCTCAGATCTGGCCTGCTGCTATGGGCGCAGCTAGAATTTTTTTACCTTCTCATGTAAAGAAATGAAGCACCCATGATATAGAGATCAACTGCAGCATAAAGATATCATGAAGTGACTCCTACAAACTGCTATCTTCAGGTCGGAAATTTCCTATGATGCGGTACAATGCAAGATTAGAAACAGAAATCTCATTTTTCCTTTTATCTGTAAAGTTCTATTGTTCTGGAAGGGGATACAGGCTGTTGGACAGTAATGACAGCCACTTGTGCACAGAAAAATTTAAAGTTTCCAATCTGTTTTTCCAGTGGTTTCAGCAACTTCAGATGTATAAGAAGCGGTGCTCCCTCTAGAATAGCACAAACAGGTATTTGTTAATACCATTTCTGCTTGCACTTGCTGAATACTTGAATGATATGCAGTCAGGCATGGGTGTTCGGTTCCCTGTTATAGTAACTTGCTTCTGTTTGCTAGCTTGCAACCCTCTTGAAGCCAGACATCAGTCCCGTATCTGCTGGTACAAAGTTTTACAAGAGATCATCAGGAGCCTGAATTTCCTCAAAGAGCAGAAGGTATGTATTCTCACAACCCTCTTTCTGCTGGCTGATGGAAGGGAGAGGACTTCAGCAGCTCTTAGGGTTTTGCCACAGCCATCTTGGGGCAAAGAATAGAGCTAAATTGAGATTGCCACTTGGAAGCTCAGCATAAGCATATTAGATTGAATCTTTCAGTGGCTCATTGTGGAGAGCAGATAACCTCCACATAAGTTAGGGTGGTTGCTGGGTGATCAACTTGTTTAAGTCTTGATTTCTTCTCTCTCTCTCCTTCTCTCTTTTTGCCTTGATAAAGGTTTCCTGTAAGCAGATGAACGTGTCAGATATTTTTGAAGACCCAAAGGTAAGACAGCAAATGAGCTCATCCTAAGTCAGGCATGGAAATGACTATTCAGGGGAGCAGCTAGAAACGCAGGGGATGCTAGGTAAAGTGCGAGGCAGCTGCACTGCAGGCACAAAACAGAGTCTTTTCATTTCCTTTCTCTTTATCCGGGGAACTAAACAGAGACAATAAAGCTGACGGATTTTGCAGAATTTTGTTTCTTATTTTGCTGGAGATGAAACTGAAGAGAACCTCAGAGTTAGACTCAGGGACCCAGTAGTCACATAATCCTGCAAGCCTCATCTAGTGACACTCCTGCACCGAGCCGCCTGCCTGAGTCAGAACAGCAGCATTCAGCTCGCAGATGTTCTCGTCTCCTCTCTGCCAGGAAGAACCCACAGCAGTGGTGCTGAGGACGCTGGATACGCAGACTCTTTTACTTTCTTTGTCCAAGCAAACCTGTTGCACCTGGGGACTGTATTCCTCTCAGAGAGCTATCATCTGCTCAAGAGACTTTTGAAATAACAACTCTGTTGGCCTGTTCAAATGTAAGATAGTAAAGATCACCAGGGTTTTGCAGGAAAGGCCTCTGAATCCTGTCGGGTAACAGCCGTTTCATAGGGAAGTATTTTATATGGTTTTTAACATGTCTTTTGTCTTGGAGATGGTGTATGCATGTCATTGTCACACCCACACACACTCACTGTATCTTCTACATCTCTACTGCTGGTAAGGCATGCTATCCCTCTAGCCGTACTTATCTGGGGGAAGGCTGTTTAGTTAGCACATGAAGATTTAATAGCAGATAATAAAGCTTCAGATGACTTTTCTTTGCTCTGAAAATTGCTGCCTAAGCCAAGCTCCTCAGTTCCTGTTTTCACGGAAAGCGAATGTCATATACCTCTACTGCAAGACAAACTGATGGGTCTAAATGGCATTATCTGCATGCAGTGGGTGATAAACTCCATAACCATGCTGCCTCTCCTGGACCCCTAAGGAAAGGTTGCCCAAGGAGGGCACTGAACAAGGGAGATTCTCCACACCCTACGTGACACCCGGCTCAGCTCAGAGCTGCCTCCAGGAGACTGGCACACATAGGGGAACAAATCCAAGGCAGTGTCACTGGCAGGCATTGATGCGATTCCAGCAGCTGGGATCATCACTCTGGAGAAGGTAGAGGCAGCCCTGACAAGCTGGAGCTGCATGTAGGAGGAGAGAGCTGATGTAGATCCTGTCCTCACAGCCCTTGCTTGGTAAACAAGCAGGTGCGACACGGAAAGGGGAAAATTTCACTCAAAGCCTGCCGGGTGCGGAGGTTCACTTTCTACAAACTCTCGGTTCTGTCACGTATCCTGCAACGTCTGCATAATCATTCAGCAGAACAAATTAACTACTGCTTTCTCTGGGAAAGTCACTAGAAAATGAGGATGGTGAAATGAATGTTCAGAGAAAAGCAAATAGTCATTGTATCGCTGTGGTGGTGTTGGAGTGATGTTGTAGCCATGGTGTGAGAGGCAAGGATTGTTGAGAGTGACATTATATTGGATCGATTACATACTTATTCGAACCTCTCCCAACTATGCCTTTGGTCCAGTAAGAGATCACCAGCAAAAATCCTTGCTTCTCAGTCTATTGCAATGGAGTTTAGGCTGTCAGTGTACTTCTATCACACTCATAATTATCTGGTCTAATCTAACAAATAAAACTTCCTTTGTTTCAAATCTAGTCTATGACCTCTGCAAGTTCTGCAACCAAAAGTACGGTCTCACCCTGTTCGCCCCCCATCCTGGTAAGTAGCATCCAAAAAGCAACACCTTTCAATGTCTAACCTTTGGTGCTGAAGGCTAGGTTGACTCTGGGACATGGAATGAGAAAACCCGTCTGTGGTCCTGTGCATGGGCCCGACACACCAACTGGCAAGCCTAGTCGGCAAGATCTGCTGCTTTTGGGGTGCTTACGACTTCAACCAAATGAAATCTGTTCACCCAGAACTATCGTCTGTCAGTTCTCAGCTCTGAGGAAAGACAGAGCCTAAAATCTGTTATTTGAAAAATCAAACAAAAAATTGATTGTTAATAGCTGTAGGTACTTGTTTACTTTTAGATCATCCCTTTCCCCATATCTTTGGCATCACCTGATTGGGACCTTTCCTATGCAACGCATTAAGGAACATTAACTGATTATTTACCCCAAATCCTCTTCTCTTCCTTCTCCAAGGTAGGAATGATCGCTCCCATTTTATACAAGGGAAAAATTGAGGGAGTGAAATTTTAAAAGTACACGCCCACCTGCCAGGATACATTTTTTTTTACCCACCCACTTACCAGATAATGTGAACCTTACTGGGGATTTGCACGCACACAATCAAGCCTAGCTATCTAGCTATTTGCATACACAGCCTCAGCTTGAAGCTGATGTATACACACAGGCATTGATCTTGGGCGACTAAGGCCCCAAAGGGAGTTCTCTGTTCTCAGAATCACTCCAACCCCTGGTTTGACACTGGGAAGTGCTTATTCCTTCCTGGGTCCAGAGTTCCCCAGCTGCTGATTGCAAAAGACCCCCTGAAATGCAAGCTATGCTGCAATACTGTTGCACTAGAAAGGGGAAGATCTCTAAATATCCAAACTCTTGCCCGAGTCATTTCAATCTGCCCAAATTATTACCAATAACTTTTTTTCCTGACTGGCATTTCATTCTATGCTCTGCACTGAAACCAGGAAGTGCAGGTAAATGAACCAAATGCTGAGTGAGGGAGAAAGACAAGGGCGAAAGAACAGCCAGACCTGCAAGAAAAAGGGAATATTTTAGTTCAGGCTTTCAAGGAAGAGTTTTCGTCTCTACCCTACAAAATCTGAGATGGTTTGCACAGGCCCGCCATTAATTTGCCAGCTATGCCTAGGCAGCTCTATGTATTGGCCAGTGAGGATGTCTATAAAAGCTATGCTTTGGGCTCAGATCAAGCCAGGCAAAGATCACCTTGAATGGCAGATGCCTGCTATGGATTTGGGAGCATCTAAAGCCCCAGGCTGGAGAGTCTGGGAGGGAGGATACTTGATGGTGGTAGCACCACAGATTTGAACGGTTGAGCTCTGCTCAGTCAATAGAATTGGGAACCAATTTGGTTAATTTGGCCCAAGATATAAAATTAAAAAAAAAAAAAAAAAAAGCTATACCTACTTTCCTATAATCCTATGCTTGCTTCCTTTCAGGAGAACAACCAGTCGGAAATGTTATGTAAAGCTGCAGCTGTTCTTACAAAAGCCCAGTGCTTCTGTCAGGAGTGCCGTCATTTGAAAGTTATTCGCGTTAACTTATTGGAACTTACTCGTACGGTGAGTCTGACCCGAGAGGCAGTGATGCCCCTTTTGGGCCCTGGGTATATACAGCTTATATTGCAAAAGGTTTCTAGCTCCGGACAGGAGCTCTGCCATTGCTGCCAACAACCAGCCAACCATGTAAAGAAGCAATGCCTTTGCAAGGGGCCCATTCATTCCCATTTCACTTTCAGGAGAACCTTGTCCAAGCTGAGTGTGCCAAGCACAGGCAGGGGTGCTGCTGCTATTGGTTTGGACTCACACGCATCCTTGTGTCATTTTTTTGGTACATCACACCCAAGGCAAGCTGTGCTGAGTAATTCAGAGGAGGAAGAGTGTTTCATGAATTGCACTATTCGGTCCTCATTTCAGAACAGAATTCATGAGAAATATTGATCCCTTTTGAAACTGGTCTGAGGCCCAGTAAGGGTATTACCAGTAAGGGTATGCCCTTCTGCCCCATTGAGCAGCCAGAATCATCAGCAGGTAGTGATGCCCTCAGCAAATGCACTGAAGTCCCTGATGCAACTTTTCTTATTCCAGGTCCGATGTCCAGTGAACACAACGAGCAATACTACATTACACGGATTTCTAGAGAGGCTAACGGATTTATCCCAGATGATAATGAAGCAAAATCTTGTTCATTAGCATGTAATGGCATTGTATTATTAAAAAAGTATTTATAACTTTAAAATAAAGCTGTTTTGGATAAATTCTGAGGGAGAAATTTGTAATCATTTGTAAAAGCAATGACAGTATGCTCGGTGATCTAGAAGATACAATGGAAGTCAATCTCTGCCTCATGGATGAATCAGACACTAAAATCAAAAAGTCGTACAAAACATACGCTGGCACACAATGCAGCACCCTTCATCTTTTCTCCCATCAAATGCATAAAGGTTGATCAGAAAAGGCAGACACAGGCAAGACCTGAGGGTTTCTGAGGGATCTGAATGAGGAAATGACATGGTTCTGGCACACCAGAAGTGGGAAGTTGGTTACTCTACCCACAGTGAAGGCAGGTATGATGTGGGACTGGGACAAGGCAACTGCAAAAAGGGGGTCATTAGGAGCATTTTACATTTGATTCAGTGAATAATGGCAAGTCTGGGATGGGGTGTATGAAAAGAAGAAATGAAGTGAAGCAGGTTAGCATCTGGTTTGTTAAGACAGAGGAAATGGTGCATACCATGATGGTCATCAGTGGTTTCAGTGAAAGAGAAAGGACTGAAGTGTGGACATGTTTTGTTGTCAAAACAAAAAGGAAATGCCAGATATCAATGGAGAGTCAAAGAGATTAATAGTGATTATCCAGGCACACGAAGAAAAAGCATTATGGCCTTCATTGGCAACGTACTGGTATTAGTACAAGTAATGGAGAAAGGAGGAATTGGCTTGGAAGAAGAAAGGACCACGGTTAACTTAAGCTGGCAGAGGACAACTAAGGAGCCAGCAGAGAGGTTGAAAGATGATGGGGAACAGCTATTAAAAGCCATTAATTTATTATCCACAGAGCCTTGTTTGTGAACCCTTCATTTGAAAAGCAAAGTACCAGAATGTCCTAAGATTACTGAGAGCATTAGCAGTGGCGCAGGACATATAGAAGTTAGTTGCCCACATCTTGGAAAAGAAGATATGAGTTCTATTACCCCAAGATGATCAAAGAGTGGTTTTCAAAATCCTTTAGTGCAACAGGCCTGCCTTGTATTTTTATAGGTTTCAGTGGAACATGTATCATGACCAATTTCCTTTATGATTTTCCATGGCTTTTTACAGCTCCATGATTTGGGCTCAGGTCAGAGGGGTTTGTAGCATCAGGAACAACGGGAGTGAAAGAATAGAGCTACGAGCAGCAATAATCAGAGAGGAGTTTGAGTCAAGGAGCTCTGAGAGTGGTGAGATCTGGGGTTTGGGCTGAGCATCTCTCCAGAAAAAGAAAGATTCAGATCCAGAGAGGTATGGAGATGCCTATCAGTTTGCAATTGATTTCAGCTAAAATGTGGGGGATTGCTGATGAAACCCAACATACAGTCTTTGGAAAGTCCCTGACCTGATGTACGGTTCAATTGTACAAGTTGAGTCAGTCAGCCAAGGAAATTCTTCAGTTACCTAGCCAAACTCTAAAATCAGAACCTGTTGTTATCTAATGCCTTTACTTATTCCGAAGAAGATTTCTTCCACCAAAGGAAAACTGTGTCATGCAGAGCAGAGAGTTGTAAAGGAAATGGAATTTATTAATATGGATTCTTAGTGTTCTCATCGATACAAAATGATTGCTTATTTAATAGTGAAACCAGTTTCAAAATATTCCTTGCAATGTTTATAGCTATTGTCTACGTGCATTGGAAGCTCCTGGGTCAAGGACCAGCCTTCATGGTATGTGTGAACATCATATATAGGTGCATCTACAGGACACTTTCAGACATTGTTAACAAGAGGAAGTCCTTTTTTTTTTTTTCTTTTAAACAGAACATAGTTAGCTTGTGGAACTCATTGCTACAAGGAGTTGTAGAGGCAGGTAGTATAACCAGGAGTTAAAAAGGGATTAAACAGATAAGATCTATTGGGAACTATTAAATAGCATGGTCAGGGATGTGCCCTCTGACAACCCTAGACCAATGAAGGTTGAAGGCAGGGCAGGCAAGGGATGACAGGATTGCTCTAGACACGCTCTCCCTCCAACAGTCAGACAGAATACTGGGTCTGAGCCAGTATGGCACTTCTTAACAGAAAACCCTCCACACTTTTACCTCTAGCACGCTCACCATTCTTGAGAGCAGAGAGGCATTGCAACAGAAGAGAGGATCAAAGGCAAGGCAGAGCAGGACGGGATGAAGGGAAAAAAGAACAAATGTCTGGAATTAAAATTCCCCATACAACCAGTGCCTTCTGTTGTAAAAACTGGGGCTGTCGCTGGCACCTGGTGATTAACTAACTAATCAGAGAGATGACTTAAAAAAAAAAACCATAGGTGTCCCATCCCATTTAGAGGTCTAGGGATAAATTTTCAGCAGTGTCCAGTGCCTAACTCCCCAATGGTTTTGCTGAGCAACTTATTGGGAACTGCTGGATATGGATTATCTAGCTCTCATAAAAGTCTTGCTGTTAATCTATCATTGAGAAGTGAACAGGCGAGTAGTACAACTGACACAGCAGATAGGTAATATACTCTTAGCAGAACCCATTACTTAAGAAGTAGAACCACTTGTACCAGCTTCAGTTTCTAAACTATCAAGTCAACCACTCTTTCTGCAGCCAACGTTGGTGGTCTATTGCAAACATGAAGGACTTGAGATCTCACGAACTGAGCACCAACATTAATCCAGGCCAGAGACTGAACAGAATACCTCCGATGAGCGTTCACGTTGTGCATCGGTTCAGCCAACGGCTTGCTCAAAGTTCTAGCTCAGCCTGGTGAGAAGTACTGTCAAGTGCTTTGCATAACACAGTTACATCAGATTAGACGTTTAATAATGGTCCCATCTGACTTGAAGCCAATGCAGCTACAAACCATCTTTACTTCCTATCCAGAGAGGACAGACTCTGTTAACATCTGTCAAATACTGACGTCTTTGGATTACGGATACTAAGTGCTGAGAGCTGTAGTAAAGTTAGCGGCCATTCTCCAGAAGGAGTCCCTCAACTGTCAGTGCAAATGTTATAAGGGGCTGTATGTTCAGAAGGAAAAAAAAAAAAATGCTGTAATAAACAGGATTTGAGATGTTTATTTCCTGGCATGAACATGCTCCACATAGACACACAATACTGTTATATATGAGTGAATACAATTTATACATAAAAGTACAATTAATAATTAAAACCTTACTTCCAACAAAGTTAGCAAACCAATAAATAGAGAGCAAATTGTACAACTAGCATTTTTGTCTATGTACAGAATTGGCAAAACAGAAATAGCTATAAATTTAGCATACAGACTATAGTGTAAGTTAGTGAAAGGCACTAAGGAAGATTCCCCCCCCCCCCCTTCATCTAGCAACCCCAGAACCAGGAAAAATTAAAATATGTTCTATTGTAATGTTAAGAATGTGACAAACTGACAGACTCAGGAAAATGTAGTGTTCAAGTCAACATTTCTGAACTGATGTGGCCCTTTGGTAGGGAGAAAAAGGAGTTGCACACACAAAGAGCAAGAGTTAAGTAACCACTATAGAAGCAAGGACTGAACTGAGATCAGAACAGCATTATCACCTAAAATTAATTTAAAAAACACATTTTACAATTAATTATGGACAAGTCTTTGTGTAGGGCTACAGGGTAGGGTTATGTGGTAAACCCACAGACCAGATCTGTATATTTTTAGAACAAGGCCTATAAACCAAGCCGAACACTCAAACTTTAAAAGAACAATTAAGTCTCCAAGGTACTAAAACTTGAACCTGCTTGAGGGATTTAATTTCTTCTTCATGGTTTTTTTTTGTTGTTTGTTTTGTTTTTTTAATAGCAGGTATGTTTTTCCTTCAAAACTAAAGTTGTGACAAAATCCCAGGCAGCGAGCCTGTCCCAGAGAGTACTGATTTTATTTACGGACTGGGAGGAGAGGAAGCTTGCATCATTTGCTTTAAAAAAGCTAACTGCCTCTTAACTATAGCTGGTATCTCTTTCTTGGAGAGATGGGAATTCACACCTCGTATCAAACTGTTAATGCACATATATTTGGAGTCAACTGTCATTTTGGTAGGGGTAGTCTGGATGTCTTTAAGCCCGAAAAGTGTGTGTCTATCTAACCATTAAGGTCATTTTCAAAGAGTACCACACAGGGGGAAAATACCTCAAAGCTTTCCTTCATTGCTGCTTCCTGTAGCCACAACAGGATCTCTTCTATTACAAATCACCAAGTAACTTCAGCTCCTACAGAACTGGCCCAAGCCACAGCGCTACGTGGTGCAGCTAGAACCAGGAGCTCGCCTGGAGCTTGGGCCTTGCGGAGCTGCAAAGTCCTCTCCCTTGGCAGGAGTGAGTGGGATCACTGCTGCAGCTTTTGGGCTGTTATGGTCCCTTTTCAGTCCTTTAGCTTGTAAGACTGTCAGACAACTCAGTTGTTTCCAGAAGTTTGCATCGGCTTACAGCAATAAGATTGGTTTAAAAATCCCAAAGCTTTTTTTTTTTTTGGTGAAGAAAAAAAAAAACAAGATGCAGGGGCACCTTAAAACAGAGCAAGCACTTGAGATGCTCCCTCTTTTTAAAAACGGTGTTATAATAAATAAATAAATAAATAAAAAGCAGTGCCGAAGTTTCGCTCAACTCTTCTATAAAGTTAAGTAGCGGATTCAAATTGACACAGCATAACGAGCTTAGCTTAAAAGTAGTGTGGGTTTTTTTGTTCTTGTTTTTAAAGAAAGACAGGCCTTGCAATGATGAAACAATTTTGCTGCCCTCGTTTACATTTCAAATTTTGGCTCTGTAAATGCAATTTGTGCAATAATGAAATATTTTTAATTTAATTTCATATTATCACACAAAGTTATATTTAAGGGGAAAAAGGATTTTTTTTTTAAATGTACTGATCCTTTCCCAGTTCCATTATCTAGGTTTAGTTTATAGTTTTGGTAGGTTGGCCGAGCAGCGTTACAAATATCACAATTTTTGGTAGTATTTGAGGCTACTTGATTCAGTGGAAGTGCTCATTTGGTTTATGGTTTTGTGAAGATATTAAGCTCCAAAGTGTTTTGATCCTCCTTTGACCAATGAGTTTTAATTTATTATTTAACAAGACAACAAGTCCAGGCTAACTGAGCTTACCTAGAAGGCCACTGAATTTAGCTCAAGTTAAATATGTCCTTGTAAGATCAAATTTTAGTTGCTACTAACAGCTCTCATATACACTCACATAAAAGTGCTCCATGATGCATCTAGCAAGGCCACCAAGTACTAAGATGGCGCCATGGACACATTGGTGATTTGAGGCTTCTGACAGTTTTCCACATCAAGAACAAAGCAACTGCAAAGCTTGTTACTAGAACAAGTTTGTTACACCTGAGCTTTGATTGTGCTAGCTGTTGTTCAGTTACTTTTAGGGGCTTTTATGTTTCATGGCAGCAATTGCAGCTTTCACTCTCTAGGCAACTTTATAAAGTCACACTGAAGTTACAGACATTTAAGACAATCCTGGCTTAGGAAGCTTTAAGACTGCTGCAACCACTGCATCCCAGCACTAGTTATTTGCACATGACAAGAGCAGTATATTAAAATGTTCAGATTTAGCAGCAGCACAACTTTCAAAAGGAACAACTGGACTTGCAAGGCAACAGCAGCCACTGCAAAAGACTTATCTGAAAGACAGCAGCCTCCATTCCTCTTAGCATAACGGAGAAAAGATTGCTTAGTCTACACAGGCACATGGACAAATGTAGGAGCACAGGCTCTACATGTTTTGGATCAACTGTGGTCAGCTGAGCTCCAGCCATGCCTAGACTCAAGCAGCATTACATGTTTGCCGTGTTCCATTTCACCCCCCGGGGCATCCACCTTTTCCATCCAAACTGACAGCAGAGCAAGTAGCAAAATAATGCAAGGGACCAATTAAACACGTTCCCCCGCTGCAACTGTAGTGTGGCCAAGGCCACAATGCAAAGAAACTTTTTTTTATGAGAAGGATTTGTTCTCTTGCACTGACCTCAGTTGTGACCATCCTCCAAGATGCCAATCGACTGTGTGAGATCACACAGGAAAAATAAAAGTGTAACAGTACGTAATATAAAACGGAACTGAAACAGGTTGGTTCTCATTTGCACATCAGCAAAACATGGTCCCCCGCCAGAAGGTCCTGGATTTGCACAGTTCAGGTTTTTTAAAAAGCTGCCCTATCTGCGACGATATATAGTACGACTACATATGTCTTAGTTGCTAATGTAACAGAAAGAAAACCTGTTGTTTTGTGTATGACACACATGTAACAGCTACAATCACAGAGTATTTACAAAGCTAAGGGAGGGATTCAGTGTTCTGCTTTAGTTATATTATGAATTTGCAGCCACCACATTCAAATATACGTAACAGTGCAACACAGGACAACAGTGTAAGCTGCCAGTTTCTATGTGCAAAGCAGGACTTTAAACAGATTCACCAGGATTTAAAAGGTCAGGACCCTATCAAACATACTGAGCTAATATATTGTAACACTGAAACACATACCTAATGTGCGTGCCTTCTATACATTTCAACAAGGGTTACTGCCAAGAGTTTCCCTGCACAACAAACTGTATAATACATTGACAATTTCACAACCACCGTAGATATTGGTTTAACATTATGTTAATATAACATACAGTATAATGGTAGTTAAGGGGAAAAAAATTCATTTGTTTTGAAAAAGAGCTCCATACCCATAAGACAGTGTCACAGCCACCTTTGTATCATGCTGCGCAAATTCCTCAATATTTCCAATGAGCTGTGGTTTTGGGCCAAGACATACAACATGCATTGATCTTTACTTCCATCCTGAATCTGTGCTGCCTACTGAAGCAGAGAATCAATTACAGCTCCTGGCTTTGCAGAACGTTTTCTGGTTGGAGGAGTGTGGGAAGAAGTGGGGATGGGAATTAAAAAGAAGGAAAAAAAAACCTCACATTACTAGTATGCCCAAGAAAAGGAGAAGCCAGAATCTTCCAAACCCACAACACATAGTATTAATTTTGGTACCAGCCTGTCTCATTTAAAATCTAAAAATACAATACTAAAAATCACAACTGCCTGCTTAATGCCATGGGTAGAAATCTAGGTTTTCATCTAGTCTCCTATCACCACCATCCTCACCCTGACATGTCACTTGTTAATTTAGACTAAACTAGAATAAAACACATCAAGCACCTAAGTGAGAGGAATATAGCCAAAACAGCAAGAGTTTGAGAAGCTGCTAATCAAAGTAGGGTTCTCTCTCTGGACAAGATTTATATTTAATTTTATAAGCAAAGAGAGTAGTTAACTATGTCCTCTATGCCATGACAAACCTTTACTCATTTTTAGTCCTCAACTAACTTTACAGATGTGGAAGGAAAAAAGACCAAATTTTCATTTTTCAAATTTTAAAATTCTAATTAGAAGGAAAGAAAAAAAAAAAGGAAAAATGAATTTAAGAGAAGTGCTGCAGCAAGCTTTATTCATATTATATATCGGTAACAGAAAGTGATCATCATTAATCCAGTACTGTTTTCTTCAGGTAATATGGCTTTCAAGAAACATTCTACCTTATTAGTACAATTACCTTCTAAATTTAATGCATGAGGGCTCTCCAAAACACCTGGATCCAGTTGTTATTCACTCAAAACTGCCATTCAAATTAAGAAGATGCACAAGTTCAGACTACAGCAGGGGCAGGCAATTATTTTGGGCGGAGGGCTGCTTACTGAGTTTTGTCAAGCCTTCGAGGGTCACATGACAGGCAGCCAGGGGCAAATTTCTAATTAATTTTCTAAATATTTTAGGGGTCCCGTGGGCCGGATGGAATGTCCTGGCGGGCCGCGTCTGGCCTGTGGGCCACATTTTGCCCACCCCTGGACTACAGTAAAAGCCCACCCCTGGACTACAGCCCCAAAGTAAACCATTAGGAATTAAAGTGTCCTCAATATTAATTCCTTTCTACATCTATAATGATCGACAATATTTTTTACCTTCTCCCAGTTTTAGGCCTTGATCTTCCTTTTGAAGTTCTTGGTCTTTCTAGTTTCATTAAAGACTGTCTGAGGCTTTCTTCAGTGTAAGCTAGATAAACATGGGAAAGGTCCACCTCAAAAGGCTGAGAAAACAACAAAACATAACACAGGATCCATTTTACAAACTGCACAATTCCCCTTCCATGAGAGTAAGATAAAATTTACTCCATAAAAGCAATACAAAAATCCAAGACAGAGGTTTACTTAAGGAGATACAATACAGATAACCAGGGATCTGGGTTTTCCATTTGCCACAAAAAAAACATGGAAAAAACACAGATCTTCTCATTTTAGGGAGAAAAATGCAGGTTTCCTCTGTTAAAGGAAAAATGCATGGAATGGCACATCTTCCCTTGCAGGCTGGCAGTTCTAGCCTGCAAGGGGCTGAGGCGAGTGGGAGGAGGGCAATCAGGCAGGGGCGCCACATGCATAAGCGTGTGTACCCATGCATGTGGCTTGGTGCTGCCGTTGGAAGCCCTGCACTGACATGGCAAGGTGCACCCTGCCCACCCATCAGCAGGCAAGGTGGCAGCGCAGAGTTGTGGCCCCCACTGGTGCCGGGTGGGCAGAGGACATCTCGCCATTGCAATGCAGGGCTCCTGGAGGTGGCACTGAGTCTCCCCACCCTACCCCACCCCGCTCTGCCCTGCCATGTCCCACCCACTGGGACACAGAGGCCCCACAGGGGACAGCAGCAGAGCAGGGAGCCCTGAGCCGATAGCAGGCATTCTGCATACACCCTCTCCCATGGGCTCCGCTCCAGCCATGCTGCCTGCAGGGGAGGGGGAGCTGGGCTTTGTGTTTCACTCCAGCCACAGCAGTTGTTGCCTCCCACAGGTGGCAGCGGGCTGTGGACCTAGGTTCCTGGCCCTGTAGTTCTGGCAGCTGAGGGCTCCCTCCAACAGGGGTGCTCAGCACCACAAGGCAAAGGTGGTAAGTGGAAGGGGCAGGGGAAGCTCTTATTTTATGTGATAAAAATAACACAAAATCTAATGCCAAATTGTATAGGTATTTACAATTTTGTTTTATTATAGTGACTGAGGCACTGGTAGGCTTCCAATTTGCTTTAAAATTTTAAATATATCAATAAAAAAGAGAAAGCCAGGATCCCTGCAGATAACCATTGCTAGATGACAGGATACAGGTCTAACCCAGTTTGATACAGGTTTATGAAAACCCACTTACATCTTTTTCCTTTTTATCTGGGACTGGAGTCTGTTTTCTCATGTTGTTTCCTGTATATGCGACACATTTCTTAATGAAAAAGAAAGATCTGTTAGCTGAATCAACTTTTTGCACTATAAAACTGATTGCACAGTTGTGTCAGTTCACATTTGCTGCCAGTCCCAATTCAATGGGTCTAGGAGCTACACGAGAGATCTTTCTTCTCTAGGCTGTCTCTACAATGAAGATCAGGTGGCTGCTCTTTAATGCTGTCGCTGAAAGTGAACATCCTAGGACTAGTGGTTGAAGATCACCACCCCAGGAATTTAGTACCACCTTCTGCTTGCTATACTCCAATGACTTTTGGGGCACAAGCCAAGATACGTCTATTTATATAAACTTCTCTACCATTCTTTTTGTTCCAGCAACATTGCCTGACCGTGTTTTTGGTGACAAATGCAATGGTTTTTGTTAAGTTTTGTTGATGGCAGAACTAACGAAAAGCAGCAAAATCCTTGATAGTTGGTCTGGTTCTAAGCAGTCAAGCCTACTACCATGCATCCTGCACCAACTAGGCAACAGAAACAACATAGACTCATGTCAGGGGGTGGTGTGCTTCATTACAGGGATCACTACTGCAGTCCTTTGACACTAAGAACACACGCTCCACAGACAATAGTCTGATCAAGCAAAGTGACATGAGTAATGTTGGCAAATTTTTCCCCAGAGATCTCCACTTTCATTTAACAATCTCAACCTTGCATTGAAGCAGTTAGCACCATTTTGTATCAGCTCAGCTTACCAGCTGCCATTCTCCAATATCTTCATTCCAGTGAACATAGTTTTCAATCATTTCCTTAGAAGAAATCAGAAAAATGGCTCAATTTGATTTGTGGACTTTAACTCCTAATACATTCTAAACATAGCTCCTGTAAGCATGCCCCACAAGATACCGTGGGCAAATGGTATTTCAGAACAGCCATGCAGTTCTGATAATTACGAATCCTCTACTGAAATTCCCTGAGAAGTTAGCTGCATGTCTGAACTATTCATTTACAAACCCAAGAGAACCTTGAGCAGCGCCTTGTGTGTGGTGCTTTTCAACATCTGCCAGTCCTAACACACTGACTATGGAGAATGAAGTGTTTTGTTGATGACAACAGAAGAAAAGCCAGAGGAACCAGAGTGTGTGGTTTAATATTACTGAATCCTAAGGCTAAGGGCCAGGCCTCCTTCCCTCTACCTGGTAGTCCTGAGGTATGAAGTTATCTATGATGAGCATCTGAAGGCGCAGCTCCCTGCTCAGCTGTCGAATATTCTCCAACAACCCTTCAATCTCTCTCTGATGTTCCTGCTGCAGATCTGCCATCTGTGGACAACCAAGCAACCCATCAAGAGTCTGAACCAACTTTAGACTTTAGCCACATTGCACGACTACTCACTAACCATTATGGACACTGACCTCAGATTTGGCAGCCATTAACATAGTCCAGACTTTCTTCAGTTTCTTGGTCTTGCCCTGTGCTTCCTCCTGCAGGCTGGTGTACTTCTCCTCAATATCCAGGCGCTCTTGCTGTTTGTAAAACAAATTAAATCACAGTTTAACATTCTCTCCCCCATAGGTGTTACAACAGGAGGTGCAAATTACCTACATGACATACTGGCTAGTGGGGACAAGGCTATGCCTAGCCCAAGTTGCAACCCACACGCATAACACTATCACTACTCACTGCCAAAGGATTGCTCTTTTTACGCTTTGCCACATACAAATATTATCAACCCACTGAAACAACTGTAGGGTCCGTTTCAAGGGTCGACAGTGGAGAGCTTCTGACCGCTGACACCCAGTGTAATTAATCCTACCAGTTAAAAATATTAACTGTCAGGAAGCTGATCAAACCTCTTTTTCCTCAAGCTCCTTGCGAAGCTGCTCTGCTCTTTTCCTTCGTTCTTCAAGCTCCATATTAGATTCCTCAAGAAGTTTTTCCTGCTCCTCAGCTTTTGCCAGCAAGTCCACCCCTCCCACAATCACTTTCTTCTCCAGGGCTGACAGTTTCTCCAGCAGGGACTGGTGCTCTTGTCTGAGGAGAGAAAGAGACAGGCAATGTAACATGCGTCTTGAGCCAACCCTGGTATAAAACAAGACCCGGCCTCAGTGGTGGGGCCTGGAATACTTACTTTACTTTGCAGGTCCTAGTATGAATAAGGAAATAAATACAAGTCACTTCAAGAAGCTTGCTCTAAGATTCTCCTTCAGCCTGACACCATCATACAGACAAACAGGACAGCAGACATTGCACAGTCTCTCCAACCATCATTCCTCCCTTCTACAAGCAGCTGCTGGGATGCTAAGGTTGAGGGAGATCGCCTCCTCCTCCATTTTCAGTGCTCCCTCTGCTGGTGCCCAGCCAGTATAGCAATGCCAGAGAGGAAAGGGCATAAGGCAGGGGCAGGCAATTATTTTGGGTGGAGGGCTGCTTACTGAGTTTTGGCAAGCCATCGAGGGCCACATGACAGGCAGCCCAGGGCAGATAAATATTAATTTTCTAAATTTTTTAGCGGCCCCGCAGGCTGGATAGAATGGCTTGGCAGGTCGCATCTGGCTCACGGGCCACATTTTACCCACCCTGGCATAAGGGCTAGTAGCAGCTACCTACATCCAAGGCTTGATGGAAGGAAAGTGAGAGAATAGCGGCAGTAGGGAAGCAGCTTAGGGCAGGTCTCCCTGATCGATTCACCAGGCCCAAACAGCAGCAGCATCAAGCATGGCAGCCACATGACACTGCTGACCAGTAGTGACCACTCCCTTGCCCCATGCAATAGTCCACCTGCAGGGTTGTGAGGATTCAGCTACACTGATCTCCAGGCAGAACAGCACTGCATGCCTGAGGAGACCATAACCTGGTCTAGTAAGATTACTGTGTAGACATATCTTCAGGGCTGCGGTTGAGAGGCTCCATCTTTCAGCAGAAGACCTCTTAGACCCTGCTAAAACCTGCTCCAAGCAATCTGGCACATGCATAGGGCTCTGCTATAGACCCCTGTGAGAACTGACAGGCCACCTTTCAGCTTGGCTGTCCCCTTGGCTGTCCCCCAGAAACCAGCTCCTTCACCTCAATGAAACATAGCATCATTGTAGTGTAGCTGTTACTGTGATGTTACTTGTGAATTCTAAGGAAGCAACTGAATCTACATTGTACCTCGTCTAAAATTCTAAAGGAGTACCTTCAGTTTTTTGGTCACTTCTTTTTATTGCTCATTAAAATTACAAGTGAAAAAAAGAGGTAAAGCATTGCTGTCGCCCTGCTCTGATATACCCAATCCTGGCTAATATCCCTCATTTGCCCATTTACTTTGAGAACAGCAAGATAGGACGGGGTTTATTTTGTGAACTGCTGCTTTAATCAGTCAGTTCACTGCCCGCTTCCACCAGCTGCACACTCCTAATTAGCTGAATTCATAACAAGTTGTCCTGACCATGGCCTGACACTCACTGAGCTTTCAGCAGATCCTTTTCTCTCTTCTCCAGTTCTGCCCTGGCTTTGTTTCTCTCTTCCTCTTCCATGTCGAGCTTGGTTTCAAGTGCTTTTCTCTCTTCGTCAATCTTTGCTTGCATCTCTACCATCTTATCAGGAGAAACTTTCTTCTTGCCTTTGGAGAAAGTCAGGGCAAATGTGAATTATTTAAGAGGAAAAACAGGAGAGGCTATTCTTCTTTATTACAGTGAATCTTTCCTTGGCATCAGTTAAATGAGATTTTCAGCAAAATTAAAAGAAGAAAGTTGTGATGGCTCATATATCATTATACTGCATCTCTTGATACTGGAGTTGACAGTGTCATTGTGCAGTAATGACCACATCTAGAGATAACAGCTGTGCTTCCCAGTTTGGGCAGCAAACCACTATCTATCATGCTGCTGTCCAACATGAACAACCATTTTCACCAAATTTCTGGGGTATTTTTGTTATCAAGTCTAACTTCCAACAGTGCTTTGGTTTACTCATGGACGTGGAGGGGAAAAAGATCAGAAGTCAAGAAAAGAAAATTATAAAAGAAAAATTCTTGCTTACTGACTGGTATGCAAATAATTCTCCATGCAAGAGTTTAGCTCCAGATCAGAGCCCTTGTGACATTCACAGGCTCTGCTCTGTTGTCCCTGGTGTTCTAAGAAGTTCTACAGAAATCCCCCTGAAAAGACATGAAGCAGTCCAGGACAAGTGGAGGGAGACTCCTTACTTAAAGCACGTTCTCAGCTTTAAAGACAGAAAACAGAGGCAAATGGAGCAGCTGTCCCTTAACATAACAAGCTCTAGGACTGTTCTCGATTGAGTGCAAATCAATCACACCAACCTGCTTGATCTTGCATTAAGAGGAAGAAGTAAGCAAATCGTAGAAAGGCAGCAGGTGCATAAAAAGGGAGGAAAAAGAAAACATATTACTGTGGGACTATTTCAAACAAAAATCTGCATCAATAAAAGCATTAATCTTTATGTGCATTTATCGACAGAAACAAATCAGTGGGATAATATTTATTAAGTAAGATTCCATCAAGGCAAACATTAATGCATTATGATTTTATGCCTCGAAAGAATAAGTGTTCTGTACAAAAGAATAATCTTTTGCTTATTCAGACTCATCCGTAGCCTGCTCCTGCACTATTTTCAAGATTACGTAGATCCTACATGTGACACTATAAGCCTGCCGCAAAGATCATGCCCTGAGAAACATCCAAGAAGGAATCTACCACGCTAGAAGAAGAAATGGACATTTTCAAGGTAGCCAATTATTTTACATGCCCTGTAAAACCACAGTACACAGAAAGCTTGCTGTACGTTTTAGCCAAAATTTCCAAGCCAATTCATTGCATGTTACATGACCAATTGCACAGATGGGACTGCAGCACAGAAATTTTATGTTTAATAAAAACAGGATATTAGTATGTTAATTTGCAGTAATTCTGATGCTTCCATAGAGGTATATGGCTAGTTTGGATTATTCAAGCAGTCTGGATCAAAATGAAACAGGAAAAAGTAAAAGCATAAACACAAAATGGAGATGCACATCATGCAAAAAACCAACACAACAAAAAACCACAGTGTGCGAGGACAATTAATATTCTGTCTGCAGAGCATGTAGTATTTATCCTATTCACTGAGCCAGACCCAACTCCCACTCCAGACATGGGTCTCTCTCCACTCACTGCTGGAATGCAGATCCGTCCCCACAGAGACATTTCAGCAGGCAATTGACTATTTAGTTTGCTGTCCTCATCCGAGGGTTGAGATTAAAACTAGTTTTGAAACAGGAAATCTGGAGCAAGTGCATTTAGCATCTCTTTGGCTTCTTGACTTAAAAAGTTTGTAGGGATATAAGCATGTTGTATTTAACCATCAATAACGAGCAAGCAAATTTCAAAGCCAAGAAACTCTCTTCGATTATAACTAAATCTTTACATCTTAAGACCTTCCAGCCTCTCTCTGCCTAGGAAAGAGAATTAGCATGGACTATGCTAACTCAAATAAGATACAATTAGTGTTCCAAAGTCCCCACAATCCACAGATTAGGGATTCTTAATACTATTTTGAATAAATTAGCTATCACTAATTGATTTCAGGGTTTATATGGAGACCAGAAGTCCCTGTCTGCAGTAAGTAACAGCTTCTTCAGAACTGAACCGCACAATCTTCCTCACAACTAGATGCTGGGGGCCAAGTACACGATGCATTAATGACAATCCTACAACAGACAAGTCTTAAATCCAAAGTCATTTTTAATAGCCACTTCCAGGATTTGAGCTCAGGTATTTTTAAGAAAAAATGAACCAAGTGGGTTCTACTTAGTCCTTTCCAGATTATAAACCTAAAATAGGATTTTGATTTTCCACCAATTGTCATTTTAATGGAGGGAGTTTACAAAACACTGAAGCCAAAAATTTGACATTGTTCCTTAATTCACTTTATAATTAGCGCAAGCAAAGTACTAACTTCTTTTCTTTCCTCTTAAGCATAAAGCTAAAATATGCATGTGGAGCCACTGTTAAAAGCTTGAAAGCAGCAAAAAGGAAAGCATGCTTTAGCCAACTTAAAGCCACATTTCTTTCTGGGGGGGGGCGGGGGAAGTGGCAGAGCGCAGTACAGGATTCACATGAAGAAGTGCACAGGTTATGGAAAGACCAAAGCTTTGTTAAATGACTTAAGAGCTCCCACTCACTAGTGAAGGACTTATCCAGAGGTTTCTCTATGACAGAGCATGTGGAGTCTGAACTACTGCTGCTGCTACTGCCTGGAAAACAAAGAAATGAACCCCACGGAAAACCCAGAAAAGGAGAAACAAGAGGAAGACACACACAGATGAAAATAGTTCCACAGGAAAGAAACCCAAAAGAGCCAGCAGGAAGATGCGGTCAGTGGTTTTCATCTGGAAATTTGGATCCCTTAGTCATACACAGCCATCATTTTACAGCACAAAAACAGATAGTTGAGAGTGACTATTTTGGTAAAAACCCATCCTGACCTCAACCAGTACTGAATGCAACATGCCAAAGACTATGTTGTGACTAATTAAATGGAAAATGACCCATGCATCTATTTGCTTGTTAAATATACTAAATATGAAGACTAGGATGGGACCATTTGCTACTGGGCATAGTAGTCCAAGCAAGATGCCCATTTGTCTTTCAACAGGTTAATACCCGTCGACAAAGGCAGAAGCCTGCTGATCAGTTAACTTCGTGAAGGACCGAAACCAGAAAATCCTTTCGGAAGACATTGAGTGACCCAAAGTGCTGTGCATAACCTAACCTTTTTAAGCAACAGCAATTAGGTAGGTGGGTCCTGCTATAAGTAGTAACCCTGGGGGAAACACTATAAATATATTAGATGACTGTATCTGCCATGAATTTCTATATCTTAATTCTAAGCTATTGCAATAAACAGGATTTTTCAGGACTATCAAATCTCCCATCAATGGCACATACCAAGACATACAATAATTAGCAACGAAGGCTAATTTTCTTTGTGTTAAGATAATTTCTGCTCTCAGCTAAGCTTCTAGATTTGCACTGCTTCACAGGAGGAGAACTTTCCCTTCAGGTGTTTTTATGAATGGTATTGGCAACTAAAACTACTTTTCATCCCCTGGGCCAACAACCTGTTACAACCACGACCTTGAATGCAGGTTTCAGCCTTACGATAATATCTGGCTAACTGAAAACATGGGAATGAATTCAGACAGAAAGGACACTTGTGAAGGTTGAGTGTACACCGAGTCAACATCCCCATCACACTAACGGTAGTAGGATCAGACAACACAGGGAGCTGTAACACAAACAGCAGTCCACATCAGCTGGAAGTGGCTTATTCAAGCCACGTGTTAAACTGACAGTATGGCAAACTTACGTTGCAACATTGGGGCTGGATAAGGAAATCAAGGTCTCATACACCTTTAGTGACAAACTGCTGAGAAAGCTGCAGCCTTTGGGCTCAGGGCAGAGTTCTGGGAATGCACCATGCAATGATGCACTTTGTACCACACATGACATTTGAATGTGAAGTTTAACTGTGCCTGGAACAAGAGACTATGACTGCTGGCCATCCTTTTCAAGGAAACCAGCCTCTTTCATAACCCTGAGGGAAAAGAAGCTAAAGAAGACAGACTGTCTAGCTTTCAGGCTGAAATTCTGCTAAAACAGATTCTATGCTTGTTAGATGAAAAAGGCTCCAGTATTAAAACTAGTTTAGCAAAGAGGATTCAATCATGCTCTGCATTGCATCCTAGCACGCCATTCTGACTCCTCACGAAGAGAAGTCACAGGAGTTCCTGCAGCTCTTCCACTTGGACAAAGGGCTCCTATCACAAAAGGATTTTTGCTGCCAGGGCCAGCAATGAGTCTTTCCTAGATTTTAATAATAACTGCTCATTCCAGGTTCAAAAGCATTCCTTCTGTTTTAAAAACTTCACACAAGTAGTTTAGATTGCGCAGAGGACAAAGTAAGCCTTCCTAAGGGAATATTTAGCTGGATATATGCAGCTTGATATGTTTGACTTCAATAGGGTTTTTTTCCAGCTATATACAATTAAAATATGGGGGTCCAGTTCTAACATATGAACATTTGTAACACAGAGATAATGATAAGACTTTACTTGCTGCAAATCCAGATGGTAAACCAACCCTTTATCAGAGCACAGTTGTGACTAAAACCACCAAGATCTCTGTATTAAAAGGTAGGTTTTCTTCTGTGTCAGATTTCCCTCACAATTCTGAGAGTTAAGGGAAATTCTGGTGTGTGCGTCCTGTCTAAATTCAGATACCTGTGCACAAGCCATATGCAGCCACCCGCTGGGACCAAAAAACCACCATATCAGAGAAAGATACCACAAGCAAACTACCCAAGTGGAAGCAGACACTCTATACAATTAGAGCAGGCCATTGGGAACGGCTACTTCAAACAGCTTTGTTTCTAAAACAGGCATGATAATTGCAGCGGGCACCAGAACTTTACTACAGTCCCTGTTGAATCCATACTGAATTCCAGGTGAATCCATACTGGTTCCTGAATCCAACCACTAGATGAGCCAAAAAGAACAAAAAGCAGAGAAACAGTTAAAACACCCTACCCCTTCGTTTTCTTCGTTTTTCCCCATCCTCTCCAATCTCCCCCTCATCGTCTTCATCCTCCTCTTCAGAATCACTGATATCAGAGCCAGAGATTTCTTCCCCTGAAATGCAAGATTATGCTTTGAATGCGTACACTTCCATGGCACACCACACCACTGTCTTCAGTTTTACTGGAAGCTAGCAGGATGTTGACAATAGAGCAGTGATTCAGATGTGGAAGTTACTAGGGATCTCCGAGGGACTTGGGTAACTTAAAAGTCAATCACTCAGTGGTGTGAAGCCAACAGGCATAAATTAAACATGTTCATTTTACTGTGGGGGGGCCTCTTTCAAGAGTAACATGACCATGCATTGCATTTAGATTAAGGCAATGCCATTCTAGGCCATTTTACTTCTAAATAACAGCATCCACACAGGAGTTCAACAGGTTCAATATACACATGTTGACTTGCAAGTTAGTTGATGTGCCTTAACTTTCCCAACTATCAGCATGCAGGCAAGGCCCTGGATACCAAAAATACAAGCTACATTTTTGTAATTCTCCATAGTTTCTACTTGAGAAACTTTTGCAAACAAAATCCATTCCAAATGCGACTGCTAAGCGCAAACACAAAACATTTCCTCTAAGCACGTAGGTGCAGAGAAAGTGGCTAACATGCTCACCATTATGTTTTCACACTACAGATATTAACCAGGACAACATGGGACTGAGCATGAGATAATGCTGGTGCATGGCTGGATCTGGGTGGGCAGGGTAAGGCTGGTGCACAGTTGGATCCATCACACAGAATCAGGCTGCAACTGGGGTCAGATCCAACCTACAGCTGAACGCAGGTGTGCAATGGATTTAACAGTATGCGACAGATTCAATCTCATACTGGCCTGACAGTGCCTGTGGACTGACCCCGCACCACTGATCTGGCCATTGGGGCCAGAACATTGGGCAGCACTGGTCTAGTTCAACATTTAGCACTGTACTGTAGAACTGTATTGTTCTTTGGGTATGGGAGATCTCCCACTGTATTTCCTTCTACTTATGAACAACAAAAGTCTTACAGGGGCTTGAGCTATTACAGGACACCTGGAACATGTGCAACAATGCCCGCTTTACACAGAACTGTAATTACCCAGGAATACAAAGTGCAGCATCACACACAAGGAAGTGCTTACCTTCCTCCAGTTTTTTTTTGAGCTCTTCTATTTCCTTTTGGAACTGACGGAGCAGGGCATCCTTGGGATCTTCATTAATTCTGGCCTTATTTTTGATGTTCTTGGCACGATTGGCATATCGGAGCGTACTGATAGTCTCATCGTAATTGTAGTCTGCTGGACCAATGTTTGCACACTGATATGCAAAAAAACAGGAGTTATTTGGTGTCTGGTGTTAAACAACATGCAAAAAGCCTGAACTACAAACTAGGAAGAGAACATGGAATTTGAAACATGAACTTGTGTCCAGTTCTGCAAAACCCTCACTGCATTTTTCCTCACCAGGAAGGCTCCTGCCTTCACAGCCCAAGCTAAATCCTGACTTTGGATGTACAAACATTTAAACACCATGTCCATGTGTACTCCTGGACTGCACCTCTAGCTTCATCCATAAAGCGATGACAATTTTATTTACAACTGTACAGGTGGCTACGGCTTGCACAAGGCATTTCTATGAAAGAGAACAGTCCTGATATAAGGAAGAAAATACCAATGTAAGACTAGTCCAGTGAGAATTTTACTTCTATTTGCCCTTAAAAATACAAACTAGACGCCTAGGACACTGGCTTTTGGGAGGCATCATCCTTACCATCATGGTCTTTGAGTTCCCCCCCAGGGAGTCCTGCAGAAGTCGAGTCAGTTTAGAGTTACGGTAGGGAACATGAGTACTCTTGCCATCCACCAGTGCAGAAATGACATTTCCCAGAGTAGAAAGCGACAGGTTAATTTTTGTAGCTTCCTTCAGTCGTTGCCCTGTAGCTCCAGTTTTTGCTTGTCTTTCTGACCCCTAAAAAAAGCAAACCCAGAAATACATAGGGAATGAAGGCAAGCTAATAATAATGGAATTGTTAGACTTTTAGGTAGCAATATCCAGTACCCAGCAAAGCACTGTAACTGGAAGACAACACATCCTTTCCACATACAAAGATATTAACTCAGACAGACAAGATGTAGTTAAAGTCCATCCAAGGTACGTTTCTAAAAATAATAAATTTGTGTTGCCTATTGGTGGCTGAGAGGGAAAAGCAACATGATGGTGTTAAAGTGAATTTAATGGAACCATCTAAAGGCACTAGTAGCAGCAGCAGCACATTAGATTATTGCATCCCTTCCCCCTCCCATCTACTGGGAAAGTTTCTCCTGCCCAAGGCTTGGTTTTAACTGAAAAGTTTTGCCAGAATGGTGATGTGGTCAGGAGAGCAAGTTTAAAGCAGGGAGGATTCTATACAAGTCACTTACTCACTCCAGTTTTTTACTGTAAGACAGAGGGCCTTTGGCCCATATTGTTCAATGTCTACGCACAGACCTTGAGTACTAAAGCAACAGCCATCCCCCAACTAGCATTTTGTTAGCTCTGTACATAGCTACTTACAGCAAGATCTACCAGGTGCAACTTGCCCATGCGAACGTGCATATTTCCATCGACCCCTTTCTCGCTGCACTCAATGGTAATAGTGAAGATAGCATGGGAGCGGGAGCTGTGCTCGTTCATGTTAGTGGCACCAACAGAACCTTTTAAGGGACCAAACAAGTCAGAACTAACAATGATACACAGCTTAACATAATCCTTAACCTGAGAAAAAGCAGTTACAAAGCAGTTGTTATAATTTAGCAATTTCAGAGATTCTGTAAACTAGATGTATTTAGAATGGAATAATCATTTCTGAGTAGGAATTAACACCCAGTTTCAACACTCATTACCATGATAATAGTCTCCACCCCTCACTGATTTTTAAACAACGCTCATATCATATAGCCAAGGGTTTTTTTTTTCTTGTGGTTTGCAATAGCAGCACTCCTGTTTAGCCTAGATGGCTGGCACGTAACAGACTAGCAAATGTCCAACTTCTTGCTGTAGCCCTCCACACACCTTCCAAGGATTAACCCTGAAAAGTGCCAGAAAGTCCCAATTCTCCTTCATTTACTTTAGAAGATTCAATTACATCAAAGATGAAGAGTCTAAGCTGGACAATGCTCAGCCCTCCTTATGTTAAGACCATTCATCTTTGCTGACGGATTTGCAGTCAGTTTTGGAAGTACTTATATTTTCTCCCTACAGTAGGAACAGGCTGCTTTAATCTCCATTTTCTTTCAAAAGCATTCATATTCTCCATGTAAAAAATGGAAGTCTGATTGCTTAGAGAACCAGCATGTAACATTACAAAGCCCATACACTAAATAGGGTGAAGAGAAAGAAGAGATGAACTCAAGATCTGTGAGGAGCCCATCTTGCTGTACACACTCTCCAGCCCCCACAGGGAGACAATCTTTTCAGCTGAGAAAGATGAACAAGGGTATATCCAGTCCCCTTTGATTGCTCCTGTATGAAAGGAGTTACTGAAGAGACAACCCTTCCTGACTACTGAGATGACATGGCCAGTCCTAAAGTTCTGCAACACTAGAAATGAAAGACTGTACTAAGGTCTAAAAAGCAGTTGTGTAGGTAGCAATCTACCAGGCTACACCAGACTGCTTTAGCCCAATGAGCAAAACCCTCAGAGCCATAGTGCTACTTACGGTTTTTGTGGCCTAGCGTCATGATTCTGTCCATATCATCTGCATTATTGACAACATAAGCTGAAAGGTCTTTGATGTAAACTCCCACATCAGGTCTCTCTTTAACCTATAAGGCAGACAGATTAGACAGGGCATTTCCAGAAACTGCATATTGTTTAGTCATCAGGGCAGAGCACAATAGTGCACTTCTGGTCTAGCAGTGTAGAACAGAACTCATGTGAAGCACATGCTTTGTCTGACCCACACATAATAACAGATCAAAAGTCCTGCCTAGGGCAGCTTCTCACTGCCAGCATTGTCAAGGCAAGTCAAGTGGAGGGCCTTAAGTGAAATCCTCAAATCCTCAGGGGGACTGTCAAGGGACCTTCAGAGAGGAAACTAAGTGAGCACCACCTTAATGGGAGCCAAAAGCTCTTACAAGGCAGTTTGCCAGATGGAGAAATATTAGGGAAATGTCAAAGTCAAGGATTAGCCTCTTTAAAGGGGAGGCACCTGGTCTAGTGAAACACGCTAAGAAAACCAGAAATTTTGCACTCCTTCCCATCCAAGGCCTGTTATCAGACACCAGTTGTTCTTAAGGATGCAAGCCTGCCCATTCGCAGGTCACGCACCTCCTCGTTGTAAATTTCCAAGTAAGACACTCGGACCAAAAATCTAAGAGTAAAAAGGTCAAGTATTCGTTACTTGTCACAGATTTGATCTCAGAGTGCAAAGAAACTTGCAGGGTGCCAGCAGAACCTTACTGCTTTACAGACAAGGATTACTTAAGCACCAACTAAAATCCAGCCCCAAATGAAGTCAATAGCTAAATTTTTACAAACTTTAATAAGGTAGGATTCCACTGAAGATATCCATAAAAAAGACACGGATGGGGTGAGACAAAAGAAGAGAGTTTGTTTACCTTGTGTCCCCCTCTGCCTTTGCAATGTGACCAAATATATGGGCAAATGAATTGGGAATGATTCCTCTAAGTTCAGGAACTGCTCGGACACCCTCCATGGTAAAAGTTTTGCCTGTTCCAGTCTGCCCATATGCAAAAATGGTGCCTGCAGTGCAAAAGGAATATTCATGATGAATCAAATGCCAAACGGGGCAGTTCTTAACCATTCTTTGGTTCCACCAAAACCATTATCAATGAGTAGCTAGAAATTCTCCAGCTTTTTTCACAGGCCTAGAGGAAGTGCAAATGTTGTGCAGTCTTTGCAAACAGGGTTGAACTGTTGCTTGTCCAATTTGCAAGGTGCTTGAGAAACAACAGCACCACCCAAGAATAAAATTGTACGCAAAGGTTACTCGCAACTGGTGTGTCATGTCTATTAAGTGCAAGAACACTTAGAACATCTCATGCAAACAGCCTGATCAATAATGCCTTCCATTAGCAAGTCATGAGGCAACTGAAAAATGACCAATTTGTCGTTTTTTTGAATTTGCTCATGCTTAGGCACCAGATTGTTCAAAACAACAACTGAGATGGCTAATTGCTATTTTGGCCTTTGTCCCTTGAGATGTGTATCCTACACAAAGATCTATATGTAGTCTGAAATATAAACTATCTGGTAAAAATAAGCATATGGAGAAACACAAGTATCTTTTAAAATGGCTATGGGGTGGTCTCAAACTCCCTCAGGGCCATTACTCCATGAGTAGCAAGAGCACGCTGCCTGCCATAACTGAATCAGTTTGCTACGAATATCAACCTCTTCTCCAAGCAGGAGGCAAATTTTCCAAGCCAGTCTCAGACTGGTCTACATCATCACTTCAAAGTGCCACCTGCAGACTCAATCAGGGACTCAAGCACCACAGAATATACTTGGCTTCTACCTCAGTGCTAAGGCTCTGCTGCAGCAATCAAAACCCTATGGCTTAAACCAGCTCTTAATTTCGGTTTAAGTAGGTCTCTCTCATTAATCCACACTTATTGTTTAGGGAGCTCAAGGTTCACATCAAGAGCAAGTTATATTCTGTTAGGGTATATTTTGCACCTCCTTTAAATTGCCTTGCAACTAATTACTGCTTGTAACAGTCCCTCCGAAAGCAGGAACTTACTTGCTTACCAACACATTTTCCCCTATTACCTCTGGATGGCAAACTATTTTTGTAGGGCTGCACATGAAAAGAGGAGGACTCAAGAATGTTGGTAACAGTAGATAAAAATTCACATGCTTTGCAAGTTGGAAAAAAATGGCCCACTAACTTTGGCAACACCTGGGGCTTAAAAATAATAAATTGTTATCCATTACCAGTTACAAGTAAGTGTAACCACTCAAAACTGAAACTGCGAATACCCTTCACAAGCATTCCGTTTCAAGTAAAAAGTGACTATGGATAATGCTTTGAATAACATGGACTTAGTGCCCAGAGTCTTTGGCAAATGAACTCCAATCAAGATGAGCAGGATTTTGATGGTAAGATCCTTACATTTATAACATGAGGGACTTACCATTATATCCTTCCAGAACAGAGTCAATAATTGGCCTTGCAGTTAAATTATAGACATCAAGCTGTTTACTCTCTGGTCCAAAAACTGTATCAAATGTAAACGTCTTTGGAGGTTCATTGGAAGAGTCCGTTTTATGAACAGTGATCGTTCCCCTCATCTCATCCACGTTAACTGCCATCTTGTAGCCCATTGCTTTCTCACGTTCATTTAAAGGTCTGCATCGGACAACAACCTTGACATTATCACAGCTCTCAGGCTTGTCCAGCTTCTCAGGTTTGTTGATCTGTGTACATAAAGAACATGCATTGTATGTGTTACAGTACAAGACTTCCAGAAGCATATGAACACACACATTGACCGGTCCCATTTCATATAAGTCTTTACAGGAGCAGGAACTTGTTCTGTTCAGTAACTGTTCAAAATCAGACTGCTATAGTTGAGAATTTTGCAGCCACACCAAATCCTCTTTAAAATGCCTTCATATGATTCTTTGTTTGCAGACTGTTGCCAAACTGTTTGTTGAAAATACCTTCACACTTGGAGATATTTGTATTGTATCACTAAGTTACCCTGGTATTGTTGGTAGTTTCGGTCTGCTGTTGGATGGCATAAGTAAATCATCACCATAACCTGAAAACCTTACAACTAGATAGTCTGTTAAACCTTTTTTTCTCTCTGATCAAAACTATGTGTTGCAGCTATGTCTCTCAGTAACGCTTGCGCATTTAAATAAATGTTCACTAAAATCAAATCAGTCATAAAAAAAGACAGCTGCTTCTGAGTTTGAGTATTCACAAGAGTCCACACAGGGTCTTTATTCAGCTCTATTTCAAGGGTAAGCTGAAGAACACCTTGGGGGTACTATGTCCTATATAGACATGACACATGCTTCTTTTCTTACAGGAACTATGAATATGAATCCTCTGTCAACATTTACTCAATTCGATGGCCAAATTTCCAAGCACAGTGATCTACCACCCCTCTTAAAACAAACAACAAACCAGTCAGGACTTAAAGAGTCACTGCTTCATGTTAGTGGCTACTTAGCTGCTGACTTTTTCTAAGCAAGTACACCAGGAGATTGGCAAAGGACAGTCTCCTAATACCACCTATCAGCTGTCAGTAGCCTGATTTCCTCTATCAGACCTTAGGCCATGGTACAGCACAGAAACACAATGTTTTGCTTTGGTAGATGAGCTCCCACTGCCCACAGATACGAAACATACATCTGTGCTCATCCTGTTGGAGGGCGGGTGCACTATTCTTGGCGCGCCTCTGCAGAAGAGAACGTGACTGAAACGGGTCCAAACCCAGTGAGTCACTATGGCCAACATTTCCTCTGTTTCAGCTACCCTCTGCTGCACACCTCTACAAGGCTTAACCCCTTTCCCCAACATTTTTGTGGAGCCACCTGGGGGCTGGTCTATACTGAGAGCAAAAGAGTCACCGTTACCAACAGGATTCCTTTTAGCGGAGACCCCCAAGGATTGACACGGCCCCTTGTCCAATTTGGTATCAAGTAAACTTTAATAGTAACCCCTAAGCACTATTACAAGTTTCCTCCCTGTAATATGACCTGGCACGTGGCTCCTTTAGATATTACAGCAGTGACCTTCAGTGGTACCGGCCTCGGGTCCTCCGCTGGGTGTGTGGGATGTTCATTTCTGGCTTCCCAGCCGTTCGGGCAGAAGTCCACGACTGCCGTCCGTCTCCCCAGAGTAACAGCACGACAAAACGCTGTTTCTTTGCTTGTCCATTGCTTCTGTAACGTTCTCCTCCCAAACCGCCCAGCCGTCAGGTCTCTTACCTCATCATTTTAGATAAGGTTCTCCAATCCTACTCAGTTTTGGTTACTTTTCCTTTCAGGGAAAAGGATGCACCTGGTTCGCCCACCATACCCGTCATAGCGCTCACTTTTTCCACTGCCTTACAAGGCACTCTGTACAACTGTACTGCTTAGGTCCAGGAAGGCCTAGACCAACAGGTCCAAATCTGTGGTACGGTTACCACCAGCGGGCCACAGACAACCTGTCAATGGTACGCCTTCACAGATTTATTATAATTACTTTATAAGACAAAAATTTGCCGGTGGTACTTAAGACTGAACTGAAAACATTTGCCGGTGTTACCTAAGGTCGTACCATTTTAAATGGGCGGCGCGCAATCTGTCAAGAGTTTGGGAACCAAGACCAGTGGTTCCCAACATTTTTCCCCCGCAACCTGCCCCGGGAGCAGAGGGCGGCGGCGGGGCGGCCAGGGTGGAGGCGCACATGGTGCGGCTCGTCTTGTGTGTGCGGCATTGCCCCGCGCCCCTCGTTTGGGTCGCGACCTGGGGTTGGGAACGGCTGGCCTACGCTACGGCTAAAAGCCTTCGCGTGACTACACCGACCGC
>NW_005842067.1:1803719-1804568 GCF_000455745.1 Alligator sinensis | reverse complement strand
TCAGCCAATGGACGCGGGGAGAGGGCGGGGCGGAGAGAGCGATTGGTACCAGGCGCCAGCCAATGAAATGTGAGGAGAGGGGCAGTTCTTCTCCGCAGTTGCCGCAGCGCTCGTACGCAGATTGCGCAGGGGGAGGAGCCTCCGAGCCAGGCCTTCCTGGGCGGGGCCAGTGGCTCCTGAGGGCGGGGCACTCTGGGTGAGGTCTCCTGAGATGGGCCAGGCCCCTCTGGGAGCCCCCAGACATTAGTCTGCCTGCCTGCCCTTGCTAACACGCTCACCCGTGTGCAAGGACACACAGTCGTGTGCACCTGCCATGTGCCACGGCAGGGGTGCCCAGCCCTGCCACCCCGCAGGTCGTCGAGGGGTGCCTGGCTGGTCCCAGGCCCTGCGCGGTGGAGCTCAGCTGCAGGGCCACGCTACCCGGCCTGCCAGGACCCCCACAGCCCAGGATATTTAGCGGCAGGGAGTGGCAATGAAGGCTGCCCCGTTCCCCCGCCACCAAATTTTCGGAGCTGTTGGGGCCAGATGATGCGGCTCCGTAGACTGCAACAGGCTCGCAGGCAGGGGGTTGAGCACCCCGATCTAAAGCATCTGGGGTGACCTTACTTGGCACCAGCGTCGGCTCTGTTCCCGGGCCGTGCATGAGTTTTGTGTGTAAAATTTGACTCCATCTGCCAGATCCTCGCTATGGAAGTTATCAGCAAAGTTACAGAAAATCTGTGGAAAGAGCTGAAGCGACGTATCCCAGGGAAGAGGCCTGTGGTTTGGTGGTGTGGGAAGCAGCATTCAGGGTGTGAACGTGGTGTGGCTCAACCAGCCTCGGCCTGCGAGTCTACAACGTCCTTCTTG
>NW_005842067.1:1802431-1803688 GCF_000455745.1 Alligator sinensis | reverse complement strand
CACGCCGCGCCGTCGGCTCCTCTCCCTCGCAGGCCCCGTGAAGTGTCGTCGCTCCCTGGTCCACGCCATCAGGCAGCTGCTGTAGCAAAGCAACGACGATAAAAAAACCGAGGCCAGAGGGGCAAAAGGAGGAAGAAAGACACAGAGGTACCTGGCAGCGAATCAATGCAACCCGCTTTCTCGGGCTCGATTCCTCTGTATAATGCTGTCAGCTATCCACGTTGTAGCTGTATGGGTCTAGAGGCCAATAGTAGGACTCGTGGTAGAGGTGATATCTTTTAGTAAAGCAACTTGATTTTTGCAACAGCAAAAAAAGTCATAATTGCAATTCAATATATATATATTTTTTTTTTGGCAAAAATCGAGTTGGTCTAATAAAAGACATCACCTCTACCACGAGTCCTGATTCCTGTAGAATACTGCACATAGCACCCCCTTACTTCTTTGGGTGGCTGCTGTGAGGCAGACTGGTTTTGTATCAACTGGTAACACAACAAAGGTGACCAACTGCTTTGAGAAGATTTCTCCTTGCCTCTTTGGCCGTGGCTGTTACAACTGCATTAAGGAAGCATGTTCTGTCCGTCCTATGTAGCAACAAAGGGCCAAATGTTTTTAGAAAAAGTCACGCGGTTATAACTTTTCTTTTTTCCCATTCACATAAGAATAGAGTGGCCATCACAGAGGACGGTCCGGTTGCCCTCTGTCCTCTATTGATACGAAACCTGGCGCCTTTATATTCTCTATTTTTCTCTTATTAGACCACATTTCCAGGCTTTTGCCAATCTTACTCAACCGTGTTCACCATCTTGCCATGCCTTGCTTAAGTCATCTGTGCCGTGGGCACGCCACCACGGGACTTGTTGTAGCATTTCTCTCCGAGAGAAAAAGAGAGGGCATAAAGGCGTGAGGTTTCGTATCGATGGAGGACAGAGGGCAACCGGACTGCCCTGCACGATGGCCACCCTGTTCTTACATCAAAGGCGTGGGGTTTGGTACAGGTAGAGGACAGAGCGGCAGAAAACAGGGATGTCCCTCTACGTAAGAAAGCCGTCCGGCGGGATGGCTGACCTGCAGACGCAGCACGGGCTGGAAAGCCAGGCAGGAAGTGAAGCTCTGAACAACAGGACCCGCCGGGTCTGGGTGGATTGCCCAGCCCGAGTAAAACAGGAGCGCGGCCTGGATCTGCAGGACGAGGAAGCGCAGTGGCGAGGGCGGGGCGGGGCATGCGGACACCTGACTAACAGCACGGCTACGCCG
>NW_005842067.1:1780998-1802103 GCF_000455745.1 Alligator sinensis | reverse complement strand
AGACAGACGGACAGGAAGTTTCGGCCGGGTCGCTGCCTGTTGGTTTTTTTTGAAAGAGTCGCTCGTGTGTGCGTGACACCGCCGCGCCGCGCCGCTCCGCTCCCTCCCTCCTCGCTGAGCTGCGTTTGTCTAGGCCCAGCTCCCTTGCGGAGATCCACGCGTAATTGCTTCCCCATGGTTGCTCTGGGATTGGGGGTCAGACGGGCCCTGCCAGGTTCATCGCCACCGACTTGTCTTCCTGCAAAGAGAAGCAGACTAGCTCGCCCCTGCCCCTGCCCCTCCGCGTGCATCGCCTGGGCTCCCGCGGGTCGCGCTCTCC
The DNA here is from genome assembly GCF_000455745.1 of Alligator sinensis. Taxonomy (NCBI): domain Eukaryota; kingdom Metazoa; phylum Chordata; order Crocodylia; family Alligatoridae; genus Alligator; species Alligator sinensis. Next base: position 1,801,784 of record NW_005842067.1, on the reverse strand, counting down.
GGGGCGCAGCGCTACTGAAAGCCGAAGGCCCGTGCGGTGTTTCTGCACTCGGTGGGAAAGGGGAAAACACGCACCGAGGAGCTCCAGCTTTCGTTAGAAACGCAGAGCCGGTTCCAGAAGATTCACGCAGGCTTTGGAGCCGTAACAGAGCTGTAGAAAACAGCGATGGGAGCTTTCAGGAAGCACAGATTAGGAAGCTAGAGCCCTCCGCTCGCTACAAAGAAGAGAACTTGTCCACAACCAACCTTGGACTGCATTTTGCAGAAGAAACTCAGTGCCTGAGGCTCACGCTCCTTTCCCTAAGCAACCCCAGAGGCTCTGAACCGTAAGCAGGAATAGCCTTAATTTCCGGCTGACAATGAAATTCATATTTCTTGATGCTGAAGTGTAATTGCTGTGACCCGAGACCTTCCGGGTCACACGTGCGTAACCTGGAGCTTCTGTTAGAGGGTTTTTCTAACACTTCTGATGTTACTGTTGGTTCAAAAATATTTTGAAAACCCTTCCCTCTGTGAGCGGTGGCTTTGGCACTTCTAACAGCAACAAGAATTTTTTTTTAATCTAGCTTGCTTTATCGGTAGCTAACTTGCCAGTTTCTCTCCACGGCTTGACTAACGGAAGGTCTTTGTTTGCATTTTTTGGCTCTTATTAACGTTTGGATGTATGGTCTGGAGTGAAAACACTGCAGCAGAAGTTAGCTTCAGACTTTTAAGCAAAGTTTGACTGGAAGCTAACAACCTGTTTGCAAACAATTATGTTTGTATTTGGCTTTGTGTGAAAACGAGGGCGATGAAGCTATTTTATATTAAATTAAAAACGCTCGGCTTCTGCTTTCCGTAAGTTTTAATATAGAAGAAAAAAGATGACTGTGGTTTTTAAAATAATTGGGAACCTAGATTTATTCACGGGGAGTTGAGTGTGGGAGCCTCAGCAACCTAAGTAATAGATGCCCGTGCATGAGATGCAAGTATTTACGCAGCCTGGGAAATAAGGAACTTCAGATAACTGCATAGCTGAGATATATTTGATTCACAATGAGCCTGAACTCGGTCCCAGGAAAGTTGATGGCAAAACTGTCACTGACTGAGATGAAAGCAAAATTGGGCTCTTGCTCCTAACATCCTTGCAAGCAAGCCAGGACTGCTCTTTAACTGATTCTCTCTATTTTAAATCTGTGGGAGCCATTGTGAATCTACACAGAGTTTTCTAAGGAGCAACAGGACTGTCTTACAGTGTTCCAATGTTGTTGGGTTCAGACAGCTGTGCCTGCCAGGGGAACCAGGCCATGAAGTATACCAGACTTTCCGAGAACCAGAGGCTTGCCCTCCAGTTGGAGAATGCCCTTGCCAGGGAGGCTCGGCTTTGGAAGGCGCCAGTCTTTCAGAATTTCACACTGAAGGTATTTTTCCTGGTCTCTCAGGGAGGGAACGTGGGATCCAGATGAGTTTCCAAAAAAAATTACTTAAAATGCAGTCCTGATCCTGTCGTGTGTCACACATGTATGGAAGGGTCAGTTAGCAGGGATGGGATTGCAGGATAAGGGTCCATGCTGATCTAGGTTTGAACTGAATGTTGTAACATGTTTGTGCCAAAACAACCAGAAAAACCATGAAAAACCCTGGAGCAGCAATTGGATAACAGAAAAGCAAATTTTTAATTGGTTTTTAATCCTTGGTCTGATGCATGCTTACTGGCAAAATCTACTGCATTTCTGTCACTCAAATGAGAGCAAGAGAAGGTATGCTGGGACTCATTCTGTTCTTCCCTCTTTGACTCGCTCTTTTACCTGGGGGAGCCTCTTTACCTTGCCATCTCTGTTTCCCCAACTACTTAAACGGGCAAATAGTGTTTGCCCACTTTTGTAAATTCTCTGAAAGACAGAGCAAGATCGTCTTTGAAATGCATTTCAGCTTTCCCAGTAAGATGGAAGTGCTATGTTCCAGCAAGGCATTATAATTAATGAACCTGGCAATATCCCCTAAATGGATAAGATGAAGAAGGATGTAAAACAGGTTAACGGCGAACATTACCTGAATCATCCTCTTTAATTTCTGCCATGGGCCTATCATACAGTTGTAGGTGCTCTTCCACTAGCATTTAAATGTATGCTGTACATCAGCTATGATTGCATAATGTCAGTAAACAGAAATAACTCTTCCCCTCCCCTTGGAGCAAGTCCTTATGAGAAAAGCTGATAGGCCTGAAAACACATCCTTTCCTATAGTGAACTGGGGCTTTTTCACGTTGGGGGCAAAGTACATGCAAGACACAAGGACTCTCCACTGTGTGCAAAGCTAGGGGCTATCAGTTTAACCCCCTTCAGCCCTCAAGATTCTCTCTCTTCCTGGAATAAGAGTATAATGAGCTGTTGACTGGAGCGTGGAAGTATTTGTATTTTAAATCCAAAGCATGGTTGGGTTTTTTTAACAAACCATTAATTGTGTCTTGACTTTATCTCTGCACCCCAGGGCACAGATATCTCTCCATGGTATTATCAGAAAGCAGTTCTCTGGATTGCAGAAATAAGCTCACAGTTCCAGTTTTACCCAGAAACATTTGCCTTGGCTATCAACTTTCTTAACCGGTTATTGGCATCAGTGAAGGTAAAGATTATCTTTGGCAGTATTCTCTTATGATTTTAACATTAACTAGTAGTGCAAGAGGTACAGAATCGGTTTGCATTTGCAGCTAGGCAAAATGCCAGCCTTTAGAATCATCCAGATAGCGGACTTCTACCAAGTAGAGCTCTCGGGTAGCAACTTGGGTTGTGACTCATGTGAGCACTGAAGTGTATACATAGAGCTGGCTCTGAACTTACATGACTTGAGACATAAGCATAAGGTTAAGTTTAAAGCATATATTTAAATTTTGTTAAGGGGATTATCCTGAATCGCAGTCAAAGGCCATTATAAACACTGACTTCACAATTCACGCAGCTGCTTGTCGCTTATATCCATTCATTGAAAAAAATCAGTAGTTTGTAGAAAATGATGGGCCTGATTTGGACTTGCTGCAGTCCAAAGAGTTGAGTCTAAGCCCTGGTCTGGACTCAAATTAAAGGATGCCCCAGGTCACCAAGCTGGAAATGGGTCGCTACTTTGGGCTGGGGAATCAAAGGTAGTCAGGCTCGACTCTATCCTTGTGTACCATTGGCTGCAGATCAGGTGCACCTTAAATCACTCTAGCTGCATAGGCCTTCCAGGCTTGGGTGGTCTTTGACCTTATTTGATGGATCAGATCCTTCTCGCTGAAATCAGTGGCAACACTGAGCAGAAGAACTGAACCTCTCATGTCTGATTGCCCAGCTTCTGATATGGCATTGGGAAAAATGCAAACCTAGCATTCAGCCTGAATTATGACACTGCAGTTTAGGATGCAATCTCCATTGGATGTTCTCAGGAATGGTGAGATCCTACAGTGAAAACTCACCTGCAGCAAGGAAGGGATTTACTCCACTTTAATTGTGGCTTGCCTTGCTTTTTTATAGTTTCAGGTTAACTTTTACGTAACAGAAATTAAGGTCTGAGGTCAAAGCAGGTGCAATACAAGCTGAAGTTTAAGCACTGTGCAACTCAGTAGCAGCTGCTGATTTTATGCAAAAAAAGTTGTATATGCTCAGTGTTTTGCTTTTTCCCTTCAGGCGCAGCTAAAATACCTTCGGTGCATTGCAATTGCCTGTCTTGTCCTTGCAGCAAAAATCAACGAAGAAGATGAGGTCTGTTTAATTTTAAGTACCATACACGTATTCCTGGGCATTGTTTAAAGTAATTCACATTTCCGGGCTTTTGCCAATGGTCACCATATCTCCATGCCTTGATTAAGTCATCTGTACCATGGGAACAGCACCATGGGGACTTGTGTTAGCATTGCTTAACTAACATTTGGGAAGTTCTAGGACTCCGTTGGATGAAAGGTTTATTATTAAGGCTCTGTGCTTTTGTTGTGGTGCAGTGATGGGCAACTAGATGGAAGAAACAAGAGGGTTATTGTTCTCCAAAGGAAGGTTAGAAGATATGTGTTTGTAACTTGCTTGGGGCAAATTATACAAACATGGATTGGGTCTCGGTTGATTTACGGTACTCAAATTCAGCAACTGCATGCTTGAATTTCATATAATCTATGAAAATGGTCTGGTTTTAATCATATGGCTAAAATCTCTTGCAGCATTTTGAAAGTATTTACTGAAAAATCTATTATGGATTCTTCTTTCACCTTTTTTAAAAAGATCATTTATAATGACAGAAGCTTAAAATTGTTTCTGCAAAACACTTAAGACTGAGGCAGAAGGATTTAAAAAAATCGAAATCTAGCCAAACCTCTCTCTTTAAAATGAAACAAATGGAGAAGAGCCCTTTGTTCAAGGCCTTTTAAAATATCATGAAATACAAGAACATGCTGGAACTTGAACGTTCTTTGAAAATGTCTGTGTCTTGGAAAGCTGTCCAGGAGTGCGCTCAAGCCCTCACTCAATGCATGTTGGAGGTTGTCAGGCAGTATTTCTCCCCAACTATGCAAGAGAAGTTGAGTCGGTGACCACAGGAAATCAGATGACCAGAATTAAAGACAAAAGCAATGGCACAGGTCAACAGGAAGTTTCAGAGATGCTGTCACAACAGCAAAGTAGAGAGACTGAGGTAGCAGTGTTCCTACATCATAGAGTGTATATTGAACAGGGTCACGTTCCTCCCTGCTTCTGTGCAACATGACCCTCTCCCCTGGCCTTAATAGATTGGTACCCAGTTACAGCTGGCAGTTTGACACAAGACATTTGTCTGGGACAGGAGTTACTGAGGAAAATTTGCATGCTACTTGGCAGGCCAACCAGTCAGGTCCGTTTTCATGTGCATACAAATAACCGCAGACAACCTTGTGTAGGAAGTTGGCTTCTTTATTATTTATTATTTTCAATTTGTACAGGTAATACCATCAGTGAAGAAGCTTGCAGTGCAGAGTGGTTGTAAATGCTCTCCAGCTGAGATTTTGAGAATGGAAAGAATTATACTAGATAAACTTCACTGGGATCTTTACACAGCAACACCTATGGAATTCTTAAACACTGTAAGCACTACATTTTGCAAAAGCCTAAACTAATTTTGCTTCTCTCTCTCATTTATTTATTTTTAAGTAAACAGCTCTCTCACCAGATAAGACTAGAAAACACAGATGCGCTCACATGCGCGCGCGCACACACCCCTCACCTATGCAGTGACTTGCAAAGCCACTTATTTTTAGCTATCTGCAAGACTTTTAAAGAACGTGACAGTGACAACGTTTTTGTTTGAAACATACTGCCATTCCAAACTTTCCATTTTTTTTTCAAAAATTATTCAACCAGACTCCCATTTTTAAAGGACAACTAAAATTGACTTTAAAAAGATTCTCATACTGCACAACTATACTCCATTTTTATTATTTTTTTAAAATACACACTGCAAAAATATTTCTAACTATTTCCATTCTATTAATACTGTACATAGAAAGCTGTCAGAGTGTTTGCTACATCTCACACACCAGTGTCTTCTAAACCCATCTCTCTTTCCCCTGCTGTAACTTGACCCTTGTTTTAGGTTTTAGACCATACTGATCTGGCACTTAGTCACATTGTGGTTGCTAAATATTTTATAGAAACAACAGAACTTTTCTCTAAGAAATGAATGTATGCTGGTAAGGCAAAAATCATGTGGCACAAACATGTCATGAGCATTTGTTCTTATGGCAATGTGAGGGTACTTAACCCATGTTAGGCTGTTGATTGATTATGACAACTGCCTAACATAGCCAGGTGCTTGCAATCTGAATCTGCTGAGAAGACTGAATAGTGACAATTGCTTTTACTCTCATCTGCTGGTCTAAATATGTTTTGCTTGTTTTTTTTATTTGAGTATCTGAACCAAGATTAACTTCCTAAACTGGCCATCCTGGTAATGCAGTGACTTCAGAATTTCTGCTAGAAAACACAGACCTTTACATTCATTATAAGCTTGAAACAGTTCAGTGGTTGGCAAGTACAAACACAAACCAAGTCACACATGGTAACAAGGAAAAAAAAAAATCTCTGAGCTTCCTGATATGAATCAAAATTAGCTTGCGCTTTTGGTCAATAACATGAAACATACAAAGTTCACTGTTGACCTTTGCTTTTTTTTTTTATATATATATATTTTTTTTTTTTTCTCTTCTCTCCAGTTCCATGCCATGGTGATGTCCAATTGGCCCCATCTACTAAATGGGTGGGCTCAGATGAATCCTTCCCGCCATGTTGCATTCTTGACCAAACAGCTACAGCATTGTATGGCATGCCACCAACTACTGCAGTTTAAGGGCTCCACATTGGCTTTGGTGATCATCACCTTAGAGTTGGAGAGGCTGATGCCTGACTGGTTTCCTGTTATTACTGATCTGCTAAAAAAAGCACAGGTAGGAGTCAAAATGGCCTCCAACCACAAACTTGAGGCGTATGCACAGATAAATTCATAAAGCCTGTTCTGTAATTATAGTCAATATTGCTGCTGTTAAATGTGCGTTCTCAGTTACATATGCATCTTGGGACCCATCTTCCTTTTGCTACAAACTCAGTGATAATGGGAGTAACACATTTATGGAGGAGTGTCTCAAATGTGATTCACAGTCTGTAACTGGGATTTCTAGCAAGAGCTTAGCATCCCACAGCTGCCGTTGTTCTCTGTGGGACTTGCAAGGTGCTCAGCACCTGCACATGCCTATCCCTTAAGGTTTAGGGCTGCAAGAATCTATTAGTGCATTTATGCCAGCTGAAAAACAATTGGTCTTGGCAGTTATGGATAGAGGAAGGCCATACCCCACCTCCAGAGCATCTGTGTTTCTTGAAACTGAGTCATTACTACTGATTTACAAAAACACGCATGCTCTTTAAAAATATGGCCACTGTCTGCAGCCTGAAAGCCTGTAGCCCAAGGATTTATTCCCAAATTTGCTACTGGCTCATTATCTCACCTTGGGCTAGTCAGCCACTTAATCCACAGGCCCTTGTCTCCTCACCAGGAAATCTGGGATAAAATATTTACCCACCTTTTGCTAGGTACTTTGAGATCTACAGAGGTGAAGCTCTATGTCAGTGCCAAGATATTATAAACTATAGGCAGAGGAAGTCTGATGCATTTTCTCTTTTCACCGAATATATTAGACTTGCACATTTAATAGAGCATTGACCAGAGTACAGAATAATTTAACAAGCTGGAGGGGAAAAAAAAAAAATCAGACCTGTTTCTGTCATTACAGGTAGACAGCGTCAAGTTTATCCACTGTAAAGAGCTTGTGGATCAGCAGCTGCTGCTTTCACAAGCATCCAATGCCGTTTATATTTTTAATCCTGCCAACCGAGTCATCCAAGCCCGTCCCAAGGGAAGTCTGCCCTACCCTTATCCTGAACTGAAGATTTCACAGGAAGTTAGTTCGAAGATGACCACGAACCAGTCAGTTCCAGCAACTTTTGTGCCTATGACAGCCAAAAGCTGTGACGAGAGCATGGAGACAGACGAGTTCTACGATGGGTTCAGGCATCTGTACAATGAGGAAGGAGTCCCAGAGGGTGGAAGGGCTAGTATTGCTAATTCACGCAATAATCTGGTACAGGGGGAAAATGGATCTCCTTGTCCTCCATTACAACCCCCTGAAATAGCTTAGAAGAGACCGTAGCTGCAGCCGGTACGTAGGTCAAGACAAATGGAATAGTAGATGCAGCAAAATGGAAGTACTGGGGGTTTCTGCTAGGATAATGCCAAAAGGCTTAACTTGCTGCCTCCTAAACCAGTGTTTGTTTGCTCCTTTCCCCCAGTTTTTACTTGAGCTGGACGAAAGCCCCCACAGGTATGAATAGCTGAAATCAAACAACTCAGGGATGTGAGTTCAGCAGATGGGGGCTGCACACTGCATTGGGGGAACCAACCTTCTTGGGACACTTGCTTCTGCTCCCAGTTGTGTCCGCAATGTGACAGCTTCAGCCATTTCACTGAGACTCCCAATATTGCCTCTCCTCTCTCAGACTTTATAATTTAAATAGCTGCATTTGAGAGAAGCAGGAGGTGCAATGTGGTGATGGGAGCATTGCACTTACAACAGGTCTGCTACACTATTCCTTGGTGGGACCAAATTTAGGACTGTAAGAGCAAATGGTGAGATGCTGTGAGAGTAGTCCACACTTCCAGGTAAGAAACCCCAGTTCTATGTGGGCCTGATCCCACAATCGAAGGGAGCATTGGGTGCTAAGCATCTTTCAGAATCAAACCATGAGGGCCTAACTCAAAGCTCATTACAACAAATGGAAGACTTCCCCTGGATTCCAGTGGGCTTTGCCTCCAGACTGCACAGAGTAGGCTGTGCAACTCCATTCTGTTCACATTGCAACATTCCTTTCTTTCCCTGCCTTCCCAAACTTCTCATAAGGGGTATTTAAAAAAAAAACATCATCTTTGCCTTACCTGCTCCTCTTTGCAGCAAAGCAGTTAAATTGACTTTCACAGTGTGTAACCGTTTCTCACTTTTAAAGCAGCTTTATACATTTTCTAAAGGAAAGGGTAGGTTTATTACTCTTTACTACTTTTTTTTTAATGGGGCCAGGTTTTTAAGGTGACTGTGTGTGTTAATTTGGAAGCATAAATCAGAACAGTACTGTGCAGTAATAGTGCAGGCACAGATCCTGCTAGTTCTGGCAGTCTAAAAGCCCCTTATGGGTGTGTGTAAGGATGACCTTTGCCAGGGCTCATCATATAGAGCATATGCCAGCAATGGCCCCTTCCATTTACTCTTGATGTAAACCTGGAGGCAGGGTCATGGACTCAAGTGCCATCCTCATGCTGATAATGGTCTTACCCAAACCTTGATCTGCTAGACAACAGCACTCACTGGTGTAAGATGAGGTTTCTTGCTCATCTCTTCTCACCTTGTGCTTATGGGAGTTGCTTCTCTGCACCTGTGTTTGCAGGATCTCAGTCTTAGATTAGTGGGTAAATTAGCAGATTTAATTTAGGGATTGTTCTGTTGAAATGCTGCCAGCGGGGAGATGAGCTTCATGTGCGTGCATGTGTGTGTTTAGGCAGCATCTTATTTTTTTTAAACTGCAAAAAGCATGGTGCTAAATGTACCAAAAATTTGCTACTGAAGTGAAGACTTAACGCAAGTGCCAGTTGTGAGTACAAGTGCATTCAAATAAGCACTGGGACTCTGGGAGAAATTGTCAGGGTCACCACAAACTGTGAATGCTGTGCTTTCAGGAGTGCGAACAAGAAGATTCCTTACAGATGGTTGGTCTCTGCACAGCCTGTGTGATTGCAAGGAGGTAGTGTGAAGTGGAAATGAAAAATAATGCACTATTCCAGAATAGAAAATGTTTACAAGCCTTGCACACATCTGGATGACTATTTGTGGAGGGGCTTGGAATGTTATTTATTCATCCTGCCTGAGTAGCATAAGGAAGGTTTCCATTTTGTGGTAGGACCAAAAAAAAAAAAAGAAAGAAAGAAAAAGCAGCACCTTCCTTTTCTATTGTATACTGTGACTTGACTGCCTGACTTTCAAAAAGGCAAGTTGTCTTTTGTAGTTTTCATTAAATAAAACATAACCCAAGTCCTGGCTTCCTGAGTGTGTTCTTTGAGCTGCAGAACATAAGAGTCTGGAGTGGAACCATATTCTGCTCTGACTCCAGTCTGTTCAGTTCCTGTGAATCTAATGAAGTGAACCTGGGTTCACAAAAGCTTGTGCTCCATATATCTTATTTAGTTAGTCTGTAAAGGTGTAGATCTACTTTGCCTTCAGTCCCTATGAAGCCGGTGGTACTGTGTTAGGGTATCCTGTCAGGGCCCAGTTTGGGCTCAGGATCATTTCCTCATGCAACTTCTCTCCCTTTACTATCCCTAGCATGGCTGCAGTCAGAACCACAACATGCAGATGCAGCGCTAATCTAGACGAGCAGTTAACAGGTAGAAAACTACTGTGGCAAGTTACAGTACAGGTAGCTACTCTAGTCTATGCTGACTCCTTGTCCAGACAGTCATTTATTTCCTAGAACAGACAGAAGAACAAGTGTGGTATCTTCTCCTGAGTCTGAGCAATGCTTTAGCATTTCACCTCCTGATGCATGCTTAAGACGAGGCTTGGTTTGGCCACCACTAATGCACTGTGCAGGTATAAGCTTGGTCTCATTCATATTAAGGCTGAATTCTTCAGCTAACATTGAATTACAAAAATTGACTCAAGGGAAGATAAACCTGAAACATTTGGTCTGGGACTGGAAGGGCCCTGGGAAAGAGGGAGTGTAGCCTATCTCAGTACTGCAAACACCTTCTCACCTATTAAGTGGTCAGTAAATGGGTTTGATTATTGCTGGTAGCAAACTTTTCTAGGCTTTGTTTCATCACTTCATGTAGCATGTGAAATTATCTACAGTAAATCATTTGTGCAACTCTTTCTTCAAGATGTTTCCTCCATCCTCATTTCCTTGTTGACATGCAAGCATTTTGAGATTCTGACTCGCAAGCAAAACATAAATGTGAACCATCACATAAGCATGTATGTACAGAGTAAAATCTTGCACTCCTCTCCCTGACCTCATCAGGTCTCTCATTTATGAAACATACCCCAATGGAAAAGGTTATATGCTACAGTTAAAGCATGTTGCAAACAATCGGATCCAAGTGCGAAGAAGTTCCTGCAGACCAGCGTTCGTCAGAGTAGGTTTATCACTACAGCACTTGATGTGCAGTGATCTACCAGAACATTTAATTTATGCAGCTACACAAATAAGGAAATTCTTGTGGCCAGGAAAAGAGCAATCAAAAAGAAAAAGGAGTTTTAGATTCATAACTCTTTTCCCTTAAATCAATTTCCGACAGGGCCAGGAATGAGCTAACATTTCACACAAAGACACCTGGCTACAGTAGAACTGGCTTCAGAATTGTCACTGCGTCAAGTCCATCAAATATCCTATCTCCATCAGGTACCAACACCAAAATCTTCAGGAAAGAGTTGTAAAAAACTAGACAATTAACCCTCCAACTAGACAACGCAGCAATGTGCCGGGGAAAAAGTCTCTTCCCAAATTCCAGTCAGTTACTAGCTCATAGTTTTGCAGCATGACAGTCAAAACACTAGATATATTTTACCTTAAATTAAGGTAACCAACAACATTGTATCAATGTCACACTGCTTTTTAAAAAAAAAAAATAAATGCTACAGTAAATTCTACTGTCTTAATAGCCAGAGACAGTGTGTCCCATCAGTGTGTTATGCTTTCCGTATAAAGGATTTCCCTTTCTATCACCACCACCATATACATTTTAGTGAGTTGCTAGTGCATTTCTTTTAAAACTGGCTTTACAGCTTTTAGTCCACTTAGCTCATACAGTGCTAGCAATGCACTGGAGGGCTACCCTGTCCTAGCACTATGTTACCTCATATAGGAGTTTTCAGCATCTTCCCCACGGGCATCTTCTCCTGGGCATGTGCTTATGCTCGCGTTCCTCCTCTTCCAAGATGTAGCCACAGCATCAAACAAGTTATACAGATACTCTGAAATGCTTGTAGGAGAGTTTAATTTTAGTTTGTTAACATGACAAAGCCTCTATTGCTATTTAAAGCCTCACCTAAGGTGCTCTATTAGTCAGCCTCAAGGAACAAAAACTCTCAAAACCCACAATCATCCAGGTGTGTTTGAACTAAATTATTTTGGCAGGGACATTCTGATGATCCTCTCCTAGGACAGGTCACCTTCGGCAGGCTGCCAAGTGCTGAGCTCGTGACTGCTAGGAGAAGATCATCAGAACTGATCCTGTTCTCAGCACAGACCTACTCCCACTGCAGTACAAGGTGTCTTACCATTGGCTTTTACGGCAGCAGCAGCAGCTAGCACGCAATCCATTGTGCTCAACTGAAGTTTTGTTTCAGACTCCACGATTTGGCTCATGGTGCAGGCCCCAAAAAGGTACATATCTAATTGTTGAGCAGAGCTCTGGCTCCACGTGGTTCTGGGTCCTACTCCGATGCTTGTGGAATAAAAACCTCCCTCCAGACTCCTGTCAGGGACAGCCCTAAGCATGAGGAAGACCCTCATCGAACAAAAGCTGGCGCCCATACCACACGGCCCCTTCTTCAAGGCACGTGCTGGGGCAGAGAAGGTGGCAAGATCAGGATCTCCTGCTGGCTGAAAATGTTCAGCAGTTTAGAGCAACTCCTAGGCTTCTTTAACATGTACTGGAGGTCAGGAGAAGTGAGGAAACAATACATACTGTGGAGCGGTAACCAGCCCCCTGCCAGCACCCAACCATGTTTTTATATTTACTTATTTTGAAAGAGACAAACAGAGGGGACTTGCATTTAGGACTTAAATTTATGGTTAGTTATGACTCTGGACAGAGTGCTCTACTGTTTCACTGGATATATTTAGATTTATTGCAAAATACACTTTTAAAGTTTAGGTTCATTTAATAATTCTGCTTTTTACTAAACCTACCTTTGGTGCAATCAGGGATAATTCTTGTAACTGGTTTATGAGTTCACTTTAAACAAAAACAGAAAATAGGGTTTTTCTGTATTTCTACATATGCCCAGTTTGATGCACAGAAAATGTGCGGGTTTTTTTTTTTACAACAGGTATATGCCTACAGGGTAGATACTGTGGTATAATGTATATACCCTACAATCATGAACTCTACTTGTTTCCAAATCTTTATTTTCAGAATCTAATACCTACAACCGTATCCCCTCCCTTAACATATGTCATTTAGTTGTCCTTTAAAATGGTCCCCTTGTCTCTCAATACAAACATTTGCAGATAGAAAAGGATCCTGGAATTGCAATCCCGTATTACCCATAATTAAGGAATCAAGTGCAAGCACAGAAGTTAGGGAGAGGGAGCTTTGGGAAAGGGATTTTAAACATGAGGCACGTGTGTTATTGTGGTAAAACTGAATAAATGAAAGGGTTTTTTGGTCTATAAAAACTTTCACCATAAATCTACATTGAAAAAATTATACAGAGGAGTTATTGCTAAGAAATATTAGAATCCAGCTGATATGTTAAGGACATTAAAAAGTCTCTAGTTGCATTCCAAAACCAAATTAAGAGAGGAACAAATCAAAACCCATTGTAATGACAGCTTAAACAGCAAGCTGAAAATTGGTTTCATGCTGACACACCAAGATTGTTCCTCTGCTACTTGGAAACTTTGTTCACAGTGTAAGTGCTTACAATGCCTGCTTTGTAAGGATTCTTAACCCCAAAAGTTAGTATTTTGGTTTTAGTGCATGCCATGCATTTAGCCTCAATTAGTGTTTTATCCTTTGGTGAATATCTTAGATTTCATTTATCAAGAAACCTGGTCAAGGAAACTTCTCCAAATCAAAAAGTATAGTACGTCTTAGTTCTTGCTATATAATCTCTTCTGTGCAATATATTGCAAGCTTAAAAGGTAAAAGCACCAATTAATTTCTTCTGCATGAGATGTTTTGGCCTTAATAAATCTTCTAATTAACATGTCTTCCTGATGTTATGGAGCACGCACTGGGAAGATTAAAAAAGCTACAGAAAGAACAAAAGAGAATCAATATTTAAGTTTCAGATAAATCGCATCAAATGTAGACAGCATAAAAGGTCAAAGCAGCACAAATCCTAATGTATGTAGTGTGGTGACATGCAGGGCTAGGAACAAGAGGCATGTTGGATTTTGAACAGCGAGTGCTTTGAGGAAGGATTTTATCATTATCCAGATCTAGGTTGGAACTGGGGGTTTAGAATTGCAACTAGTAACGCTGGAGAAACATGATCACCACCGCACTGGAAATCTCACATGCTATCAAAACACTTCACTGGGAGCAGAGGATGATGGCATCTCCCTCCCTTATACTCAAGTTTAACATAACAGCAGGTCTCTAGTGACTGGTTAATTCAATGGAAACAGAACTTTCAATGATTAGGTGCCAAGATTTGCAAGCCTGTCCGTCTACCAGGGACTCAAAAACTTGATATACTTAGTTGCTACACAGCTCATCCTGTTAAGCAGCAATTGGCTGGGAGGTGAATGATCTGGGTTTTGCGGTTGATCCAGGGCAACAAATGTGTGGCCTGACCTTGGAACCAGCTGTTTGATCTCCAACTCTCAAGTTCCCCTTCTGTAAAATTCCCCATCCATAAAATTATTCCTCCTTCGCAGCAGGGTCATTAATCGTATTAAGCCTAAGTGTTTGTACAAGCCTGTGCCATCTTTATTTGGAAGGTGCTAAGATGTGCAATAAAATTATACTACAGTAATTTCTGTGTTTAGAGAAACACTGTACCAAATTTATCAAGTATTCAATCTTAATTATACCAGATACTAAAGCAACAAGCATTCTTCTCAAGGATTTCTCAATACATCTCACTTATCTGTACAGATCCTCCCACTGTCCTACTAGAATGCATAGTTTTTAAAATGTTTGGAGAGAAAAAGCTGCAAAATGGTTCCTACAGACCACTTGGTATCAAATCCAGGCTCAAGTTTCAAATAGTTGAAAGACGCTCAAATGATTCAACACATATCAAGCCCTTTCTTCACTGAACGTTTCACAGGTTACTCCACCGTGTACAAATAATTCCACTGAGTCCTTTGGTTTAGCATATCATCCACTGGAACTGTGGCTCCACAGGTCAAGACTGCTTCCAAGGAAGCAGAGTTGTCATTTTGTCACTTCCATTTTGAGTAAACCGGCTATCGACCACAGTGTCTAAAGCAACGGCAGCATGGTCTCAATCAGGATCAACTACCAACCAGTGACAGCCAGTTTCCAATGTAACCTTCATCCTCCTTACACAGGGATGGGATTCCAGGGGACTGGGCCATGGGAAGTCTCTTTATCTGGTTCTAATGCCTCCAACTGGATCAAAATTAACTCTGTGCTCCCAGGCAGTTTCTAAGGTAGTACTGTCATGGCTATCAAAGGCTGAAGGTGGTTAGAGATACACTTTATAGACTAACTAATTCAGAGATGCACAAGCTTTTGTGAGCTCACGCTCACTTTTATCAGATGCTGTCATGGCTAACTACTACCTCTATTAAAGGCTGCCCAGCAGTCCCCTGTACACCCCACACACCTCCTCTTTCACTCAGATTCATTCAAATCTCCAGCGTATCAAATATTCATTTTTTAAATTCTGAGCTCCTGACCAGATTTTGTCAAAAGTGCTCTCTATGCCTTAGGTCAAATTCCACCAGATGCTCATATTAAGATGCTGTTATTTATTAACCAGACTCCAAGTTGTGACAGACAACAAACAGGACAAGATGCTAGTTAAGCTACACTCAGTTTAAGAGTTAGCATAGCCCCATGGAGTATAGACTGAGTACCAGACTTCAGTTAGATTTTTAATTAGCAAGGCTCTCAGGAAAAAAAGAAAATACTGTGCATTTGTTTTCCATAACGGTTGAAGGAACTAAGGATATGCTGTGCCCCTGTGTAAGTGCACAGAACTCCTATTAACATCCAGAGGCAGTGTCAGTAGGAGACGACATCCCCAGTATCTTCTTGGGGCACCTTATTAACAGCTTGGGCTCTTTGATAAATCAGAGAAACAGACTGTAGATCTATGCTCATTCACAAAATCTTACAGTCCGAGACGGTTTATAAAAAGTAGTACTTGCTGAGCAGAAAGCAGCATAAATATTGACCCTTAAGATGCTTTTCTGTGAACTGCATAAGAGACTTCATTATTTTTATGCTAAAAAGATCCCAAAGAAAAGTCAACAGAAAACAAATACTCTAGAGCTGAATGAGCTTGCAATTATTACATCATTATTTCATTAGAGATCTATTAATTAGATAATGTAAGTTTGAGAAATCATAGTCAAATAAACGACACCACAAAAACTCAAAATAAATGTGAGATTTAATAAAAGAAATAAGTACAAAGTGAAAGTAAAGAATTGAAAGCCAAAAAAACAGTATGACTGACAGTGAACGAATGCAATATTTTCTGAGTAGCATATTACAAAGAGCAGTTCCACAAATTTCTCCATATTTTCTGAATTTAAAAAAATTAATACCCACTTCTGTGTGAAAACTGCTCCAAGCACAGACAGTCTACAAAATTAAGAGCCATCCAAAGTACATTTAAACTTCAAAAGCAGACAAAATACATGGTAGTAAATGTTTAAATGATAGAAAATGAATATTTTTCATTACCGCCAACCTGTTATATAGATGAATGTAAAAAACATTAAACAAAAACCAACCAACAACAACAACAACAACCAGGAAAAAAAAAACTTATAATGGGATTGCTCTATTTGGGTATAATGCAACCACCCCTTATTTTCTTCTAGCCTACAAACACAAGAGGTAAATCTTCCAATGAGAGTGAGATTAGCGTCACATTATGTTGATAACTTGTTACATAAAGAGTAAGTATGGAACTAATGCACCAAACATAAGTATGGAACTTATGAACCTACGCACCAAACAAAACATTTGGTCTTGGTCAAAAATACGAGAAATCAAGTACTATAAAAAAAATAATTAAAAAAGCATATAATGACTTCCATTGCAGATAATATTATGTTGATTAATCCAAGAGTATTAATGACCAAGTGAAGTTGAGGTCAATATTTAAATAAAAGGACAATGATGTTCATCACAACATGAAGTCAATGCACATATAATAATAATAATTAATAATAATTAATATATTGTTACATACATTCTGAATGTCTTCAACATAAATATACGGAAATCTCTCTAATATGGCCATGGACTTTTTTCGATCCAACTAACATCCTCCAGGAAGTATAGTTACTACTCTACAAAAAAGGTTATTTTCTATTTCTGATGAGCCAATCATCAGAAAATGATTGCATAGATGACCTGAATTTTGGCAGCATGAGATCAGGAGAAAACTCACCGACTGACAAGCTTGATGCAATCACTTGCATACGAGCAAATCACCTAATTCCAGCCCTCATGAATGCTGCCCTTTAAGAAGACAGAAAATAAATAACAATGTGGCTTTACTTGCACGGGGTCAGCAACATGTGGCCCACAGACTGGAACCGGCCTGTGCAGCTGAAGGGTTTTTTTCCTGCTCCTGCGCTGCTGCTGCTTCTCCCAGCCCCCAAGCTGCTCCCTGGCTTCAGGCAGGCCCAGCTTCCAGCAGGTGGGAGGACTGCTTTGGGGTATGGGAGCTGCAAACCACCTCTTTGCTGCCTCTGCTTCTCCACCCCCAGCCTCCCAGCTGTACTGTGGACACAGCTGGAAGCTGCAGGGCCTTAACACAGCTCCCTGCGGGCTCAGAGCTGCGTCTTTGCTGCACCTGGTGGGTTGGGGGAAGGAGGAAAAACAGAGGTCCTCTTCCAGCACCCGCACTGGGGATGCGCAGCTTCCAGCCATGCCCGCGCTGCAGCTGGGAGACAAGGTATTCCATCGCTGACATGCTGCCAAAGCCACCTGGCTCACATTGGACCAGCGCTGGTTTGTTTCAGCCCATGGCTTATTAAAGGTCACTGACCACTGGCTTAGGCAATTAGTCTGTCATTTTTTTATGGAGCTTTCACTTGAATAAGCTAAGCACGATTGGATTTTGTTTTGCAACATGATTGTTTTCAGCTAATTATGTACAAGGATTGTCTTCCTGTATGTGACAATATCCTGTATTCTTCGACCATATCTTCTCTCAACGTTTGACAGTCACTCTTTACAATACATTTAGCTTCAAGAGGCACAGCCTTAAAAAATTAAAATGGTGAGATAAACAGCAAACTCCTGAAGAAGCATTACTAGTCACCATCACCTTTCTTTTTCAGAACGGTCTGTTTTTAAATGTACCTGTTTAACTTTCATGAGGTTCTTACAAATATCAAGTAATACTGTGACATGATTTTCAGTATATTCATTAAAAAGGCCAATATCTGTATAAAAATGCTTCAACACCTGAGCAGGTATTTAAAAAAGCTGCTTTAATAGGATATGTAAGCTGAAGAATCTTAACTTATTAATTTTAGCTAAATGCTCCCTCTGAACTGACCTGCTAAGGGCTCAGGAGCTGCCAGTGCATTTGCTGAAAGACTTCTAAGATCAATCAGAAGAAACCTTTAAAATGAGTGACTAAATAAAACTGGTGCGTTCACTTAGCCAGCTAGGGTTTGCTAAAAAGGCTTTTTTTAATTCTAAAAAAGCACTACAGTGAAGCTAGCATACAATACTAATTTTCTTGTAGCCCAGCACTTGATACTTTTTGATTCTAACTGCTTTTAACTAAGAAAATGGTATCTGAATTCTAGCTAGCACACCCTTCAGTCCTTACCTTGTTTACATACATCATACAAAGACTGGATCCCATAGCTGCTGCTTGAAAAATGTTGATTCTACAGATTCCTATGAGCTCAACCGCCTCAAAAATAAAAATATGGCTTCCAAATATCAGAGAAGCATTGGAGGAAAATGTTTCTGAGAGGAACTGAAGGTGTTGATAGGAACGTAGGTATGTAGTTTCTTTCAGGGTCAGATGGCTTCTCTTCACTATGCATCTGCTTATAGTTACACTTTTGAAATTGCAAACTATTGAAGAATTCAAGATGAACAATCAAGAATCTTTTTCCTTAACAGCAACATGGACTAGTATATTACAAGTGAAGTTACACAAATCCCATAGCTTCACATCTTCCTATTTTAAATGTTCCAACCAAAATGTTAGTATGCATGTGCGCGCGTGCATGCGTAAATTCAAATGGAATGGAAATTCAAAACTCTTTTAAAAGTCTACACTTATTCAAATTAAGACTTTAGATAGAGAAATAAAAATGTTGAGTGGTTTTCACATCATGCAAATGTGGGGGGGAGGAGGGGAACCCAAATCACATTCCAAGGAGCCCCTTTAACCATTAAAAACAACATAATCTGGAAAGTAAATATTCAATCAACTGGTAAAGTGAGCTCAGATGAACAATTACAGTGATGTTATAGGTGGATGCTCAGCCGTCAAATAAAAATAAGTGTCCTCAGTTTCAGGATGAAGTGACTTTGTATAAGGGAATTTACAAAGGGTAAAGTTGACATCCTTAAAAGCTATTTATAAGTCCTGCACAGAAAACAATGAATTGTTACACTGCAACCACTGAAGATGTCCATTTTCTCCTTAACTTTGGTCCACTCAACACAATGTTATGACAGAAGGATCACAAGGTGGGAAACTCAAGCAACTTAAACACATGTAAGTACCAAGTCCACTCTTGGCCTGAAAGTCTGTGTGTGATTAACTGAAAGAAACAAAAACATAAAAAAATGGCATGGATTAAAGTTATGGAAAATGAAACAAAGCAAAATACTAGTGAAAATACACCATGAAATAAAAGAGAGTGCGGCCCTGACACCAAGATTCACAGACTGAATATACCCACCCCAACAAAGGTGGTGTAAGAGTTCAATCTGGGTAGTAACCTCATTCACAAAAGATGACTTCCTTGTTAAAACACAGAACCTTGTTCTTGGAGAATTAACATCTCCATTTCCTTACTTTATTAGAGAGGCAGAAAACCCTTTATTTTGAAATATGACAGGATAAAATGTTAAATACAGGTCACCGTCTTCAAACAGAAACAGGTAGACACTGCCTCTGCTGCTTTTCCTTCCCCATCAGCCTGGGAGTCTCTAGATCCCCAAAGGCTGATACTTATACACTACCAAACAGTAAAGTGAACCTCTCTAGTCAGGCACCACTGCAGCAACTCCTGGAATAGGGAGCTGAAGCATCCCTAAGACTAACACAGCTGTTGTTTTGGCATTCTCACAGCTTAATTCCCCAGTATCCTGCACCTTGTGCAGTCATTTACACCAGGGCAAAGTCAATGTGAAACACTGCCCTTCTGATCTGGCAGCACCAGACACTCACATTGCACTGGTGGTAATGACTACCCCAGGCGCAGAGCATGAGAACTGGGCCCTCCATCTTCACCAACTAACGGAGCAAAAGTTCAGGCTCTGCAATCAAAATGCAGATCTCTCGAGTCGTAATACAGAGTACTCCCTATAAATTCAGCTTTGTAAAGTGTCAGCCCAACTGGAGCTTTTCACCCACACATCCTGTCCCCCAAAGGCAATCACTCTAGAGAAAAGATCTGGGTGTGTGTGTGTGTGTGTGTGTGTGTGTGTGTGTGTGTGTGTGTATTCATGTGCTTTACATGTGAAGGCTAAACAGCACATTCAGGAAGAGGAACCAAAGCATGTTCTCTCTCTTGTCCAGCAGGCGTCACTCTTTGCACTTGTTAAAGCCATTCAGATTCTAACACTTTGGCAATTCAGTGTTGGTCGATGAGCAACTAAATGAGAAAACTGGTTCAGATTTTAAAAGCTAACTAGGCACTTGCACCTCTTTAATATCAATGAGACCGGTGTGTCCAAATCCCCTAGTAAATGAGCTTTTCCCAGCAGACATGTGCTACAACATCCGTCCTATAGACAGAGGTGGGTAGGATGAACTGAGCTATTCTCCTTGAATAATGCCCCTCTGACATGTACTACTGGGATGTTACAAAAAGGTGCAAGTGCCACTTCATGACACTCAGAACCAGTCCAGACAAAATACTAGGGGCAGGTCATGTCAGACCAACCTGATTGCCTTTTACGATCAGGTCACAAAAGCATTGGATGCAGGTGTCACCGTGGATGTAGTCTTTCTGGACTTCAGCAAGGCCTTTGACACTGTCTCCCACCCCATCCTCATTGAAAAACTAGGCGACTGTGGCATCGATGCCTACACAGTCAGATGGATTGCTAATTGGCTGAGGGGTCGTACTC
>NW_005842067.1:1756095-1780373 GCF_000455745.1 Alligator sinensis | reverse complement strand
GCCACAAGTTGTTGGAGAGTAGGTTTAGATTAGACATCCATAGGAACTACTTCACAGTTAGGGTGGCTAGGATCTGGAACCAACTTCCAAGGGACGTGGCGCTGGCTCCTACCCTGGGGGTCTTTAAGAAGCGGCTCGATGCCTACCTGGCTGGGGTCACTTGAGCTCAGTTTCCCTCCTGCCCAGGCAGGGGGTCGGACTTGAAGATCTACAAGGTCTCTTCCGACCCAACTTGTATGATTCTAGTAAAGGGACAGTACGACAGAATATTGGCAGAGGAAGGGAAATGAATCTCTGCTTCTGGGGCAAGCAATCCTGCTTGAACAGACCACACATTATGCCGAAAATACAGCACATTGGAACTGGGGCCCAGCTATGGTCTTTCAGTGGTTTCTGTAGCAAGCTAACAAGATAAATAAGCGCCGGGCGTGGGGACACAGGGATGACATGATGGACAGACACCATGACGACACCACAGCTAACAAGATAAATAAGCGCCGGGCGTGGGACACAGGGATGACATGACGGACAGACACCATACTATTCAAACTTCCTGATTTAACCTGGGTTGGTGATGCAAGCTGTTAGCTTGCTGTTTGTTCCATCACTGCTAGTAATAAAGATCAGATAACTGACTTTATTTAACAATCCATTTGATGATGCACAAAGAATCCAGCTCATTCTTCCCCCACTGCACTCTGGAGGACAACATTTCAGCCAGTATAAATAGATTGTACCTTATTTAGAATTAGGTTATTACCAAACTGATGGCTGCCATATTCATATAGCCCCAAATGTCACTGCACCTGGTTTTTAATGACAGTGTCATGGTGCACCTGGTTATGGGTTAATGAAAAGGACATTTCAAATCATGTCTTTGGACAGACTGTTCAAGAACAGCACACCAGAAATCTCACTCTACAAGTTATGGAGGATAATGCAAAGTTGAGATTCAAACCTGTACTACTTCTGTCTACCCAGAGAACACCCAGCAGCAATGCTTCTACTGAGGAATTCAACAAGCCCATTTGTATACTCAAAAAAATAGTCATCAAATATATGCACATTGGTGCGTTTTTCTAAGTAGGCAATGATAATAAGCATTTATTATAATAATATAATAAATGCTTTGAAACTTATTGAACTGAGTCAGCCCTGAGCCCTCTCCAAACTGAGCTGATGCAGCTTGAGCCTAAGCTGCGACAACCTGTTCTTGTCTTGATGCCACTCATGAGCAGAGACTGCCTACAAGGCTAAATGGCATGATACAAAAGATGAGTAACTATAAATACAAGGTCCTGAAGACTAGTTCTTCAAATCAACTAAAAATGTATGTGATGGATAAACAGCACAACCAGGAAGAGGAACCAAAGCATGTTCTCTCATGTCCAGCAAGCGTCACTCTTTGAGCCATTCAGATTCCAGCACTTTGGCAATTCAGTGTTGGTTGACATGCATCTAAATGAGAACACTGGTTCAGATTTTAAAAGCTAACTAGGAACTTGAATCTCTTTGATATCAAATGGGACAGGTGTGGCCAAGTCCCCTAGTAGATGAGCTTTTCCCAGCTGACATGCAATACAAAATCCCTCCTAGGCCACATCCAGATGAGTGGAGACGTTTGTTTCCCAGGGGAATACCTGTGCCACAAACACTCTGGTGTGCAGCAGACTACCCTGGGTGGGGTAGGAAAGGCTGAGGCCAGCACCTGTGCTGGCCCCAGCAGCCTTACCTGGGGTGCTGGGGCCTTTCCAGGGCTGCAGCTCCAGCAGGAAGCCTGGCCGGCAGCCAGGGCATGGCTCCAGCCAGCCAGGCTCTGGTTTTGGGTGGCATACACTCCCACCACGTATGCTGCCCTGCTTTTTTTTGGCCTTGGGTTTTTTGCGCCCAGAATTTCCCAGGTTCAAAAAAAACCAAAACAAAACAAAACCCCAACCCTGCGCTGTAAGGTAGCAGCATGCGAAATGCCTGAATGTGCAGTGAGTGGTGGCAGACACAGGTCTGCGGTGCCATATATCACACGTCTGTGCTCGTTTGGACACAGCCCTATACACAGAGCTGGGTAGGATGAACTGAGCTATTCTCCTTGGATATTCTCCTTCAGCTGCAAGAGTCTCAACATTTTAGCAGAATTTTCCAGCCACCAGATGTACTGAACATTATGCAACTACAGTTTACAGTGCAGCAGCAGGGAAAGCTGCTTAACCACATTCTGCATTAAATATACCTGGGTGATCTTAAAGCTCCTTCTCATCATAAGTCAAGGGCCATATTTTGATCTTTCTTACACTGGTTTTGATCTACACCCATGTAAACTGATAACAGAATGGGGTCTCTTTCTTTCATTGGGCTATAAAGCCAAAGACTCTGCATTAATGCAGAATCATCACTGACATACAAGATCTTGAAATAAGAGTTGGGATAAAGTTTTCAGAGAGCGAACAAGTATTCTGGCTTTAATCTGTGTACTTGTGAAATCGGCAGATGCTGTATAGTATTTTGCAAGCAGCTATTAGACTCTTGTGCTGACTGGATGGGTCTGCAACCTGGCAGCCAGAACCAGAACTGCTTTGTTACCACACCAGTAAATATTAAATCCAAAGCAAAAAAAACACATTAAATGGTTGAAGCCATCATCTTCCATCAAAGGAAACAAACTTCTGGCACAGGGGCAGAGAAAGAACTGCCTTAATACTTGATCTCTCCTCAAGGGGATTATAAAATGCTTTGAAGTATTGTATCATGCAAGTAATTTCAGACCTGAAAGCCATATTGTTAAGACTAAACCTGCATTATTTCCAAAACTCGTATTTTTCTTTCTACCGTTAAAATGATCAGGCTTAAATAGCTGGATCAAACACTTTTCTGGATGTTAAAGAACATAGACTATTTAAGTTCCTTTGTTAAGCAGAAAGCTATGTGAGAAATGTTAGAACAACAGAGAAGTACTGGAGTTTATAAGATGATTTTTTCCTCCATTTTGTCCCCAACCCTGTACTCCATGCAGACTGATTTCAATGGAATTAGGATAAGGCCCTTTGCTTTCCCATTTTCCCTCTCAGTCACATGGGGCTATATTGTGAAAACCACCGTTCCCATCCTCACACCTCAGCAGGGTCTCACTGACCTCAGCAGTACCAGTGAAGGTGTTAAGCACAAATATGAAAAGTCAGTTTGGCCCATCAAGGAAAATAAAAAAGCTCCTGTTGAGGGGTCAGCAATTCTGAAGAAGCAGGATCAAACCCAAGGGGCCAAGCTGAATTTATATTTTCCCTTCCTTCTGAGATGCTGTTTCTTCTTTTTACAGATCTACTTTAAACAGGGTCCCCGACCCTGCAGCACAGAACAAAGACGACTATTCTGTTTGAGGTTCTGCTGGCAGAATGTCACGTCACTACAGGACCCTCTGCGTCACCGCCCTAGGCAGGACAGCCAACGGGTCTCCCCTGGGGGTTCGTCGAAACGCTCCAGCAGTTCCTTGAGATGGTATAAAGGAGATGGGCACAAACATGACCTGAATCTCTCATTCTCCACAAGCCTGAAAAGGGAGAAGTCTATTTCCTCTCCAGTGTTCAGAGCTTTTTGCCAGGCAATGCCCAGCTACAGCCAGAGCCCTTCTCCATCCTCTAAATATCAGCAGAAAAATGTGAAGGCTGCTGGCATAAGGCTCAGAAAGCCTCCCTTGATTACTAGGCTTTGCAATGTGCTCCTACGGCTTGATCTGTTGGTTTTTTTCAAGTTGCTGAAAACAACATTTTAAAATGGCTGAAACACACACACTGCTTCTCAGCAGAGAGGGGCGGATCCAAGTTCGGACACTTACTTTTTCTTATCTTTATCCTTCTTCAGTGGCTGCTGTGAAGTAGCAAAGGACTGGGACTGAAGTGTTTCAACTGCTACTTTCCGCCTGTTGAAGGCATTCATCTCCTCCTCCAGCTCCCTCCTCTTCTCCTCCACCTTCCTCTTCTCCTCCTGGTGTATCCTCTTTAGATGCTCAAATTTCTCATGCAGCTAGTAGGAGATAGACACCATGAGCACGGCCTATGCTTGGCTTCAGCTCTTGGGCCTGCCCATCACAGAAATCTGTGCTCACAGACCCTTAGATGTTGTGCAAAGCCCCAGAGAGGGCAAAGGGATCAAAAGTTTGAAACTAACTCTTCAGTGGGGCAGGGGTCTAAAATTACCTGCTCTTTGCTCAGAGGGAAAAGATGAGATGTCATACTTGGGCTAGTCTGTCTCATGGGTGGCTTGTTACGATGTACAAAGCCAGGAGGGGCACTGGCTTAGAACTCAAGAGATGCTGGTTCTGTTCCCACCTCTTCCCCAGGCTACCTCTGATCTTCAGACACCAAGTACCCGATTTTCAGCAGTTACCAGTGTCCCTTGGACTCAACAGAAGCTGAGTGAGATTGGTGGCAGGAGGGGCTCAGCTTCCCTGAAAGAGTCCTTAATTTAAGAGTGCTTTAATTTTTCTGGGCTTCAGTGGGCTAGGAATCACATCCTCTGTGATGTCCAGCATGACTTAGATAATGTGCTGAAAGGGGAGGAAGGTACAGAGTTACCTAAGCTCCTTTGAAGATGTTATAATCTGTTCCCCCTTCCCCAATTTGTTCTGTGGTGTTCTGTGGGGATCATTTCATTAAGGTTGGGAGGCCCAGATCTCTAGTAATGGGGCCAATATCTGCCGCCAAGGAAGATCCACATGAGACCATCTGAGACCAATGATCAGGCACTGGAAGACCCCCGTGGGGGCTGCTGTTACATCCTGGTGATCACTGTGCTCCGTGCATATATTACTCAAGTGTTCACACATTGCCCCTAACTGGATCCTAGGGTTGAATGTGTGGCATGGGATCACCCTGCAGGTTTCTGATCCACCCACCTCTCTTTCTTTGTCTTTCAGCTGTGCTTCCGTCTCCTTGACTTTGTTCACAAACATTTGCCTCATTTCTTCCTCTTTCCTCTGCAGCTCACCAAGGAACTCTTTTCTTTTGGTCTCATACGTTTCTTGGAGGCTGAATTAAAAGCAAACAAGACCCAGATCATTTTAATACTGCTGTGTTACTGGCAAGTTTATGCCTATGTGCTGTTCTTTGCCCACAAAATTCTGACAGACATCACTGGGAGCCAAGACTAGACTCCCACTGAACACTGGAGGTGGAGACCAAGGCCGCTCACCTGAAGGGCTGGCTGTCAGGATCTGTGTCCTTAAACCCCATCTGCTCCAGCTTGCACCGCCGGTAGAGCTCATAGTGGCGAGTATGAGTCTGCTCCCGAAGATCTTCCATGTTGACTCGAATGAGCATTTCGCGCAGTTTCACAAAGTCACAATGGCTTTCATTCTCAACTGGTTACAAAAAAAAAAGGAAGGAACTCAGACCACCTTGGGGAGAAGGTGGGAGGGGGGCTGCATACATAGGGGCCTTACAGACTAACCCCATCCATTTCTCTTCTCAAGGAGTTTGGACCTCAAACAGAATTAACAGAGCCTTCCCAGAGGAGAGCATGGAGTCAAGGGTAGGGGAGCAGGGGGGGGCTTCCCTCTTCTGGAAGGATCAGCCTAGGCAGGACTCTGCTCTGTACAAGTGAGCAAGGCCATACAGCTATGACATTACATCTGAGAGCTGTGCAGTATGAGCAGAGGGCCTGAAAGGAAAAATCTAGTCATTGTATGGTAGGTGCAGAGCACAAGCTGCCTCTACAATGGACAGGAGGTGAAGGGGATGTATACTGCTAAGAAGCGAGGGGTCAGGCTAACTATGAAGGCAGGCAAGATCATTCCTGCCAGCACAGCTGTGCCCCATTCGAAAAGGAAATACAAGTGCACTTCAACCCAGAAAAAAGCACAAGTCGCTCATGCTCCAAGAGAGGGCACAGATAACACGCTGCACTGCTGACGGCCTTACCTTGCACCACGCCCCAGGGGTACTGTCGAGCTCTCACCAATTTATTTCCGACTTTCACCTCCTCTGTGCTGCCGACAACAGCAAAGGGCAGATGAGCCTGAAACAACCAGCCCAAGTGATTCAGTGCAAGAGCTCATCTCTCTCACAGGCAGCTCGATTGACACACTTGCCACAAGCTTCCTCTAGCCCAGGCACAATGTTCACTTTGAAATCCTCTCTCCCAAGCACAGATTCTTCATTTCTTGGCATAACAACAGTCTCCACTAGGGAACGGCGTTAACTGGGAGTTCCTGAACTGCAGTACGTAGCTGTAGCAGGGCAGAGCTGGTCAGCATAATGGTAGTGACTTTGGCACTGAGCCAGTAAGGGAGATCTCTCAGCAATGCCATGGGCAGCTGCTGCTGAGCAAACTAGCACCATCATCAGCAAATAAGACATTACTGGCTTCCACATCTAGCAAGCAGAGGCAAGTCCTGGCCAGATCATTCTTAATACCATATTACTCGTATGAGCTAGGTCACTTCCAAAGGCCGAGAAAAGAGTGGCCCCTGGCCTGAGGAGACTGCACAGACATTTGTAAGCCGGAAATTGCACAGCAGCTTGCACACAGGCATTTGGCAAGACATTGACAAGAATGATACATACCAGTTGCTTTACATGGGATGCAGTGTCCAAATTTGCAGGTACGGAGGGGCACGGCCCTCAAGGAAACCTGGCATCAAGATGACTGCATCACCTTTGTCAGTATAATACTGGAGCCCACAGGCTAAGCAGACTCCCCTGTGCTGTGCATAAACCTGCCAGGTAGCTAGAACAATGTATTTTGCTCTCCCATCTTGCAGTTCCCCAGCCCAGGCTGAATGTTCCCATACACAGAGAACTGCAAGACCTGAGAGTGCCTTTGTCTTGCCCCAGGGAAAGTATCACTTAGGAGCACGTCTCATTCACCATACTCTCCTCACAGCACTCTCTCTCTCCTGTTGCAGCAGTAATGCTGGAGGATGGAAAGTCAGGCTGCAGAGTGCACTGTGGCACTGAGCCTGGCTTGAGGACCTCTGCCGAAACACTGCACCCGTTCTGCCTAGAACCAGCCCCTCCTGCCACCTGTTTAGTACTTTACCGGGATAAGTGCAAGACCTGAGGGTTTACTTGCAAGTACCACCTAGCAGTTTTGAGCTTTGCCTACAAGATTTGCATTGGAGCAAACCTAGGTATTTTAGTGGCACCTGGATGGCAGTGTGCTCTCAGTTACAGCAGAACCAGAGATCACTGCACTAATCAACTGTATGCCAATCTTGGTCTGCCTGGGAGGGAGCCCTGGCCACTGACTTCAAAGGGGTAGGGCAGGCAGAGGTCCTCAATTCAATTTATGAAGAAAGGTCTTCTGTCCCTCCCCCACTCCTCAAGAATTGTGATGAAAACCAAACACTTTTGTGCCAACATTTGTCTACATTCTTTGGGTGTTCATCCATAAAAAATGATGCCCCAGAATTTTTCAACAAGCAACAAACTTCACTCGGGAGGGCAGCATTTTTGTTTCATTAAAAATATTCACCACACTGGCCCAACAGAATTTTTCAACAAGCAACAAACTTCACTCAGGAGGGCAGCATTTTTGTTTCACTAAAAATATTCACCACACTGGCCCAGATTTAAGATTTTGGTTCTTGTAATCCATCAAAAAAAAAAAAAAAAAATCAGATTTTTATTTTTGATGAAAAGCCCAAACCATGCAATAAAAATGGACTTCTTGTGGGAACTGCCATTTTGAGCAAAAAAAAAATTTTTAAAGCTAAAAATCAAATGAAAAATAATAAATGTTCAACCAGCTAATCAAAGTAGAGTTCAAACATGATATTTAAAGTCAAGTTCACTGAAACCTGAGATTGGTCATTCCAAGCTTTTCTTCCCACCAAAATAAGGAATTAGCTTTTTAAAAAAGAAAGAATTTCAGTAGAATTATTTTTAAGTTTTTGAATTTTTTTCTTCAAACAAAACTCAAATATTCAATTCTCCCCTCTCTCTTCACCACACACTATTTTCACCCTTTTTACATTCTGCCACCAGAACAGGGAGACAATAAATTTAAAAAAGGGAAAGAGGAATACTTTTCATTTTTTCACCCAAAAATCAGAATATGCAGTCTGCTCAATCACTAACATTTTAAGATTTACACAACACATTTAGTACTTTGCAACCAGCTCTAACTGGTTGCAAAGTACTGGCTGTAAAGCTAGGTATAGACATTCAAAAAGCCTGAGGTGGAATCAGTCTAAGTTACGTGGCTTTCTGTAAGCAGCAGAGTTTAGATCGGTAATGAACAGAGCGCACATTTGCCCTTCGGGGAGGAAGGGGGACAAATCTTAGACCGGGTTCCACCATTTTTAAACCAGTCTATGTGCACCAAACTTCTGTTCTGTTATGGGCATAGGCTGGTTTCCAATCACTTATACCAGTAAAAATGTAATGCCTGTACCTGGCCCAAATGTGCAACCCACGTTAGATGGAAGCTGGACCCCTCCTAAGAACCATCTGAGATTAAGTGACAGTCTCATGTTAAGGGGTGTAGGTTGTAGCCGTGTTGGTCTAAGGACATAGTCACCCAAGGAACCTTGTCAGTCTCATGTTAATGAATTCTAGTATGGCGAGGCCAAAGGGCATAAAGAAAACTGTCTATATCCCCTTTTGCATCAGCCTTAGGCCTCTGTTAGGCACACAGTTCACTTTTAAAACAGGAAGCAGGGTTTTAGTGTGTGCCATTATATGGCGGGTTTGTTCCTTACAGGTACCAGAGGAAATGCAATAAGAAAATGTTACTTACGTTCATTACGGAGTTGATCTCAGCCACGGCCTCATCATCTGTGGGGAACTGGTAGATTTGCACTCCATTGCTCACCAGCTCACTCATGATCTTGATCTTAAACTTGTGCAGCTCACTCTTGGAGATGGTGTCTGCTTTGGCAATGATTGGGATGATGTTCACCTGCAGTGGAGGAAAGGGGAGAAATCAGGGGAAGAAGCAGAGGATACATCTGGAAGTGACAGCGCAACAACTGATTGAGATTCACTCTGGTATTGACCCTGAAGGAATGGTGAAGGAATGGTGATGGAACCTGAATGATGATGCTCTTTAAGTTTCCTAAATACCCAAACATGCAATACTTTGTGTACAGCAAGCAGCTAAGCACAGGTTGGGGTTAGATGCTACCATCTAGGCCTTCTGGACCAGTAACACAACTTCTGCACAAATACCCTGCACTAAACATAGGCAACTACAGGTAAATCCAACCCCCATAAACAAATGAGACACCAGACAAGAAATGATCCTCAAAAATTCTCCCCCCGATACCCACAGATTCTGACAATGTCCCAGCCTTTGGTGGCTGAGCCTATATCTCCAGGAGCTTTCTTTCACACTTCACTCTCCAGTTTTGTCTCGGTTTAAGGAGCTCCCTATAACTTGGATCTGATCTTTATCACCGCTCGCAAGTTGCCTCATTGAAGCCATTTCATCCCCCAGCACATCTGTAAAAATAAGCTCATCCACCACAATGTTCCAGGCAGTGCTGAATGAGACAGCATGAAATCCCCTGGCATTCGCCAGGGAAGGGCAGGGACTCTATAAGGATCTTCGCAGCAGTCGTCAAAGCCTGTCTGAACAGCTGCAGTACAGTGTACGTCTCCCAGCTGCGAAGGCCATCCAGCTGCCTCGCACCAGTCTGCAGACAGGAGACTGTTTTTATACTTGTCACTACTCAACTTCACTTTCACACCCGCAGCTGCTTAGACAAAACTGGCAGCGTGCAGCTGTGTCACTGCAAAACCATTTCTTCACAGCTACAGCTTGTCCACTTAAAGCTCGAAGAGGAGACAGAGCCAGACCCACGCACCTCATCTAACACGAACAAGGCCTTCAACAGGGGAACTAGAAGCCTGGTGTGTAAGGTGATGTTTGGGTCAGGGCAAGGAGCCTTCTTTTCTCTGGAGACATGGGATGTGCGTCACAAAGAGGGAACAAGTTATATATGGTGTGTGGGGCTTTTACAGGCCCCCTTGGAGGTGAATGCTGCATCAAGTGGAGTCAGCTAGAGTTGCAGAGGCAGGGAAAAATCAGTTTACAGCCTGCGAGCTGAACAGGCAGCTCAGTGAAGGCAACTGCAGCTGCATCACAGTTTCTCTGGACCTTAGTGCCCATCACTTCCCTGTGTTAGAAAGGGTTGGGGAGCACAAATGAATCCTCGCTCAGCTACTACAGTAGCAGGGGCCATATGGGTACCCAAGGGAGGCAAGAGAAGCATGGAAAGGAGTCTGTCTTGTTCTAGTCCCCGTTGGGCAGATGTCTTTGTTGTATAAAACAAACAAACATACATCAGCATGACAACACCATGGATGAATCTGGCTCTTTGTCTTATTCGCATTAAGTGGACTAAAAGCCTGCTGACAAAACAATAGGCCCTCCTCTGCTGAAAGCATTAGCGTAGCTTGGCCTGACTTTCAGCTACACAGGAGATAGTCTGGCATGTCCTTTCAACAGCAAGCAAGAAGTAGGGGACATTAGCAGCAGTTGCTTCCCCTTGTATTCTCATGAATGCAGATGGAGGCTACCAGGATTTGTCCCTAATTCCCTTTGATCAGACTCCTTTTGCCTTGTAAAGGCAGGGAAAGGCAAGAAGACTCTCCTCTTCACAATTTAAGATCCAATAGGATTTGCGAATGGATGCAGCCATTGCAGATACAACTGCCAGCAATTAGCTAACAACAAAAAATCTAAATTGGCTCCCGGTCTTCAACTGAATTAATCCTGGATTAGCCTAACTGCTTCTGACACCTGGCACAAATATGCACAGCTGCATCAGCCCCCATCCTGCTATGATGAATTTGCCACCTCATTTAAACGGAGCTTCAGTCCCCCAGAACTAGAGAGCCCCACAGGAGGGCCCAAAAGAAAGGTGGGACATAAATCTAAATGCTGACTCCCGGTCACCCCTCCCCAGTCATTCCCCTTGTGACTGATTTGGTTTATAGGCTACCACCTAGAATTAATAAATGCTGAAAAAAAGTTTAACAAACAGTAAAGTACATCAAAAAAACCAAACTGGCTGCAACTGAACTTGGCCATCCCACACACTTACAGCATATCCATGGCCACAGCCTCCATGCAGTGACAGGCATGTGTGAAGGACACCGTCTCCAATACCCTTTGTTAGTGCCCAATAAGGTGACTCAACATTTAGTCAGGGAGTTGGAGACAAAACCTCCTTTCAACCTCCTCCCATTCGTGACTAGAGTCTATAAAGCCATCTCAACAATGGAAATGAAGCTAACAGAGAAAGAAGTTTATCCCTGCACTACCCGAGTAGGCCAGAAGCATATCAATGCAAGCACATTTTTAATCATGACTTTGGATTTCACAGAACTCTTCCTCGGATCTGGGAAGTGTTATCACTGTATCAAAGAGCAACTACAGCACTAGTTTTTGATCTTGCATTGAGCATGTCTGCTCATCATCCTTGTTAATAAGCCAGACATGAGCATCTGAAATCACTGGCAGAGCTGCAAGCGAGACCCAAGGGTCCTTGCTGGCTAAACCCACTGGACCCAAACTGGGACAGAGTGAACATGTGTGAGTGAAGCCCCCATGGAGTCATTCTGATCAGTGACCCTGTAATGAAATTTTCCCAAATCTTAAGGGGGAAATTATTTTCCCAAATCTAAGCCTTTTATACCCACTTTTGAAGTGATCTGAGTATTCCCTCTATATTTACAAGTTCTTAAAAAGTTATCCTCACTCAAATACTACTGGCCAATTCAAAACTGGTAAAGAAATAAAAGACCTTCAAAGCCATCAATTTATAAACAAGTGCAGGCTCAGCCCTTGGCCAAATCAGATACCAGGGTGAAGCAAAACCTGTTACCTCTTCCCTCCATCCCACACAACAACTTTCTTCTCCAATGCTAATGGCATCCTATAGTTTTCTGTGCAATATGGGTCACCCAAATGATCCTTCTTCTTGTTCTAGCACAGTATTGAACTGCTCCAGTATAATACAACCAAGGGTACAGACTATAAAATACAACAATGAATAAGCAGAATGAAACTACCAAGAGACCAGAGAAGGCTTGGTTGGAGGTTGCTTCAAAACACATTCTTCAGAATAAAACTTTAGCACCTCCAAATTTATTTTTTTTTTTCCAGGAAAGGGCTATTCCACCCGTAAAAGGGACTGGGAAAAAATGCCAATCTTCACGCCTCCAAGGCATTTTTGTTAGTTATGTAAAATTAATGCACTTATTATTTTTGTCTGTTTGCACTATACTCAGTACAGCTGGATTCTGTTCCAGCAGTACACCAGACGTGTTCACTTTAGTTTAATTATTCCTGTGCAGCCCCAATGAAAGTGAGGGACGGCCCAGATGTCACTAAAGCCACAGCCTGGAACTGCATGGGCCATAAACTGGTTTGCAGAACCTCTGGTGATGAAATACAAATAGTAATAATGCCATCTTGAATTTCTCAATCCAGGTAGGGCAAGCAATTACCTTTATCTTGCAGAATGAACATGGAGCCCCAGGATGGCAGATTACAGAGATACTTTCCAGGGCAGAACTGCTTTTTAAGTGCATAATTCAATTTTGTGTCTGTGTTGCAGGGTGATAATCTTCCCATTTTCTTACTTGCACCAAGTGAAAAAGCCAAACCTGTTTTAATTCATAGATGCCTTCCTCTGCTAAAGAGCCAGCCAGTCATCTATTGTTTACCTACAATTCAGCTTTGAAGACGTTACTTGCTGCCTGAGAGAAATAAGATACAAGCAGACAACAGCTGGCCATGAGCTCAGCAGAACAATGTTATATTAGAGCATGACAGAAGGCTTTGTGCAAAAAAGCCGTCACCCTGAGGAATTGTCTAAATCCAGCAAGATATGTTATTAAAACACTGCTAAGAATCAAAGCTGCATGCCTGGGACCTGACATCGCCCTGCTGAAGTAGCTAAAACCAAAACTCAGGATCAAGATCAGAAACATATTAAAGAAAGGAGAATGGTTCACTATAGTCTAGTGCTTAAGGGACAAGGCTGAGTCAGGAGACCTAGGCTTTCTTTGCTATTTGACACAGATTTCTGCCTGACCTTTGCCCTGATCTTAAGAAGCTCCTAGTCTATCTGCCCATCAGGAAAGTCTTGCAAAACTAAATGACTGACTGTAAAGCACTTGGATGGAAGATGATGAAGTGCATAATACAGGGGAGTTTTCTGTGACACCACACACAAGGAATGTCAGTCCGTCCCCCCCACTTTCCCAGCCATGTAAAAGCTCCACATTTATGCTATGCAAGCATTCCCTCCAGTACATCCAATGTTCTAAAGCCTTTGGGATGAGAAGGGATGCCCAATGGGAAAGCCTGGAAATGGGGAAAAAAATTCCCACGCGTTCATGGTCGCAAGTGATTTATGTTGGTATTATCCAAAAGCCAAACTGAAAAGGCCATGGGGAGATGCAACGGGAAGGGAATGCACAAGCTGTGTGAGACTACCACCATCAAGCACTCCAGGGGAATCATACACAAAACAGTCTTCCAAACATATTTCAGGTTATATGTAATGCTGGCACCACTCCAGAAGCCAGAACTTATTAAAGGAGGCCTTGTGATGTTAATGCAACAGCCACAGTGGTTACAAACAAGCCACTGCAAGGTGGAAGCCAGCAAGGTCCCTGGAATGGGCCCAAAGACAAGACCAACAGCGCATGGGTGGATGATATGGGACAGCAGTCACCTCCCATAAATGAAGCACCTGCCAACTAGGAAAGTCTATCAGAACTGCGTTTAGATAAAGCTTAGAACAGAGGTTGGCAATGAGCCCTAGAAGCAGTTCAGGGGCTTCCCTGTTACTGGAATCTTGGTCAACATATTCCCAGCTGCAGTTATACCACCCAATCCTGCCCCGATGAGCTCCCTCCAAGTCCAGTGGTTTCAACAGGGCAATGAAGTGATAGGGCTGGCAGCCTAAGGGTTAATTAGTCTACAAGACAAGGAAGCCATTTTTGTTAAATGCAAAGTGCTAGGACAGGGATAGGCAACCCTCAGTATGGGTGCCAGAGTGTGGCACACAAAGGCATTTCACTTGGCACACGAGCCTCAGGGTAGACAGCAGGGAAGGGAAAGGGGCTGGGGCTGTGCTGCCACAATAAGGACTGGGCCCCTCGTGGCTTCCCCGCCGTCCACCCTGGCACGCCAACATCTTACAAGTTGAGGCTGCAGGTGTTTTTGACACTCTGCCCAAAAACACTGCCAACCCCTGTGCTAGGGTGAAGGAGCAGCTTTGGGTGTTAACCTCTGGAGACTGCCTCCAGCCCCGACACAGCATCTAATAAAACCCAACCAGCAAAGACATCTTCAAGCTGCATGTCTGTCATGTAATTTAACGAATAGCTGAGTCACTTAAAGCACTGACCACTGAGCATATACATATACATGAACTACAGATATAACCACAGACTAGACTATAAACAGCCCCACTCTCAGGATTTCAATGGGTTTAATAGTTTATGGCAGTATAACTCCAGCTGGGAACATGTCTTTTTCATACTTTGAGAAGGCAACACGGCGTCAGTAGTTAGACTATTGAGACATACAAGTTGTGTTCTTGTTTCTGACGCTGGCTATATTTGACGGAGGGCAGGTCACTCATCTCCGTCTACTTCATTTTGTAAAATGACATTTTCTACATTCCAGGAGAAGTCTGTTTTTATTGCTTTCTGCCCTGGTTACCTCACCGAATAGGCAACACAGCAAGCCTTGCAGTTTCCACAATACAACAGAGAGAGAGGAACCTGGAATCTCTCCTGACTTGTAGATTAGCACAAAAGCTAACTAAGCTTCAGAATCTTTTATTCTATGGTAGAGCTGATGAGACAGAAATAACCTTGCTTAACTTTCAGATCCCAGGAGAAACTACTGCAATGATGAGTGCTACAGAAAATCTTCAGAGACAAAACTTGAAAGCAAAAGGTTTGTATTCTTGCAAAAGGAGCAACTATTTTTATAGACACTTGAGAGAAAAGCAAACATGAAACCGCACAAAACTATCTGTAAAGGTCAAACATGACCTGCCCTATAACTGACCCAGCTCTCCCAGCTTTTTTGAGAATTAAATCACCTGACAACCGCTGACCTGCTGGCTGTTATCTTTAAAAACTTGTGGCAATCGGGAGAGGTCTCAGACTAATGGAAAAGGGCAAATATAGTGCCCATCTTTAAGGGAGAGAAGAAGGAAGATCTAGGGAACTACAGCCCAGCCAGCCTCACCTCAGCCCTCAGAAAAATCATGGAGCAGATCCTCAAGGAATCCATTTCTAAGCACTTGGAGGAGAAGAAGGTGATGAGGAACAGTCAGCATGGATTCACCAAGGGCAAGTCATAACTGACCAACCTGACTGCCTTCTATGAGATAACTGGCTCTGTGGATGCGGGGAAAGCAGTGGATGTGATATACATATACACTGACTTTAGCAAGGCTTCTGATATGGTCTCCTGTAACAGCATTTTCCAAGCAAGCTAAGAAACTACGAGTGGATGAATGGACTGTAAGGTGGCTAGAAAGCTGGTTGGATCGTCAAACTCAATGGGTAGTGATCAATGTCTCGAGGTCTACTTGGTAGCCAGTATCAGTAGCCTGGGTCCAGTTTTGTTTAATTTCTTCATTCACAATCTGGAAGATGAGATGGATTGCACCCTCAGCAAGTTCGCAGCTGATACCAAGCTGGGGGGTGTAGGGCTAGGATTTAGAGTGATCTAGACAAATTGGAGGATTGGGCCAAAAGAAATCTCATGAGGTTCAATAAGGACAAGGGCAAAATCCTGTACTTAGGACAGAACAATCCCACGCATGGCTACAGGCTTGGGACTAACTGGCTAAGCAGCAACTCTGCAGAAAAGGACCTGGGGGGTTACAGTGAACAACAAGCTGCATATAAGTCAACAGTGTGCCCTTGTTGCCAAGATGGCTAACAACATACTGGCTGCACTAGTAGGAGTGCTGCCAGCAGATCAAGCAAAGTAATTATTCCCGTTTATTTGGCACTGGTAAGGCCACACCTGAAGTACTGTGTCCAGTTTTGGGCCCTCTGTGGCAAAGTGGGGCTCCCTGACTAGCCACGGTACTAGTTTCCCCACTTGCCTTTGGGCCCGCCACCCACCTGACTTTCCTGCCATGCCTTGTTGTTAATTAATTAAGATATTAATTAAGGTGGGAGGCTGCCCATTCTTGCCCCGATGCCAGGGGGCGCTATCTGCGGCTCCATTCCTCCCCTACACCGCAGTCCAAGTCTCGCAGAGGGCATCCAGATGACAATGCCCCCAGCCTACAGCTGGACCAAGCTTAGGCCTCGTTGTCAGGCCTCAGTCACACATTCATACCGCCCCCCTCTCAGTAGGGCCTCACACACTCCACCCCCTCTCACTGGGTCTCTTTCATGCATTGACAACTCATACTGCTTTGCTCCCTCTTGGAGCAGGCCCCTTAGGCCATAGGCTTTACCTACTTCGTACCTTGGGTGGCAGACGTACCGTCTTTTGGGCCTCTCCTGCAACCCTCACCGAGGTAGTGGCCACCCAATTACCTAACTGGGTCTAAGCTTGCCCTGGCCCTTCCAGGGGGGCAACTCTATATATATATAAACATACTGGGCTCTCAGCCCTCTGATTTCCCCCCCCTTCACTGGGGCTCCACATCTCCGCCCCCTCACTGGGGCCATTCCCTCACTGGGGTCCTCATTTCTGCCCCCTCACTGGGCCACGGGGCTTCCTTCCCCAGTGGCCTAAGGTGGCCATACCTGTGCCTGGCCCCAACTACCTTTCCTCGGGGTCTTGTACCCCACAGGGTTCAGGTGGCCGTAGCCGTGCCTGACCCCAGCTACCTCCGATGTTACGTGACCCACCCGAAGGTGAGGGCTAGGGTTAAGGCGCCCCGACCTGCCTTTCACCAGGATGATAACTGGCCTGCCATTTCTTGGGGGCTACCGTGCCACTGAGAGCCCCACCAGGCCACCCAACTCCTGGCAGGGTGCAGTTTTATGTCATGCCCTGGACCAGGAGCCTCCAAGCCATCTCCTACAGCTCCTACCCTTACCTCCAGGATGTTGCATGGAGCCTTGCAGCCAGGCAAGATTACTGCCGGGCCTGCCAGCAGCAAACTGCTCTACTTATATAGGCAGCCAGAGATCTAAAATGGCCGCTGCAATCAAGCACCTGCTGGCTGCTTGGCTCCGCTCTTAAAGTGGCAGGCATCAACCGTGCCCTGCCACAGCCTCCACTATAGAAAGGATGCAGACGAGTTGGAGAGAGCCCAGCAGAGGACAATGAAAATGGTTAGGGGGCTGGGGTGCATGACTTGTGAGGAGAGGCTGAGGGAACTGGGTTTGTTTAGCCCGCAGAAGAGAAGACTGAGGGGGGATTGAATAGCAGCCTTCAACTACCTGAAGGGGGGTCCAAAGAGGATGGAGCTGGGCTGTTCTCAGTGGTGACAGATGAGAGAACAAAGATCAATAGTCTCAAGCTGCAGCCTGAGAGGTTTAGGTTGGATATTAGGAAAACTTCTCTCACTAGGAGGGTGGTGAAACACTGGAGCGGGTTACCTAGAGCAGTGGTTCTCAACCTTTTTTGTACCAGGACCCATTTGTAAACATTGATGGCCAGTCCTGACCCAGTGCCCCTCACTCCCAACCTGATGTCTCCTGCCCCCAGGCTCAAGACCCGAGTGTGTGGGGCATGGGGGGCCCCAAGCAGCCCCTTGCAGGCTGGAACTCTGATAGCCTGCAAGGGAAAAGCCATGGTTTCCCATGTTTTTCTTCTTTAAAGGAGAATCCATTTTTTTAAGTTTGTTAAACCATTTTTAAAGTTTGTTTGCAACCCTTTCATATATTCTTGTGACCCACTTTTGGGTTGCGACCCACAGGTTGAGAAATGCTGGCCTAGAGAAGTGGTGGAATCTCCATCCTGGGAGGTTTTTAAGGTCTGGCTTGACAAAGCCCTGGCTGGAATAATCTAGTTGAGGATGGTCCTGCTTTGAGCAGGGGCTAGGACTAGAATTGATGACCTCCTAAGGTCCCTTCCAACCCTAATTTTCTATAATTCCATGACACCTGCAGTGATTTGATACCACTGTATGGAAGGCACTATACAGAGTTAATTTACAACTAGCAAAACCACTGCTCATTTCAAAGAGCATGTGGTTGTGCTGAGCTCCTTACCTTGCTATCCAGCTTCTTCATTGTCACAAGATCCAAAGACTTCAGAGAGTGCCCAGTTGGAGTGATGAAATACAGACAGACGTGGATCCTTGTGTCATGATAGTTAAACAGGGAACGGCGGATTTTCAGCTCTTCTTGCAAGTAGTTTTCAAACTGTGTGTCAATGTAGTCAACTATTGGCCTGTAACTACAGACAGATGCAGTGAGCAACCTGAATGCTGATGTTTAATGTTATCATTTTAAAGACTTAACGATGCGTCTCAGGTACTTTATTTAAATACTATTTACTAAAGTCAGAAATAATGTTAGTCTGCCAATGACAGCCTGAAAAGTGTTACGTTCACAGAGTTTATAATCCAAAGGTATTTCCGGTCACTGTGTTTCTATGATAAATGATGATGGAAGTGAAATATAGAAAAAATATATAGCTTCCATACAGCCAGCTTTGGCCAGATTTCAGGTGAAGGCATCTGGCTGCAGAAACACCACTGCAAGTTGTTACCATGAATAGCAGTGGCAGATTACAGACCGCTGACCAATTGAAATCATTGCAAAACAGCCATTGCCCAAGGGAACAGGAAGCTCTTAAGATCCCAACACAGTGTCTGGACAGTTAACTGGGAGCAGATGGCAAAGTTTTACAGACAAACTGATCATTGTCATAATGGACAATTCCATATGTTCCAGGGCTAATATTTTGGGTTTTTAAAGCCAGAGGAATCAGGATAAGTGATTGAATACTACCAAACCCTAGGCCAGAGCCAGGCCTCCATCTCTTTCTAACCAGCATTTACTGGTTAGCTGGTTAGAAAGGGAAGAGGCTATTACCTAGTAAAGGCAATAGGACAAAGGCTGAGCATTTGCATTCTTAGTTCCAAAGGGAGCTGCTGATAGTCAGCATAGCTTCTGCATTTGCTGAATAACTTCCTGGGAGTTAAATAGCCCTTCCATTCCAGATATGGTTCTGTGCATTCCCTAGGATCTGAGTGCCACTGTCACACTTGGTGCATGAGCTCCCCTGGGTAATGCTTTGAGATGGAGTTACCAAAGCAACAAGTCCCTCTGCATAGATACCTTCACTAATATAAGACAGATTTTGCCAAACCTGGAGCTACCCTGGAGTGGGGGACTACTCTGCCCGAGTACCAGGGACAGAATCTAGCCTGTGGCTTAAAAATACATACATATAGCCTCAGCTTATAACTTTTTCAGCTAGTCTAGAGAGAACACAACTGCACCTCATGATGCAGCCACAATAGTTGCAGCCAGTGGGCATGCTGTATAACTTTCACTTAATGAAACAAGCAAATCAACTCACATCTAGTTACAGTTTTTCACCATCTCATTAACCCACTTTTTCAACTCCTCACCCAAATGCCCTCCACACATTCTCCCAGATGTACTGTAGCCTGGCCCTGTGCCATTACATTAACATTAACATCATGCACAGTCTCCCAAGCTGCTGTACTAAATCCATATGACTCTGCTAGGAGCACAGGAGCATAAATGCTTTGTCTCCAATACTACAACTGGAATTGCAGGTAGCTACATGCCAGAGTGCTAGAGGCTGGTACAGACACCACAACCAAATGGCACATGACCTGCCTTTCATCTTTATTGATCTGGTCTCCGAATCCCACAGCATCCACGATGGTCAGCTTCAGGTGCACGTTGCTCTCCTGCAGGTCGTAGGTCCGTGGTCGCAAGCGCACTGTGTTCTCATAGTGACTGGCCTCCTCTGTCTCAAACGTGGTATTGAAGAGTGTGTTCATTAAGGTGGATTTCCCAATGCCAGTTTCACCTAGGAAGTGGAAGCAAAAACAATCAGTTTGCTCTTGCAGTCACTTCAAAGGAAATTAATTACAGAGCAGAACTAAAATGATACTGGGACAGGCTACTGCAAATCCCCTGTGGCAAAGTGGTGTAATCACAGAGAAGTGACTACTGCCCTGCTCTAAAAGGCTCCAATGCTAAACTTCCGTGTACTACATAACCATCTCTGTGCCACCTCTCATCTGAAGAACTAAAGCACAACCCAAACCTGCCGCTGCTTCTCCTTTGTTGACTTGCACTTTGGAGCCTGACGTCAGAAGTTTGGAAGAACTTGACGCAACTTTGGAGTCTTCGGCAGAGAGAGAATCCTCGACTTGCCTGCTTCCGTTACAGCGCTGCAGAACAGTAGACTCCATTTCTGCATATAATGTACTCACAAAACAGCAGCTCCAGATGCTTGACACAGGTAACAGCACAACGTATCTTCTTTTCTACGCGTCTGCTCAGATCTTCTTATTCTTTTTTCTTTGCGGTAAGTTTTCTCACGTGTTAACAGAGCTCAATTTTGTATTTTGGGGTCTTATTTTTGCGGCATTTCCTTGATATTGTCACAAATCTCTATTGGGACTTGCACAAAAGGGAGCAGCATGCTCACCTTTGGCTGTCTGAGATGCCAGACTACTTCCACTCCCCCTTCATCACTTCAAATTTTGACTGTTTATGATATAGATCTCTCTCTCTCCTTCTTTTCATTTTATTTTAAAGGGGAGCAAATATGGCCCAAAGCAGGGGAAGAGGCAGCCAAGACTGAGAACCTAAGGTAATCATAGAAACTGAGGGAAAGGTGTCACCTGCTCTTTATTCAGTCCTGTGTGACTGGCTTGTCCATGGCCCTCCCTGAACACAAATGGAGAGTACACATGCATATACAAATAGAGGAATGTTTCTCTTGCTGTCTGGAGACCTCATTTCCCAATTAGCATGTACACAGGTGGATGTACAGAACTCAGGAGAGGCCTGGGTTCCTTCCTTTATCAAGAAAAGTTTCTTGTTATTTGAGGTTGGCAGCAAAATATTGTAAGATCTCACTGCAGCCACATGAACCCTTTCTTAATCTTCTATTCACAGCCAGATGGAGGCAAGGCCAGCCTGGAGGCCTTCGCATTGCTTGTTCCTCCACTATATTCTTAACCCTTTAGTCTCAAACATGCCATTAATAAGAGTCAATGGGCTGCAGGGTTCTCACAGCTTTCCCCCTTTCTCTTCACAGAAACAGTTCTTTGAAATCAGGTCTGCAGTGCCTCCCCTCCCTGGCTTACCTCCTCACTCTGCTCACCCCGCTGGCCCTGCACCAGCTGTCCCTCCATCTCTCAGGGCTGGTGCCCAGCTTCAGCTGTGCCCTGGGCCAACCAGACTACACATCAGACAGCTGCTCCTCAGGTGGGGAAAGCCACCTTTGTCCAAGGCAAAGAGGTGCTGGGGTGTTTGAATGATCATTTAACAAGACCCTGAGCTGGCTAGGGAGAACAAGTGACAGGGGCCTAGAGAGGCTGGAACATCTAGGGCTTCCTCCATCAGAGGAGGGGGAAGACAAGAAGAACCAGGGAAACTGTTTCAGGCAAACAGGCCTACAAGTCACTGTGGGAAAGTGCTTCCCAACATCCTGAAGAATACGGGACAGGGGGAGACTGGAGAGGCAGCCCTGAGTCCCAAGAGAAGAGCAGAGGGCCTGGGAAGGGCCAAAAGAGTCTCCTACCTCTCAGGAGGAGATGCAGTGGCACCGGAGGTGCCTCAATCAACCCTGACGCTGCTCCAAGCACGCTTTAGAAGAGTGTGCCGGGTGCATCTGGGTGAATGCTCAACTGTTCTGGCATAACTGGAAGTTGCATGCTGGCCCTGGAGAAAAGCTGGCACTGGGCAGAAGCCTGGCATGCCAGGGAGAACTGGCACTGGGCAGGAGAAGGCCGATACAGTGCTGGGGAAAGCCGGAATGCCGGAAAGAGCCTGAGTAGCCCTGGAGAGAGCCCAAACACCGGGGAGAGCTGGCACGGCACTGGAGAAAGCCAGAACGTCGGGGAGAGTCGGCACAGCTTAGAAAACCAGCACATGGAAGAGTGCCGGTTCATCGAGGAGTGCAGGCATGACAGAGAGAGCCAGCAAGGGTGGGAAAGCTGGCCCGCTAGGGAAAGCTAGCTGTATGGGAAGAGTGAGCCGCAGAATGAAATCTATAGATCACTGGAAGCCCAGACACCCAGAGAAATGTCTGGAAATGGGGGCCTAAAGGCAAGACCTTCAGATGGAAATCAAGAGGAGAATCTTCAATTGTGAGTGCAGGAACATTTGAGGCTCCAAATACTTTATGTTCACGTATAAGTTCATTGAATTGTTGAAGTATGGACTGATTCTAAAGGATATCGCCCTGACCATTGGGCCGGTTGTTAGGGGTGTGCGAAGCGGGCAGTATAATTCCGATTCGGCCCGATTTGTGGGACAGCAATTTGATTTGCTAATTCAGATCACTGTCCCAATTCGATTCAGCTGAATCTGAAGATTTGTTTCCGATTCGGAGAATCTACGATTTGGCCATAGACATAGCTTTCAATGTTTTTTTCTACATACCTCGAGGTACCATGAATGCTGAGATGGTGGGGCGGATGGAGCATCCCACTGGAACATGGGGGGGAGGGGGTCCCCTGCATGCTCAGGGGCTCAGCGATTGGCTGCGGGGGCACCCTAGGTGCCCCCCCCCAGACCCAGGAGGCATCAGTCACTGAGCCAGGGGATGGGGTGGAGATCCCCCATGTCAGACCCAGAAGTGGATTAGAAGTACTTCTGGCCCACTTCCGGGTCCACCACCGAACGCACGGGGGTCCCCCTGTGCTCCTGTGGGATGCTCCATCTGCTCCAGCATCTCAACGTTCACAAGCCGCCTGGTACCTCAAGGTACGTAGAAAAAAAACATAAAGCTGTGTCAATAACCAAATTGTTGAATCTCTCCGAATTGAATTCGAGGCTTCTGATTCAATTCAGAGAGATTAACGGGTCTCCCAATTCAATTTGGATTCAGAGATTCAGCTGCCAAATTGGGCCAAATCTCCTCCAAATCGAATCAGCGACTGAAGCTTTGCACAGCCCTACCGGTTATCAAAGACTCATTGTGAGTTGGTTTGTGACTTTTCATTTTGTTTACTTGGGACACCGGGTTGGAGTAAGGATGGGACAAGGGGGAGGCAGGAGCCCTGGGAAGATGACCAAGTCTCATCAGTGCGCTTAGTTTCATCAGGAT
The DNA here is from genome assembly GCF_000455745.1 of Alligator sinensis. Classification (NCBI taxonomy): domain Eukaryota; kingdom Metazoa; phylum Chordata; order Crocodylia; family Alligatoridae; genus Alligator; species Alligator sinensis. The sequence continues at coordinate 1,757,159 of NW_005842067.1, read as the reverse complement.
CCTTCTGAGTAATTAATTAGAACAAGCCGTGGCAGACAAGACCAAAAAGGGGGCAAGACCACACTGACATAAAGAAAGGGGAAAAGAGTGTCATCTGTAATCAGAAAACCCTAATTGAACAGGAACAAGACCTAGGCACCTGTAAGTAATGAGGTACTCAGAGCCTTGTGCACAGTCACTGACATCCTTGAAAAGAAACCCCCCTTTCCGGGACATGAGACACCAGCAAGTTTGCAAGCATTGGAAAGAACAAACACAGCATTTGGGAGTTCCACTTGCTGGCAGCCTGAGGCAAACCCCACTCAAGGGGCTCAGGAAGCTACTGAGATCTGGCTCCTTGTAAATACTCCCACCCTGCTTAAAGAACAAGCAGTGGGAAACTCTCTGCCTTGATACTGCGTGCTGTTCAGGTGACTGCAAACCAGCACAACAGGCGAAACCAGCCAAGTTGGACTAATGAGGAGACAGGCAGAGGAGGATTCACCTCAGGCAGCTGGCAGGCATCCAAGCAAACTTCTGACAGATGAGTTGCTTTGTCAAAGACAAAGAGGTGCTGGGGTGTTTGAAGCACCTTTTAACAAGCAACAGGGAGAACAAGTGAAAGGGGCCTACGGAGGATGGAGTGTAGCAAATCCCCCCTTTTTTGTGGTTTTTTTTATCATTTTAAAATGCATTCCCTCCCCTTCCCCAACCATTCCTGACTTGTTCTCTCCCTCTCTATTCCCTATAGATAAGTATAAGTGAGCTAAGACATAGGATAAGCTTCAGCATTTTATTTTGGTAGCAAGTTGTATTTGTTTCATTTTTTTCTCCTTTATATCGTATAATTATTATGTTTATATTGATTTTTACTGTTCTATATTACTGTTTTACTGATACTATATGATTTAGGCCTACATATGTAAGTTAGTGTAAGTCACGTCAAGTTTCCATCTTGTAATGTCAAGCCTCCGCCTTGTGTCCCCTGATGTTGTGTAACCTATGACTCACACCTACTCCTCCTATGCAACATGGTTCCTGAATGAATGGGGATGAATGCGTGTGCTTGAGAGACAATGGCAGTA
>NW_005842067.1:1738571-1755923 GCF_000455745.1 Alligator sinensis | reverse complement strand
AAAAGGGGCAGTGAAGACTGACTCCTTGGGACGCCCTCTCCATCTGGACCAGCACCATGCCACACCACCTATCCACCCAGAGGCCCTGTCGTGACCCCCTCTGGACAACACCTACTGGACAAAGACCCCTTTCCAGCCTGGATAGATAGCTATCTCCCCCACCCCTTCTTCAACCAAGGACTTGGACTCTGTTTTTCTTCCCTACCTGGACTCCAACCCTTCCACTGAGTCTCTTTCAACTGCTGCCATTGTGAATGCGTGCATGTGTGCATACACCAATAACTTCAAGCGGCTGTGTAGTGTGTCTGTTTAATAAACCTGTTATTTGGACCCCTGAGTTGGGTTTTGCTTTACTACGGTTCCAGTCCTGCTCCAGTCTCTGCTCCTCACCCCTCTAACTTCAGTCTCATTTCTCCCTCTCCTGCTTCTGGCTCACTGCCACCTTCAACACCTGTCCTGAGCTCCTCTCTGCCTGCAAACCCCCTGTTTCTTTGCCATGGTCTCATCCCCAACGCCTTTTCCCCGGATCTCTGCCACTGCTATTGCTTTGTCTCCACTCTCTTTTCTCCTGATCTCTGCCACTGTTATTGCCTTGTCCCCACTGCCTTTTCCCCTGAGCTCCCAGGTTTCTGCCTCTCTCTCATTCCTGGCTGTCTCCTCCTTGCCATCGGTCTTTTTCCCTTGCACCAGTGACCTCAAGTAACCCTGGGGCCACTTGACCTTAAGTAATCCCAAGCCTCAGTTTCTCAGCCAGCTTCTCTCGTGTCCACTGGTTCTAATCCTGGTTCTGGCAACTTTCACTCCCTACACTAACTCTCTCTCTCACCTTAACCTTCCCCCAAGTATCCCAGATACCCCAAGCACACACATATATACCATACCATCCAAGTTATGAACTTACCTGTATGTGTAGGTGGGTTTTGTGTGTGTGTGCGCGCGCGCATGATATACAAATTAGTGATCTGTGTATGTGCAGGTATGGAAAATTGATTTTTGTCTAACTTTTGGTGTGTATAGTGTATGTGCTTGCATTGGTGATAGGTATGCATGTGCCTAGGCTGGTTTGGATGTGTATGTGCCTGAGTTGGGGGGGGGGGAATGTACCTAATTGATTTGTGTGTTTGTATATGTGCAATTGTGTCACACCCTCCTGTCTAACAGCACAATATTGAGATCCTGAGAGTTGGCCTGACCCCTCAGGGCAACAGGAGCATCTGAGGAGATGGCTTCCTCCATCTCTCCTGATTTATGGAGTTTCTGTTAGTCACTTTGTCTCCCCCAAGGCTTCTTGGTTGCCCTGAGTCAACCTCCAAAGCTCTTTTGTAAGATCTACAGCAAAGGCAAAACAAGATGAGGATGCATCGGTTTGGGGTGAGAGCAGTTAAACCAATATCATATGCTTAGCAAAAGACAGTGCTGCGCAGAGGCCACACCTTGCCATACAGCCTTGGCAGAGCACTGCCCAGGAGCAAATTGGCAGGGATCTGTCAGTTTGAGGCCACCCTTGTGCCCCAATGCAGCATCCATTTCTGCCAAGCTGAGTGCTTCAGCTAAGCAGAGGCACAGAGTGTGAAGTCAAACAGGGACAATGCAGAAATGAGGTAGGAAGGGGCCCATGTTACTGAGGGAATAGATGTAGGGGACATTAGGAAAATGTTCCTGGTAGAGTCATAATAAAACCTTAGAAACACATCAAGAATTAGGTTCCCTCTCAAAATACCTGATTAACCAGACAGCTTGGAGGCAGAGAAGGCTTTGAACTGATGGCCTGTGTTTGTAAATTAATCTGACACTTTCCAGATCAGCCTCCAAAAGACCTCAATTCATAATATATGACAAGTGGGGAAGGGGCTCTGGTGGGCCAAGATGTACAAAGAAACAGCAGGAAAAAGTGGCCTTCTGATTACCATCTGGGATCACGGACAGGAGGTGGGTAAGAGGGCCTTTTCCTCCTAGGCTGGCTTCCCTGTGCTGCCCAGAAACATGGCAACACCATACAAGCCACATAGCCCTTGTAGCTTTACAAAGCTATCATTTCAACTGTGCGCAGCACAGCCCTTCCTGTTCTAATGCCCCAGAACTTGTACAATGTCTAGAGCACTCATCAGCTTGAAAGTAGGAGAGTAATATGACTAGCAAGCTGTGGGTCTAGTGAGGCAGCATGCTGATTACCAGGGTTTTATTTTAAGCATAGTGGGGAGCAAAACCTTTCTGCTCCTACACTGAAGAGTTAATACAGCTTGGAAGAGGAGTACTGTAAGTAGAGGGGTGAAGAGCCAAATCCCTGGTTCTACCAGCAATGGATAAGGGCACAGAAAGGAGATTGGGACAGAATGACAAGCCATGTTCACCCTACAGGAAACTCACTCAAAACACTCAATACCAATATAGCCACCTGTTGGCAGGAACCGAACTGACCCTCCACAGCCCAGTTTGGGGCATGGCAAAGAGCACGGATATGCAAATGCAGTCAAGGGCAGTGGTTTGGATTTTCTCCCTTTTCTAAGATTTCAAAGATCTCTTTCACTATTTCAAAGAGGTTTGCAGTCAGAAGGGACCATCAGCTCCCACCCCCACCCAGGGAAATAAATGCATCTAGTACAATTGCACAGTCTCCTGCCACTGGCAAACTTTTAAGGAACACTTCTATAAAGCCCAGAACCAGGTCTGGGGTTGAAGTTAAACTCCAGAAACAAGCAATACTGTTTCTTTGTGGGCTAAATATGAAGTGTGGCTAGGAATCCTGAAGCAGTTGGGATCAAGGTAAGGATAAGAGTCCACTGCACACTCCAGACAAAGCAATATTCAGAACAATCTACATGTAGAGGTAAGAGGGAAATGCTTCCCCCTTTGTAGGGAAGACCTACAAAGATTTTCAAAATCTCAAGCTCTGCCCTGCCTCTCATGCCCAAGCTCTTCCCCTCCTTTAACCTGGCTCCTGCCCACATCTCAAATAGGCACCATCATTCAATTACATTTTTGTGAATCAACAACCCAAAACAGTTTGGGTTCAGGTCAATTGAAACATTTCATTTCCACAGTTATGGAACAGTGTTTTGAACTTGACAATGTTAATGTTTTACTCCATTCCTCTTAGATTTTAAAAAGGAACAAGCCATTTTGAACCAGGAAGTTAGACAAAAAAAGACAAAAAGAAACAAAAAACAACATTCTGGGGCCAGAAATTAGTTGAAAACACCTCTTTCCTGCTAAAAGATCATATTTTACAAAATGTTTTGAACAAAAAAAAAAATCTAGCCATGTAAAAATATTTTAATAGAAAAAGCAGTTGTGTTAATGATACTTATGAAAAGGAACAGTTTCCATCGTTAAGAAATGGAACGTGTTGTTTTGTTAATAGAAGTCAGGACTCTAAGGAGCTATTATAATCGCTGCCACTTTGGCAGAAGCCCTGGGGAATTAATCAGGAGTCTCCAGAGCTAAAAAAAACAGCATGAGCTGCTGCAACCTTAACTAAAATTCAAGGTCCTCTGGCTGGAGCTGCAGAAGACTTATCCTTTAATGAGAAGGCCCAAAGGAAGATGACTAAGGGGAGGGGGATGACTTGGGCAGTAGCCCTTGGCACTGCCTTTGTCAGGAAGCACAAAAATAGTCACTTGCCACGGCGGCAACTAATCACACCATTGCAGTCAGCCCTCAACAGCAGCCTTTGCTGCCCTATGTGAAGCTGCCTTGCTAAAGCTGTCAGCCCCAGCTGGCCTCCAAAATCAGTGGATGCTTTTGAAATGCAAACCAACATGACCTGCGCAAGGTCACAACTCGACAGCAAATGGACCACAATGCTCTGTGCCTGCTGACCCAGAAGCCGCACTACTGTGTCTGCCCAGTGCTGCTGGTCAGCTAATAACCCTGATTTGCAGTGGAGCATATTATTTGCATGAAACCCCCGCAAATAAGACATGTACCTTGTCTAGGAATAGCAGAAAGAAAGAAAAAATGATGTTTTCCTTTTATCCCAACTGTTTGGAAACAGTTTCCTTGTGCAAGAGGTGCCCCAAGTTTCAATCGCTAATTTTCAGGGAAGGTAAGCATGAATAAATAAGGCAGCTTGCCCGGAGTGTGACCAACTGCTTCTGGTACAGGGCACCATGGCATGTCTGAGCAGGGAGTGCAGACATGGCAGAGAGCAGGGAACAGCATTCATTCTGGTCTTAACTCCAGGACGTTCCAGTTGATATTCTACAGACAAAACAGACTGTCTGTGAGCCCTCCGCCATTCCAGGATCAGTTGCTTTAGGGTTTGCTTCGACTATTTCTAAGAACTTCCCATTGCGCTGCGCTTTGCTTACCCACACAGAGGATGTTGAAGCTGAAGCCTTGAGAGACAGACTTGCTGACAAGCTGATCGGGAAGACTATCGAATCCAACATGGCCCCCCAGGGAGAGATTCCGCTTCTCTTCGGTCTGTTAAAGAGAAGGAGGCAGGTCAGCAGAAGCCAGGAGAGAGTCGGAGGCATAAGGGATGGGGAGTGAATGTTACAAGATACGTTACCATCGTACTGGAGGCAGAGCAGGTCTCTGCAGCAATCTAGCCCTGCCCGCAAAGGGGGTTGCAATGTTTCGATATGCCACATTCCAGACACGCTGGTAATTATAGCCAGGCATCAGGAGGAAAAATCTGATCTTAACAAGGAATTATCTTAAAGAGACAAGCGGCTCCAAATGCTGAGCCAGTTCGGCAGGGAAAAATAAACCAGAGCAAAAAGCTACCGAGTTCAGTTTGTGGAGACTAAAAACAGAAAAACATCTTCACAGGTTACCTGCCACTGCCCCTGCTCCCCTCCTGTGCTCCAAAGGCTCCTGCCCCAAATCATGTAAAGCTACTCTGCAGCTTCTTCAGGCTGTTTCCCTTTGGCTTTGCCATAAGCAGCTTTGTTCAATCGCGCTGCAGGGGTGTGCATTACACCAAGAGGCAGATGAACCCTCCGGCCTCACCATCTGCAACCAGGCCAGGCTCCGCTGTTCCTGTTCCTGTCTCCCCCACGCACACACCTTGCAATTCCATCTGTCCCCTTCCTCCGCAAGCAGAAAAAAGGAAACTGGTCACCTTTACCGGAAACTTTGTTTAAAAAGTAAATACAATAAGCTTCTGAGGAGTATCAAAGCAGCAAGATAGTCTCCCGTAATACCATATTTACTTGCATCACAGCCATTCTCGTATGATGGCTGCACCCTTGAAGAATGCCTTAAAATTTTGAAGAATTAATAACCTGTGCAAAGGCTCAACCCACATTTCCAAAGCAACAGATTCAAAAGATGATTCTGAATAAAAGCACCAAGCCACTGAAGAGAGGAGTGCCCCGCACAGGAACAGCACGCTGGAGTCCGCACAGTCACTCTGCTCCACATTTGGTCTCCTTGGTAAAGACTATGCAGGATGGAGAAGTACACAAGGACATTCAAACACAGAACTGGACCTTTTGTTTAGCGCCAATAGTGCCTCAGTCTTGCTCTAGTCTAGGGTACAGGTAAAGGCTTCCCCCTAGTTTTTGGCAGCAAGATTGGGTTGGCAGAGCGGAAATGACTATTATGCAAGTAAATATGGTAAATCAAAGGCAAGAAGAAGCGCAAAAGCCTCCAGCAGAATTGGCTGTTCCCTCCCAATTTGACTCTGCTACGCCAGTCTGAATAAGTACACACAAGCATGAAGTCTCAGTCCCTCAGAGGATGCTAGTCCAGCAAGACGGGAGCCATTACCCAGCTCCTAAGCCTGTGACCGAGGACTGATGGTGGCCTCGTGACACGCAGTTGCGTTGCGCTGACACTGATCACTTAGAGAGTCACAAATGTTCTTGTAGTTTTAGTCCCTTTGAGAAAACATGCCTCTGCTCCCGTCAGGGAAAAGGCAGCCTCCCTCCCCCCCTAGTACACGGGGACGTCGCCCGGACCACTGCACACAAGAGCCCAGAACCAGCCCAACCACTAAGGTATGCAGTGGCTGCAGTATAGGTATACCCTGGCTCAGGCCTGAGATGAGCACACAAGTTAGTAGGCTCTACACAACACCCGGCAGAGCTCAGTGCGCCGTGCTATGCACAGGGACCTACCGAATTCGCGATTTCATGGATTCCATGAAATCCGAGCAATGCCTGGGAAATCTGGGGGGTGGGAAGAGACCGTATATCAAATAAAGTGCTGGCTCCCCAGAAGGAGCGAGCAGTCCTCACGGCACTGTGACACCCCTCCGGGGCGGGAAAGGGCTGCCTACTCTCCCCCCCCCCCCGATTGGCTGGGAGGGCTGCCTGTCACGTGGCCCCTGCCTTCTCCACCAATCAGCAGTGATGGGCAGGGTTGCATGGCAAACAGCCTTCACAGCCAGTGGCAAGGCCACATGACAGGCAGCCCTCACAGCCAATCAGAGGCAAGGGGCAGGGCCACCAGGGCCCTCAACCAGGTGTGGGGGGCCCTCAATGCACTCTGCCCACCAAATAGCTGCCGGGTCCCTTATTCTGCCCGTGAAATCGGTGGGCAGCCTCCATGAATTAGATCGAGTCCCCCACTACGTCGGATTCAGTGGGCTCCTCCTTTAATTGCACCAGGGCATCAATAAACGGGGATGACTTGGTCCAGTATTTCAAGTGATTAAGAGCAGAAGAGCGGAAGTTTATTTATGCATGTTTAGATTCCCATAATATTCACACTCTCTCCAGGGCCAGCTACTGCCACCGCTACCAGAAACAGCTGAGCAGACTGCCAAATTCAGGTCAAATTCTCTCCCTGTTTGCAAGATGCTTTTAAATGCACTTACCCCTAGGGGAGAGGCAAATATCCACACATGATATTATAAGCATTAATAACTTTTCCTTTGGGGAATAACAGTGTGGGGGAGTAGAAACAGGCTGCGGGAGGGGGGGGAAAAAGTATACGCTCTTCTGTTCCTATGCCCTGCTCTTCTCCCTTAACGCTGCAGGGCTCAGCACAGCCAGACTACAAAAGACAAGCGCTCAGAATCAAGTAAGCCAGCTGCCAAATTTTAAATTATTCCCAGGGGGAAAATAAAAGAAATAACTTGAGATGCCTTCTCCCTGTGAAAGCATGATTCCTAAACAAAAGATTAACTTGTTCGATTTCATTTAAAATCAAAGCTTTCTTTAATTCTGCCATGGGGAAAATACCTATTTACCTTATCTAAGTGACTTTTAATCACAAAAAGTAGCTCTTATATAGCCAAGCCAGGTACTGGTCCTGAAAAAACAGGACCTTCTTTTTGTGTGTATTGATCTGTATTTGTTACCATCTTGCAGATGAAAATTAACATATCACTCTCCCCAAGGGACTTCTAGGAATGAAAGACAATCTGACTATAAGCGTTTGTTCTTGTGAAATCAATAGCATTTTAATCTATCCACATTGATTGTTCTCACCGACAGAGGAAGAGGCCATCATCAGAAATTCCCCTTTGGGAGAGTGCGTGTCTAGTCGGGCTCCTACACGGTCTAGAGCTCAGACACAGAAAGTATTTCTCAGTGTTTATCAACAACCAGGGCCTGGGGTCAAAGGAGCCGGGTAAGGCAGGGCGGGCAGCCCTGTCACAAGGTAATCCCTGCACTGTCACTCCGATTCCCTTCTCCTCCCCGCTTGACTCCCTGCCCCGTGCTTCCTGCCTGACCTGTTGGTCTCTTTTCTGCTCCTTGCCTAATCTGTGTCCGTCTTCCCTGATCCCTCCCTCCCCCATGTGCTACTCCTGTTGCAGGCTGGCCCTCCCTGCTCTGAAACCCGGCCACTCCTACAAGACATGCTGTACTTGGAAGGGAAGCCTCTCTTCTTTCCTCCATTAACCCCCCAGGGTAGTTAGAAATGCTGCTCTTGCAAGCTTTGAGGGCCTTTGGCCTATGTTTCAGTGTCTATTTTCATTGTCACTTCGTTCCTATGCAGGTCACGGAGCTGGCTGTTGCAGTGGCTCAGCATCCACAGCTTTCACCTCCCAAGGGTCGGGTGGTTCCTATGCTGCATCACGCAGGAACCAGGTCTAGAAGAGATGTCCCAGCCTGTGATTGCAGCAGCTATCTAACAACCACTTGACCAAGTCTTTGCCCAAAGAGAGGTCAGGGCTGATGCAACGCACAGCAAGTTCAGGACAGACATGTCAGCAGAACAGCACAAGAGGCTCAGGACTTAAAGCTGCCTAGTGAAGAGGGACCTCATGAAAACCTACAGTCAAGCCCAGGTTTAAGGGGCCCTGGCAGCCTTGGATTTCCTTTGAATTGTAGAGGTGTAAGGAGCTCACCCCAACGCCATCTGCACTGTGTGCCATGACTGGCCAGGGGCTCTTAGCCTTGTTTTCAATAGCACAGAACTCCCTCACAATATTAAAGGAAAAAAATCAAGCCTCTTCCCCTCCTCATATGCTTTCCTTGAGCTGCTGCTTACTCTTTGTTCAAGGAACAGATTGTGACAGGGACCAGAAAGCTCTGGAGGCACTGTCTGGGTACAATCGAGCACCAGACAAGTTCACATGCTGATGCAGTTTCACCTGACCCCCTAGCGGCTCCTGCCCCTGATGCACCCCAGCCAGCCCATGCCAGCTTCTCTCTTTCCCAACCCACAATCCTCAGACACAATCCTGCTGCAGCCTCTTCCGACGGGTTCAAATGTCAGAGTCCTTCTGATGGAAATATCAGGTGGCAGAAAAGCATGTTGTCTCTGCAGAGTTGGCTCTTATCTAGCTTACCTTTTTTCAAGCAAAGCATGAACAAAAAAAACCTGCCATGCTTTCCATGATCACCGCTATCTGGAAAGGGAATAAACAAGGCCTGCCCGCAGCTATGATTAGACTAAGGAACGGCCCAGAAGGCTTGAGAGCCGTTTCTAGGCAACAGCCAGCATCCGAATTACAGAGTCTAATGCAGGCCTTGGCAGGACCAAGCTCAATCAAAAACTAAATCATGTTCAGGAAAGAGAAGGGGAGGACAAAAACGTAAAGACGCCCGAGCATCTTCCCCTTCTCCTTCCAACATTGATTGTTGCTCCATGGGAGTCATGAGTAGATTTGTTCAGAAAGGGGCTATGTGCAAATTCCCATTTAAATTAAATAACATCTCTATCCACTGCCAAGGTAAAAAATGCTGCAAATGGCAGCTTCTTAGTCAAAGCTGCTGTGATGCTGCTGTTCCTCTTTAAGTCTTTTAAATGGGGATGCAATTTGAAGCAGAAAGATCCTGTTTGCCATTCATCCACAGAAGAGTCATCTTTCCTTGCAGAGGAGTCAGCTGTCATCGCATGGCCCTTCTCCCGCCATTGCTGGAGCTGTCAGAGAGCCATCAACAATAGGGTGTTGGCAGCCAAGTCATTCCTTTCCTAACTGCAAGGCTCCAGGGGTTGGACAGGAAAGGTAGCACTACTATCAATCATAAAGAAGCCCAGGCATCTGTTGTCATGCATTCATCTACCTTTTAAACAGCACTGAAAATTAGCTTAAAATCTCTCTCTAATCTTTGTCTCTTTTTTTAATGTTTCTCAATGTCTTTTCTTTGTACTCATGACAGTTCTTTGTGTATAAATCAATGTCTCTGTATACTTTGTTTATGAGCATCATTTATTGAACACCGCAGTGGGGGTGGGGAAAAGGCTTTCAAAGAAACAGGAAACTGCATTTGTAAATCCACCATGTGAAGTGCAGGGCTGATGTCGTACCTGAAATTACCTGTGGCTGCTTGCAGACATTTACAAAAAAAAAACGTGCTTCACTGGAAGCAGTAGTGCATTACTTCAACCCGCCTCTGCAGCATCTGTCAAAATTGGGCGCTTCAGTGGGGCTTTCTGCTGCTTTTAGCTAAAAGTGATTCAACTCAGCTATTAGATAAAAGTACCAAAAAAGCGCATTAAGGCACCCCATCTTTACAGACATTGGGCAAGCCAGGTTGAAGTAATGCACTCTTCTGAGCATGCATGGGGCTCAATGCACAAACATGCTGGGTTTAAAGTAAAGCACCAGTTTGGGGTGCAGGGTATGTATTTTTTTGGTTTGGTTTTTTTATATCAGCAAGCACACATTTGTCTTTCTTTTAGTTGAGTAACTTTCAAATTTCCCATCCCCCCTCTGATCAATGCATACACCTGTCCCATGCTCCTAGGTGAGCTCAATAAACTCTGTAACACCGTTTTTGATGCTGAAGGCTAGCACTGTCAAACAAAATCACCAAAGAAGATGGTATCTGATAACTCAATGTTTGAAGATGTCCAAGGACTCCCCAGAAATACCCACACCCCTACCCCATGCAGCTGGAATCTAAACCACCAGTGGGACAACAACGAACAGTGACAAGCAGTAAGGAGGAGAGGAGGCTTTTTACACAAGGCAAAATAATCAATAGAAATGTTCCCATGGCTTTGGGGGGGGTTTTCAATACAAGTTAAACCATATTTCACTGGATCCACCTTCAACGTTGGCAGAACAAACAATGCAGCAATGAGTCAGTGCAGGAAAAGCAGGAAATGTAGGTGACTGGCCTGTTTTCACTGCAGTGTAAAATGGGAACAGGTGGTAGAAAAGAGTGGACTTAAGACTTTCACCCTCTATGGCATTACTGGAGCCACAAGGAAGTTCAGCCCCAACTCTTATCTCTTCTGCACACTTGTAATTTCATCTGACTCCTTTGCAGTGGCCCCTTTTTCTATAAAGCTCCTGTTCCTTGACACCACAATGTCTCTATCTACACCTGAACTTTACAAACACGGTACAGAGAGGTAGTTGTTTCCCTTTTCACTGAACTGGGCCTTCCAGGAGAGACAGATCCCCTTCCTCCCATTTATACACCTCCCACTCAGCTTGCAGCAGGACTATGAATGACTCGGAGGCTTGAGTCTGTTCTTCTTGGATTAGGAAAAGCCCATTTTGAAAGCTTAGCAGCATGGTAATTATCAATTTGCTAGAGCGCTGAGATCCAGATTCACACAATGAATGCTGCTGCAGCGTTAAGCAACATCCTCTCGGTCATTAATGTCATCCCATGACAGGCTGCCATCCAGGTTTTATTCAGAGCCTTTGAAGATGTTCTGTCCTTTGAGCTAGTCTTCAAGGGTTTAGCAGGGATATTTGGGGCTAATTCATATTAAGAATCTAAGATTTGGTGGGGAATAGAAAAATTATCAGACGATCAGGACAAAATTCATTAATTGCTCCAAAGTCCCTTAAACATTTTAATTAAGTCAGACACACCAGAGAATCTCTGAATAAAAAGCACAGGAACCCAGCCAACATGCCGTTTAAACTGAACGGTGGGCAGTATTATGTTCATACTCTTACTCTGGAGGATCACAGAGGAAGCCTAACACCACTACCCAAAAGGAAATGGATTTCTTCCTACGTTTTGATTGTTAAGTCTTCAGACCAAGGACTTTTGGCTTTGTAACTGTTGGCAAGGTATCTATCATACTTTGGGCACTGCAAAATACCATCAACAACAAGGAAGCATGGAGCTAGCCAACCAGGAGCGATACCTGGTAAAGGGAAGCCCAGAACTATAAATTCAAGCCCAAGTTAGTAGTTAGATGCTTCCTTCACCTAGACCAAACAAACCAGCATTCCCACTTCTTGCCTGGCTCATCATTAAGCTGCCTGCTCTTCAAAATCTTCAGTGAAGGAGATTCGACATCCTCCATAGCATCTTCTTCTAGTGTTTGCCCAGCCTAAGAAAGATTTTCCTAATACCTGGTCTAAACCAGGCTGATGGCTTCTTGCCCTTCCCCAGTGCCAAAGGAGAACAACTAACCACCATCCCTGCCTAACCACCTGTCCACATAGTGGAAGCTGTGCTCCTGCTCAGTCTTCTCTTTTAAAAAGAAAATAAATCCAGTTCTTTCAACATTCCTCGTTACTCAAGTTTTCTGAACCTCTTATTCTTGTTGCTTTCCTTGAGACTCTCCCCAATGTGTCAGTCCATCCATCTGAAAACATGATGACCAAAATAGACACAATGCTCCAGCTAAGGAAGCATAATTACCTCCCAAGTCTTACATATGACACTTCAGTCAATCTATTGCTCTGCCTTTTTTTTTTTTTAACAAGAGCATCACATTGACTCCTTATAATTTCCTGATCCTTTTTGTGCCTATTCATTTGACTTCTTCCCAAATACAACTCTTCGCACTTGTCTTTATTAAATTTCATCTTGCTGATTTGAAACCATATCTCCAACTCATCAAGATCTTTCTAAATTCTGATTTCATCCTCCAGAGTGCTTGCAAATGCTCTGCTTGGTGGCACCTTCTAATTATACAGTCCTATTTGTAATGAAAATAGGAAATAGAACTGGGTACAATACAAAACTCTGCAAGAACCCACCCAAGATCCTCCCCCAGGTTGAAATATGGCTTCCCTGAGTGATCTTCAACCCACTGTGCATCCACCCAATGGGGACTGCATCTTAACTCTACTTCCTGATCTGGCTTATAAGAAAGTCACATCCGATAATGTCAAATCCTTAAAGCCGAGATACAGTGCATTTGCTGCTTATATCTCAGAGGCCAAAGTGCTGCTAGGCCAGGAGCTCATCCACACAGCCAGGCCTCGCTTGCTGGATGCATTTTGCAGTGTTATTTGGCGCCCACTGTGTCTGTGCGGTTCCTTCTTACAGTGGCTGCATCCTCCTGCTCTGTACACACAAAAGGAATAGTGGGAAGGGATATTTTCTCTTTCAACCAAGGCCAAACCACTAATGAGCGGTTGTTGCCACATGCAGCAACTCCCAATGTTTTCCTGCTGCAGCTCCCGTCCCAATGCCATCCCCTGGATTGGCTGCCACCACCCTCCATCCTCCCTTCCTCCAGCTCTACCTCTCTGCCACCCTATACATTGTTTCCCCTCCTCCTCCTGAGGAACAGGGCAAAGGAGAAGAAAAACATCCATTGGGAACTTCCTTAGACTGAGATGTATGTGCTCTCAGTACCAAGCCAAGTGCCACGAGAATATCAAGCGTGGGTCGACATGCTGCTACCTGCATCACTGTTCAGATGAGCAGTGCACAGGCGGAGGCATTAGGAGCCCAAGGGAGAGCAGGGGGCATCAACAGGTGGCTTTCAAGGGACTGGCTGGGCAGGGCTATTTTCCAGGCTCATCTCTGAGGTGTCGACCGACTTCAGAGGTGGAATAGGACAGCTGGATGCTTATGGCAGTGGCAGCTTCTGGCTGTCAGTGCTGTGGGTGAGGCCCTTGCAGGCAGGACAAAGTGGGTGTAGGAGAACTAGCAGCAACCAGTTTGGTTGTGGCCCTTGAATGAAGTCAGGCTGGAAGCAGGAAAATTCCTCTCTCTCTCTCCACGTCTCTCTCCCCAAATCAAGAGTCCATTTCAAATGACACCATTTTCTAGCCATTACTGCTGCAAGACTGTCCTCGGCATCCTGCACGTGCTTCATGGCAAACCCTCACTGGTAGAGACTGGCTGTCTGCACACTGAGGACATCACTCAGCTTCCTCTTACCCATTTCATTTTCCCAGCAGGTGGCTGGAGAAGAGGGCAGTCATTGTGTCACTGCTGCCAGTGAGAACGGGTCACAGAATGTCCTGGGGAAGAACTCAGAAGGGATTACTGGCAGGGGGGTCCCCTGAAAAGACCTTCCCATGGGGCCCGATATAAAACTCAAGGTCTTTAAGTGTCAAGGTCAAGGCAAAATATCCATAGGTACCATAATCCCAAATCACCTGGTTAAATCGCATTCCCAAGCAGGAGTAGGGAGGGTGCATTCGAAGACTGAGGCTCTGCTCCGGAAAACACCTGGGCCCACAAGCAACACGCAAATGGATTTTTCAGCAGAGACCCAGAAGCAAAAATCCTACAGTTTTTAACTCAGGTTTAACTCAAGTAAGGACCAGCACCTTGCGCTCCTAAAAGATACCGGTCTGTATGGCACTTTCCTGATTATTAAAGAGCTTTCTTCCCCTCCCCCATCCATGGAAGACTAAAGGGCACAAAACCATAATACATAGCAGACATTTTTCCCAGGCAGAGCAGCTCTGACATATCAGGAAGAAAATAGTTCTATTTTCCCCTGTAGTAAATAAAAAATGGCTTAATTTTAAGAAAGCCAAAAGTTATGAACTCAAGTCAGAAAGAGGTTCCCCTCCGCAAAGCGCGGTGCTCCAGAATGTCCCCCCAGGAGCTGCACAGTTGGTTAAAGGGAAAACTCCTCCACCTCTTTCACTCCAACCAAGGTATCTCCTCAGAGCCATTCAGGCTGCAGCATTCCCAGCACTGATCCAATAATTAGGAGCACAAATGGCAGGACTGGCACTGAGTCCTCTAGTTTCCATGCCAAGAAACTGGGACACGTTCCCACTGACAGCAGTGCTGAAACCATGTACCTCTTTGAACCTTTTTGCTTTCTCCTCTTCTGTAACAACAGTAAAGGCAACGCACCGTACAGCATGTTGCAGCAAAGTCTCTCTCAAGCATGGAAACTGACTAATAGCATAGGCTTGCGTTTACGAACTCCCTTGATCCTGGGGATGCAGGTAGATGTCTGTGCACACTGAGGGCAGAGCTTGGCCTTCAAACCAGCAGCTGGCACAAGAGCGATGCCCTGGCCGAATACACCCCAAAACCTGCAGCTGAATGGTGTAGGCCGGGACCATACCTAGGTGCACCACAAAATCAGCATCATTAGCCCAGCATCCATCACAGCCCTTGGTACTTGACCTTAGAATCCTAGTTTGTAGCAGTACATAGGGGGACACATTCACAGATCAGGATCCACTGTGCCAGGCCCTGTACAAAACAAGCACCACAAAGGTGGTCTCCTCTCTGAAGAGTTTAGAGTCTAGCAAGAAAAAGGGACAGAGGAGAAACAAATGCTAAAGAAACCACTTGTCCCAAGTTTCAGGTATTCCAAACGACATGAGGAGCTATTAGACAATGACTGTATCCTCTACACACTACTTCTGGCACAGGTTTCAAATCTCCTGGGCATCACTTGTCTGCACTGCAAATGGAAGGAGCTTAGGAGTCGTGGGGTGGAGGTGGGGAAGATATTCAGCACGTGGAAGGAGCTGGCTTTTTGTTAACTGCATAGAAAATTGCTTTGCTTTCTTGTTCTCCACTCCATGACACCATGGTGAGTGCAACAAGTGCTCCAATGAATGCAAAAATCAAAGGCATTGATTAAGATGCTATTCACTTGTCTCCTGAATGAAAAATTAACAGCACTAGAAAATTACTCATCCCTGTTGCAGCTCCATGGCAACTCAGCCATCTCCAAAGGAATTGTATTTGCAGGTAAGTGGAGAGCAAGAAGAGTCCCATAGCCCTGGAAATCAGCTAACCTTGCCCAGGGGACAGTGCAGAGTGAGTCAGTGTCTGAGGCTCGCTCCGTTTTGTGACACATTTCACTTGCCTGTCCACCCCTCCCCCTTGACCACACAGCTCTCCGCTCATTTTGGTGTCAGACCTGTACAAGTGCAAGAGTCACATGGCCCCTAACGAGTGCAGCCTTCACAGGCTGTAAACCCTGATGCAAGTACAACAGCAACAGGCAGAGAACATAATCTCATAAGGCATCAACTGGATTAAGCCCTTAAGTGTCACCTTTCCCTCGAATATCTCCAAGTTTTACACCAAGAGTGGTACTATTCCCTCATTTCACAGCTGGGTAAACTGAGGCACAAAGCAGTTAAGTAATTTATCTGAAGTTGTGCAGGGTGTCACATGCAGCTCTCCTGGCTCCTTGCCTATTGCTCTGACCACAAAGGCTGCTTCGCGATTAACTCTAGTTTCTACCATGTGTGTCAAAATGCTATATATAGTCAGATCATTTTCTTTCAGGGCTCTCCCACGCTGGCCCTGCACCTCTAAACTTTCCCAAAGGCCTTTAAAACATTAAAACTAAAGCATTAGTAACTGAACCACCACCACTAGCAAGGGCTGAGCAGCAATGACAGACTCAGACACTCAGAGAAACCGGTCTTTTCTTCAAGCATGACAGACCAGGCAAAGACACATCTGACCTTTGAAGAGGCTCTTTTATGATACTGGCAATGCTTGGGCTGTAATTCAGAACAGACACACAATCTTTAACAGGTGAAAACACCCTCTTCCGTGAGCCCATATGCTGAACACTATTCAATGATGTATTACAGCTCTCTCAAGCGAGCTTGACGTCATGTCCAAAAGCTAGTCAGGGAATAACATGAAAGGGTTAATAAAGCCAGACCTTGGGATAGCTTAATGACTGCCAAGTAGTGCAAAAGCAACAACAGAACAAGTATTGGTGTAAGGGCTGAGTAAATGAACCATAACCTCACAGATAGTAAAGGAGAAACAAAGAGAAAACTATTAGTTACAGCTAGATTAATAGAAACCTCAACATTAAAATTTGTCATGGAATGAGAAGCTATTAATGGCACAAAAAGAGAGAGAACAGCGAAGATTCACTGATCCTTATACTACTATAAAGATGCTACAAAGTTGTGCCCTGATCTGCAGAGTACTTACACACACATTTAAAATCTGCAGACTTCAATGAATCTTAAGCATAATCTTAAATGTTTTGCAAATTGAGGCCTAGAATTTTAAAAGCAGAGGTGAAAGTTTTATATATACAGACTATATTCATTTAATATTTGTGTATGATAGCAGCCTGCTAAATGTAAGCTTCTTTCTATCAATGCAACCTGATGGGTTATTATGTGGCTAGCCAGCCAAAAGAGTTGTCTTACATCTGGCATTTTTTATCTGTTTCTTTTTCCTAGATGTGTCTGTGTTGAGGGTATAGTGACATTCTCTCAACAGAGTAGCATTAGCATGCACTGGCCACTGGATTTCTACATTGTGTAACCCTGTTCAGAGTGAATGTAGTCAACAGGGTGGCAAAAGACACTGGTTGACAATCTATTCTACAGTTCCTCTAGGGACCACAAAGACCTCAGCAGAGGCAAGGCACTATCTGGACCCACCCTGCAAAATTAAGTTAAACCAGGGATTATCAACCAGGATGCCATGGCACCCTGGGGTGCTTGTTGCAAGACCCTTTTAAAAGGTGCTAACACCTACACATGATTCATGAGATAAATACAGAATTCAAATAGGAATCCATAGTATCAAAAACATTCTGACCTGTTATGGTCTTTCTGAACTCACTGCAACAGAAACATTGCTCTAAGACTTTTCTGTAGTGAAAAAAAAAAAAAGAGTGAAAGCCAAGAGCTGGCATTTTCACAGGGGTGCCTGGTATCTAACAAGGGGTACCTTGAGTCTAAAAAGTTTGAGAACCACTAAGGTAAGCAGACTATTCCCACAATCAATATCACCAGCCACAACAAAAGATCAGGAGTTAGGCCCCCCAGTTATGAGTTGCTAGAAATAATAGATGGGGGGGTCCCCTTGGTTTGTTTTTCTGCTT
>NW_005842067.1:1727971-1738540 GCF_000455745.1 Alligator sinensis | reverse complement strand
GCTTGAATACGGGGGGGTGGGGGGGGGCATGTTTAAGTTCTGCTGCAACCAGGAAAAGAAGAAACACAGTCTTCTTCCAAAAGAAGGATGTGATCATCATGTCTGAGCCCAGAAGCAGAGGCTTGGAGGGGGGGATAGCACCAAGAGTCATGCTCTGAATGATAAAATCGTAGGACCTGGCAAGTTATAGGAGGGTGCTGCTGCCTCTTCACACACAGTCCCCTATATGAGGTTATACATTTGGTTCACAAGAACATTCAAATGCAGTCATTTGTCCTGTGTAGACAGGGCTAGCAAAGAGCCACGCAGCAGCACTCCTACCTCTCAGGTGCACCTCATCTGGATGTGAAACAAGTAACACCCCCTAAAGTTCCTACATTCCCCACAAACACCACATCTCCCTCACTTCTATTATTGTTGAATCCTATCTACTTTGGAGATGACAAATCAGGACACAAAAGTCACACAGAGCACTAGCTTCACCACAGGAATAGACCTGCCTGCAGTAAGATTCATTGTGTTTGAGTGCTAAGCACCATTAACTCCAGGCAAACCAGCACACCACACACTCCTAGACATCTTTCACATGGCAGAGGGGAGAGGACATGCACCCCACCCTCTCCTGCCCATCCAGATTCCGCCACTATTCCCCCAAGTGGCCTCTGGACTGCAGTACATACTCTCTGAACAAGAGGAGGAGGGAGAGAGTGCCATGGAGGTTTTTAAATCTGTCTCCTACAAGAATACACATGAAATCTCATGAGCAACAGCTGATCTGGCCTTATTCTAACAGGATGCTTCTTGAGACAATGCTAAGGGATCTCTACAGATCCCATGTTGCTGTTCCCACACCGAGATTGCTGTCCTGGAGCAGAGTGCTCAGCACTATGCAGAGTCCTCAAACATCATTTTCTTCTTCAGGCATGTTCCAGAATGACCACAGTCAACTTTACATCTGAGATTTTAATCACATCAGGGCAATCTCTTGGCATGCAGTGACACTGTTAGTCACTTGTCTCCAGTTGCACAGTACCCATGATAAGAAGCTAATAATGAAGCTCCCAGCCTGCACTTCCCTCTCCAGCACTGAGAAAAAACGCACAAAACAACAAATCACACACAAGGAAAAACAACCCTTTTAAACCCCTTTCTTAAAAATGCCAAGAATTTTCACAGAACAGTCAGGTCATTATTCAAGTCTCTCTCGCAGGTCCTAGCTGCCCAGACATAGCACAAATGTCATTAAAGAAACCAACCACAGAAGAACAACAAATCTATGGTACATAGTATTAGGGAGACTTCAAAGAGCATTTATACATGTGCTCTGGGAATGGGGGAGGGGGTCGCTTTAATTAGAGTGGCTCTGAGAGCTGCTCTAATTAAAGTGCCCAGAGCATCATGTGCATCAGCATCCCAGCTTTGAAAAATGGCAGTGGGGGCATTTTCACTAAAGCTCATCTAATGAGCTTTAGTTAAAGCACCCCTGCCGCCATTTTTCAATGGAAGGATGCTGATACACATGATGCTGGGGTCTCCTGGAGCATGGTAATTACAATTACAGACAGATTAATTGAGTCTGCTCCAGCACACTGTTATTACAGCGTGGCAGAGCAGCCTCGCAGCACATTTATAGGCGCCCAAAATTACAGAGGCAAGATAATTCAGTTTGCTACAGTGACATTTGGGGAAAGAGAAATGGCCTGAAGCCACACAAAAGTTTATGGTCTGTTCTACAGGGATAGTGGACGCACCCAGGACCCACTAAGGGTACTGGACACTACAGGTGTTCAACATCTTCGAAATAATCAGGCCACTCTGTTTTTCACACTATCCCTGATCCTAAACTTCCCAGGAAGAAAATTTCACATAGATGCAAACCCTGCCCTGGATACATAGTGACACAACAATATAACCATTTTAGAGCTCATTAAACAGAAAAAGCTCTGTATACAGACTAAGCCTGCCCTCTTTAAGCAAAATCCCAAACTACTTCCTCTTACCTAAGCTCTGGGTCCCTGAACGACATCTGGATTTGGAATGCACCTTTTGTAGCCCTATTTAAATAGCAAACCAAAACCTGAGCAATCTCAGAATCAAGCCAGAAACCTGCATTTGCATGTGCATGTTTGTATATGAACAGGAATCCTTATCACAGCTTGCGGGAACAAACAGGAGAATGATATGCACAAAATTCCACTCTTGCCCAGAGGATTTAATCAACCTTTCACCCTCCAAGCAGCTTCTCACAATCATGAAGATGGCTATTTGCCTTAGAGCCTATTTTGCAATGGTTTAAGTGGAGAGAGAGATCTCAACAAGAGCAGCAGTGCTAGTACTCACCTTTGCTTAAGTGCATCTAAGACCTCACATGATCTGCAATGCCCGCACCAGATCAGCCATCTCCAAACAAGCTGCATCCCCCATAAGTTTTCTGACTGATAAGCACCAGAAAGTATTTTGCTTTCTAATCTTTTACTTTCATATAATGGCTGGGAAGTCTAAGCACATTTATTAATGGGAGATTAGATAAACATTTTGTCCCTGTGACAGAGCATCCAGATAAATTTGAGCATAAGAAAAATGCCTGCCTGGGCTGCAGTCTCAGTGGCTGTACAAGTAGCCAGCATACTGCCTCCAGCACCAGCCCTACAATATTTATACATTAAGAAAAATCACAATACTTTGGTAAGCAGTAGAGGGAAGCGGAGGGATCGGAGCAACAAGTCTATGGAAAGCTGTCAGCAAACTTCAGAGCACAGAGGAAAAACAAGTTTTGCAACTTCTTGTCTGTATATGAACACATAAGTCTTTTTTTAAAAAAATCCTTTTTTAAATTATTTAAAAAAAAAAAAAAAAAAAATCGGGTCTCTGGTTTCAAGTTGAATTAATCCTAGGAAATGGACCCGAGCCTATTTCCACTGGAGTCATAGGGAGAACTGCAATGGTGGCAGGGTGGGTGCCACCCCAGGACTAACTCAGGAATGTACAGTATGTGGAAAGAATGAACCCTGGAGCAGACAGACTCCTGCCACAGAGTCTGAAGTCAGTAGATGGACATCTGCTGACGCAGACTTTAAAGGTCAGGCCCCAAAAGCACCTATGACGGCATTTGTTAGAGACGTCGGCATACACTGAACCGACAACATGACCACAAATATTTATCAAGACCCAGAGCTGGGCTCTGATACCTCTTCCACATTAAAGAAAAAACAAAATGAGAAAATGCAGGGGTTTATCTGGGATCTGGACTGAATGGCCTAAATTACAAGCTCTGGACAAGCAAGACTCCGAAGTCCATAAAAAAAGAAAAAAGAAAAACTTGCTTTGAGAAGGAAGACAGGCAGTGGAAACAGACTTAAACTCTGGGACCAAAAATGAAAGACATTTCCTCCAGGATGACCTTAAGGGATGAGAAAGTTCAGCATTTCGGCTGCATGTGAATTCCACCCCCTGCCCAAACTATCCAACTACCCAGAAGGCAAAAGTTAATACACAAGCTCATTTCTTCCTTGGTTTTCTATTTTTTTAAAAAATGCCAAATCAGGCCAAACAGTAATTAGCCACTGCTTATTTTTTCAGTATTACCATGAATACAGCCAGTATGCAGGCTCCTTAGTTAATTAATACTCACAACCCCCTGAACACGGCCAAGTCTCATCACCTTCCATGCTACAGACACATTAAAGGACTTTCCCAGGGTCACACAAGGGAATGACAGAACTGGTTTGCAGACCTCTGATCTAGTCCCCAGTCCCCAATCTCCTCTTCATCATCCTGTCTGCATAGTGTGGTTTGCAGTGGAATAAGACATGGTTCCAGGCAATAGGAGTGACTCTTGGACAAGACAGAAAACAGAAGCTTGTCCCAAACCCACTGAGAGCTTAGTAGGCAATTTTATATTTAAAAAAAATCTTAGTAAAGCTATTTACCATTTTAAAGAAAGCATCAGAAAACAAAAAGAAAAGAACTCAGAATCCTACCATGCAATTATCCATCAGCTCAATTCCACCGGCTGGATATTAGCCAAAATTAGTTGTTTTAGTTACTACATAAAACAAACAGATCTATTTCCCCACACCCATATCCAGGATTTGTTGTCTGGAATGCCATCATCCAATTTATTAGTAAGCACAGGGAAGGGGCACTAGAAGGAATCTGAAGAGAGTCAATTTTGGTCATCACTGCATTTTTTTCCAATTCTTAACAAGTAACAATCCATCCTACTTAAACGACCTCCACAAATTATAATTTCAAACTAATGGACAGTTCAGTTTGGTGCATGCTGGCAAGCATCGAGACAAGTGTCCCAGCCTTGGTAGCTAAGCTATACATATACATCTTAGCCACTTGGACCTGCACACTTAGTTTTGCTACACATTACACTAATAAGATGCCTGCTACATGTACTATGGATCCAGGTCTTTAGAAAGCTTCAGTGCATTAGTGAAAAATATGTTTGAGGACTCAGGCATATTAGATTTTTTTTTTAAATCATCAGCCTGAAAATTAAAACTGTAGAAGAGAAATTTTATGCAGCTCTCTGAAGGCAAAGAACAAAGATGATCAGAGAGGTATGCTCCTAATTTTGGAGGAAAGCAAATCCAGGTCTCCAAGGCCTTAGTCAGGCACAACTCCCACTGAACAATACACCCCGAGCAAAGGAAGCTGGAAGAAATGGCTGGATTAGGGTCCCCCCCTGAGGTTAGCACACTTTGTTATGGAATATTCTTCAGCAATAGTTCAGCCAGATGCTTGGGAGAAAATGAGGTGAGGTTCAGAGACCTAGGAGACAGGACAGTAAAGTCTCTCACCTCTCCACCTGTACGTCTCTGCCAGATGTAAACTGGTTTGGAGTGATGCAGGAGGGATATTCCTGGTCAGAAGTCAGGATGTTTCATTGGAACTTCTGCTGTAGCCCTGACAGACGTGGAATTTCAGATACAAGAAAGAGACTTTTTGGCTACACTAAGGAATCTCAATGTCTAAACAAAGTCACCCACCCAAGCACTGACCCTACCAGATTCTGTTTAGTTTGTGAAGTTAAGAGAGTTCACAGAACAAGAGGCAATGTGCATGCAGAAGCCTGACAGCTCTCCTTGTTGAGACAAAGCCTGGACATGGGTTTCTAACAAAAATATACCTCTCTCCAGCACCATAAAGCATTGGCCACCCCCCTCTCTTCATCCTTTGCTCTATCCCAAGAGCAAACATCCTGGGTCAGAGTACACACCGTGACCTGCAGCAGAGAGGGAGGCTTCGATGCCTACAGCCCCAGTACGGCTCCTCTGTCCTCCTGAAGTTTCTCAGCTACAAAGGGGCTCTCCCACCACCCAGCCAGATTTTATTTGAGTGAAGATGGGCCCGGCTTGAGCTCTGGATACATTACAGCAGCACTAAAATAAGTATCTAAATCACCTAATCTTGGGAGGTAGGGAGCACACCACTGAGGCCCATTATACCATCATACTGAGGAAACAGGAAAAGCAAGGGCACTGGGAAGAAAGGCACAACCAGTTTCTCAAATGGTAGCTGCAGACAGTATGAGCACAGATGCCCATAAAGTAATGTAACCTAAAAACACATTTTCCCTTTCAGCAATACTGGGGATACTAGCATCTGATGGTCACAAAACAAACGTTTTCTCAATCCAAACCTGAGAGAAGCAGTTATTCTTCAGGATTTTGCATGCTACTGCTTATCTAGAGGGCACACGGGGTTTCAGATGGCTCTGATATTCGCCAGCTCGTGTGTTCTTCCACCCACTGCCTCTGAGCTCGCTGTGATTACAAGCGTTTAAAAAGGAGCTCTGAACTCCCACACGGAATAACACACTGTATCTATGTTACAGGATGGCTGGAAGTGCGTTGACAGAAACAGTGACACATTCTGAAAAACCCGTACTTCTCCAGCTGACATTTGTTCCTTGCACGTAGAGGTTGAACCTGATGGTAGTGGTTCAGATGGGCTCGTGGTTCGATTACAAAGCTGGCTTCCTGCATGACCATGGGCTTGGCACTTGGAACAGTCTTTGGCTGGAAAGTACAAGCCATGGTACCTGCCCGATTACCAGTGAGCGCAGGCCCTGCCACAGCCTCCAACCCCACACAGACACACACCGGAGCAAGAGGATCTGGCCTGTGCCAGCGGAGGAGTAGACTGTGCCTTCCAGTTTGGAGTGGTAGAGCAACTGCTACAGCGCCTGCTTCCTGATCTGTGTCAGACTAGGTAAAAATAAGTCCCTGTTGTCTTCCCTCTCAGTTTTATTGGTCTCATTCTTCCAGATAAACCCACTGTGCCCAATCTTAAAAGTAAATACTCAAACTAGACCACAGGAACAGATTAGCCCTGTTCACTTCTCATAGCCAAATGCTGCAATGCATTAAGCTGTGAACACTGCAGGAGAATGCTTGAATCCAAACCAAAAAGCTGCTTTCCCTGGAATTAAGTCATGGAAACATTTCTGGAACATCAAAAAAAAATCTAAGTTTGGGGCCTTCATTGCCCCATCTACAGCCTTTTCAGTAACAACTGTGCAATCCCAAGCTACGTCCCTGAAGTGAATATGGAGGATTCTCAACCAGGCTGTCACAAGATCCATGTTAAGGTGCTGCGAGGTGCCACGAAGTACTACCACCGTTAGGTGTGCAAACATCTATGCATGATTCACAGGACAAACCGAGAGATTTCAAATAGGAAACCAGCGGCAGATACATTCTGCCCTGTTGTGTTTTCTGAATTCTTTGCAAAGGAAAAAAGAATTGCTCTATTATTTTTCATAGTCAAAAAACAAGTAGAAGCTGGGAGCTGTCATTTTTCTGCAGGGTGCCTCAAGTCTAACTAGACAAGGTTCTTTGGGTAAATCTGATCTCTTTTATTAGACCAACTCTGCCAGGCTCTGGAATGGGCTCCCAAGGGAGGTGGTGCTCTCTCCTACCCTGGGGGTCTTCAAGAGGACGCTGGACAGATATTTGGCTGGGGTGATATGATCCGTTCCTGCTCGAGGCAGGGGGTTGGACCTGATGATCTGTTTAGGTCCCTTCTGACCCTAAGCACTATGATACTAACTCAAATAATTGGAAAAATTCTTCTTAGCAAGCTTTCGGGTATAAATACCCTTCGTCAGGCTATAAAAGCAAGGCTGAGAACCACTACACTGGTGGCTTGCTTCTCTCTATATGCAGCCTGTTTATCTTGCTCAAATCAATGAGGCCACAAAAACCAGAGAATCCTTTTGATGGGGAGGAACTGGGGTATCCCAAACATCTGACTTTGGCTGGACTACATTCAACAGGCAGGGTAACACCTGGGATGTAGGAGAAAGCCCCTTATAAACAAACAAGCAGCAAAGGAAATGCAGACACTTCCCGACTCATCCAGTTGGGAAGAATCCTTCCGAGAAATTTTAAACGCTTTCTCCTCATGGCTCCCCAGCGTCATTCGCTACACACATGAGCAGATCACAAGATGACACCAGGGTTCAGTTTCTCCTCAGATAACAATCACTGCACTGTCTTAAAAGCCTGCCAAAACTGTACAATCCCAGCACTTAAATGCAAAAAAAGTCCTCAAAAACCTACCACTGGAGATGGCATCAATCCGTGCGAATTGCAACAGTATCCCTGCCCAGAGCTGCAAGGAAGTACATTAGTTTCTAGTCAAACTACCAAAAAAACTGTCTGCTGATATCAGTGTGAAGGGACTTTTCAAAACCACAGATGAAGCTGTGCAACCATCACACTTCACATGCACATGCCTAATTCTCCCTCTGCCTGGCCACCGGCATCCACAAATCCCTAGTCCATGCTGACAGCCACAGAATTTGCCCAGAGATTAGGCATGACATTTTGGAAAGCTAAGGCTTAAGCCAACAGATGCCAGAACACACAGTGTTAAAGTTGAACACCAGGCCTGACACTAGCTCTAACTCGCACAACTTCTGTCCTTTCCTCAGCTCCATATATTCTGCTCCTTTCCTTCAGTCGCTGTCCTCTCATTTATTCCCCTTCTACCTGGTTTAACTCTCCCTGGACCCACTGGGTTTCTCGGCTGCTTTTGCCCGTGCTTCATGCAGTTTCTGGTGCTCAACTGCTCAGAGAGACCAGCTGTTGGACAGAATGGACACACCAGCAAGCTTCGTAATACTGTCACGAGCTGTACCCACATGCAAGCAGTCATGCGTGCCATCTGAAGCATGAGAGACAAGGCGGCTCAGGGAATTTATAATGAATTGGAATCTTTCATCTATAGGGAAGCCAAACCGGCTATGCCCCAGCTTGGCAGGAAGCAGAAGTAGCTGCCCTCCGATGGCTATTTGGTAACTTTTGTGAAATGAGCTTCTGGCCTCAGTTCCATCAAAAGGGGAGAGAGATCTGTATCATATGCCACCCACTGCCTGTGCCATAGCTGTAGTCTTGGTCAACAGAGGACTTCACCCTCCAGGACTACGAAGCCAGCATCTGTTACAAGCATTATATTCACAGAGACAAAAGCACTCTTGAGCATCAACGGTACGATACTGCAGCCTTCTGTGGGTGAATTTTATTGACAATTTCCAACAGTACTTCTAGGGAACTGTGTTGAGTTGGAGGTGGAGGCATCCTGGAGCACTGCATAAGGGACGTACATAACTAGGGAGTTTTTGAACAGACAGATGATGGTACTAAGGGACATTACATTCTAGATGTCGGCTTCAACTAGTTCATTTTATTAGAAGGCTATACAACCCATAAAACTATCCAAATGATTTTTTGAAAGTTAATTATTGGGCTTGTCTATAGCCCTTCCCACTGGATTACACAACCCCTCCCAAGTCTGAACACCTTTTTGGTAGGAGGTGTCACAACTTTTTGGTAGGAGATCTGATAGTTAGGGAACACAGGCACACGCAGATCCGAGGGCCCTGATCAGGGTGACACAAGCTCTGTCCAACACAGCAAGAAGCAGAGCTCAGCACACTTTAACCACAAGATGCCCTGTCCCCTGGGGGCGTAGTCTTACATATTACAGCGTCTGCTGTCAATGCAGGGGGAAGTAAGTCTAGGTTCTTCCCATTTAACCCATATTAATCTGCTTCAAACCTGGGCAGTGCTCATGTCACATGTGTACAGCAAGCGAGTACTCTACATAAGTCTAATTTCAAATAGGGAAATGTTGTAACCATTTCATTTAAAATGATTCCATTTCTATTCTCCATTCCAAAAGGAACAAAAAAATCCTGCAGCATCTACATTTTGAAGAAAAAAAAAAAAAAGAAGCCATTCTGCTTTCATGTGAAGTTTAAAATAATTTACAAGTTTATTTTTCTCCAATTATGATTAAAGGGAATTTTTTTCTCTCTCCACCCGATGGTTTAAAATTCACCCCCACTGTGAACATGTATGCCAGGATTCAAAGCAAGAAAGCAGAGCTGAGGATTCTTGGCAAAAGAAGAGTTTACAGAGAACACAGTAGCACAATGAATCCGAAACAACCACCAAGCCTGAGTCCCATTTATTTTGCAGCATCAAAATGCAGAACACTTCTAGAGTCTGGGGAGCTACTTCATGTGGTGAAAATGTTTCCAGTTCCAAAGACTGCAAGATCTGTCATTAGACTGTTTAATTAGAACGGCCTTCCGACCAAGTTTTAAGCTTTTGACAAAAACAACCAAAAACAAAAAAGCCCAACTTAATGCCCAGCACACAGATTTCAGCCAGATCCATGCCTGATACCAATTATACAATGTATCTGCTACCCCTCTCTGCCTCACCCCCCTTCCCAGTCATGTGTCACATTCATGAATGTACATAATATTCTTGATACAGTGACTCAGGCACAGGTAGAACAAGCCCTTCCTTTAAAAACAACAACACAACAAGCCTTCAAGCACTCGGCTAATGTGCCTCTGGCTTAATTACTCTTTATAGTTTCACAGACTATCTGGTAGTATCCCAAAACCCCCCCCTACCACTAACACCCAAACAGCAGCTCTTCCTTTAACTAGCGGTGTTAACTCAGGGTTAACGTTCCCTTTCCATAAATGACTGCAGATCTGTCAGGACACACGTCTCCGTGCGCACACCGGTCAGGACAGGACACGCGTCTCCGTGCGCACACCGGTCAGGACAGGACACGCGTCTCCGTGCGCACACCGGTCAGGACAGGACACGCGTCGACGACAGCCTCCGTGCCCATTTTTGGCACCACAACAGCCTCCACAAACTACCCTTATACGAGTCGTGCCCGTATGAAAGCACGCCGCGAAGCATACAAGAGACCACACGTCTCTCCAGGCCGCTGCAGAGTCACCCTTCAAAGACACTTCAGCTGTATCCACAACCCTGACACTGCCTGGACCACTTCGGCTCCTGGATGCTGTGTCAGGTCAGCACAAGGGCCAGGGCTGGGAGGCCGGCCGGGTGCAGGACGCACACGCACCTCACAGACATGAAAGGAAGAGACACGGGGCGGCTGAGCTCCGCCCGACCTGTTGCCCAGAGGCCTGTCACGTATCTTGCAGCACCGGCCTAGCAACACGAAGCGGCCGGTCAGCCGGCCGGCTCCTCCCCCCCGCACCCAGGGCCGCGCCCG
>NW_005842067.1:1712973-1727762 GCF_000455745.1 Alligator sinensis | reverse complement strand
GGGCGGGGGGGGCGCGGGGCCCCGGCGGGGGGGGGGGGGGAGGGAAGCCGGGCGAGCTCCGCTCACACTGCGGCGGGCGGGACCCGCTCCGCCCCGCCCCGCCCGGGCAGCACAGCACCTGGCCCGACACCCTGGCAGGGGTGCCCCAACCCCCTGGGCTGCGTCACGATCCTGTGTCGCAGCCCCCTGGGCTTCCTCGAGACCCTGCCGAGGGTGCCCCAAGTGCAAACAGGACACAGAAATAAACCCAGAGATTTCACACACGAATCCGTAGCCGCGGCTTCCTGAGCTCTTTGCACCAGAAGAACTAATATTGCTGTAGTATTTTTCTGTAGTCAAAAAACCAGCGGCCACAGGGGGTGGTCTGTGGTTTGAGGAGCAGGGCCTGGAGTCTAAAGAAAAGGTGAAGAACTAGACGGCACTGGACTAGCCCCGTGCCCCGGACGTAGGCAGATCCAGGATGTTGAAAAAGGGGGTGTGGATACTGTGGGGCATCATCCCATATAACACAACATATTTTTCTCCAGGTAAAAAGAAACTACGTAGGCAACTGTGGATCGTGGTGTACACGTAAGAGGTCTGCTCGGGTGCCTGATGAATCCGCTTGTACCCAGTCCTACGACCAGGACGCCAAGACCTTCGATGTATACACCTAGGCGAGAGTACTAAGGAGTGGAGGCTGTCTGAGGCCACCCATCCCACCCCCACTTTGAACCATTTTTTAGACAGATCCAAAGGCCAGACAGAGTCTGGACGTTCGGTGCCTTGATGGTTGTGGCTTCTTCCAGAAGCCAACAGATTAGGGGCACTCCTGACTGCCTGACACCTCAGCAAGGGCACGTTTCTGCCGGAGTGGTGTCCCTTAGCCTTTCTCCAATCCAGGAGTAGCTACAAGGCAGTTGGGGCTCGGGGGCTGAGGTGCCGTACTCTGGCTAAGGCCTCACCTCGACACAGTGAATACATTGCGGTATTTTACAGGAGTTACCCTGCCACGAGTAGCCCCACCACAGTGCCACCAGGCCCTCCAGTCAGATGCAGTTTATGGTCATAACTAGAAGCTTCACTTATAAGCAGGGATCCAGGTTTTCTATTCGAGACAGAAAAATGTGGTAAAACCCAGACCTTCTCATTTTAAGGATAAAAAACTGGATTTTCTCCTTTAAAGGAGAAAAATGCAAGTTAAGGCAGGTTTCCCCTTGCAGGCTGGGGTGCAGATTGAGACCCCCATAGTGAGGGAGGGAGTTGGGCAGGACTAGGGCTAGGGCTGGGTCTGCCACCCAGCTGGTATGGGTGTGGGGCTTGGAGCCCAGGGCCACATGCGGCCGCAGGGCCCTGGCGGGTGGAGGGATCTAGCCACAGGTGGCTCGGCCAGAAGGGAGGAGGGCTGTCTCTCCACCAGTACATGCACTCCCGGGGGAGAGTAGGGGGCACGCCCCCCCCGCCGATTTGTGCACATGGCAGGGGTGGGCTGCCCGCTGCAGGCTCAGGCTCCCCACCCTAATGTCCTACCCATTGGGCCTCGGTGGTCCGGCGAGCAAGACCCAGCAGAGCGGGGCAGGGAAGTTCAGTGCTGCTGCCATGAGCCCCACACTGCCATGGCAAGGTGTCCCCTGCCCACCCAGCAGCAGTGGCAGGGTGGGGAAGCTTGGTGCTGCCACCATGAGCCCAGCACTGTCATGCTGAGGCATACATGGGGTTTGGGGCCTGGGGCTGGAATTTGCAGCTGCAGGGCCCAGGCAGGGAGCAGGATGGAGCTGTGGGTGGCTTATCCAGGTGATGGTGGTGGGGCTGGCCTACTGTTGCTGTGCAGACTCTCGTGGGTGGGAGCGGGGAATGGGGATTTGTGTATGAGGTGAGGGCAGATGCAAGTTTCCTACTTTGGGCTTGTGGTTTCTTGCCCTGCTGCCCTCCTCCAGGGGCCTCAGTGGCCTAGCGGGCAGGACCCAGCATGGTAGGCCAGAGTGGGGCTGGGTGTGGAAGCTCAGTACCATCACCAGAATCCCTGCGCTGACATGGTGAGGTGCCCTCTGCCTGCCTGGCAGCAGCAAGGGTTCAACTCCATGTTGCTACTTATGCTTCTACTGGGCGAACAGGGGGCACATCACCATGGCTGTATGAGGCTTCCAGTGGTGGCATCAAGCCTCTTTGCCCTGCTTGGCTCTTCTGCAGTGGGTCCTGCCCCCTGGGCCATGGAGGCCCCCAGGGAAGGGCAGCCAGGCAGGGAGCTCTGCAGAGCCCACAGGGGGCGGGCAAACTGCATGCCCCCCCACCCACCAACCGGCTCCGCTTGGGGCACGCCACCCGTGGGGGACAGAGAGATGGGCTGCATGCTCTGCTCCCCACTGGGGCCACAGCAGGCGCTGCCTCCCGTGGGTGGCAGCCAGAGCTCAGGCACTGCTGCGGGGAACAGGGAGCTGGGGACACAAGTCCCTGGCTCCATAGCCCGGGCAGCTGGAGGTCTGCTCCAGCAGGGCCAGGGGTGGGGGAGCAATGGCATGGGCAGGGCACCAGCATACCAGGGCTGCTCAGTACCAGAAAGCAGTATGGGGGAGGATAGCTGCAACTGGACCCACATCCTGGTGAGCGAAGGGGGCAGGGAGAGCTCTGATTTTTCATGATAAAAAACCCAAAATCAAACATTAACATTTATAGGCATTTAGAATTTATTTTACTATAGTGATTGGGGCACTGGTAGGCTTCCAAATTGCTTTAAAACTGTAAATATATCAATAAAACATTGCGCTCAACTGATACCTATATATATAGTGGTGTTTCATTTTAAGCATGGATTTTGGGGGGTTTAATCAGAGAGCTTGTAATTTTTATCAAGGGATTTGTCATTTTTAAACAAAGAAAACCAGGATCCCTGAAGCTAGGCTTCTAGGGCTGTATTATTCAGTTTAAGATCAAAGCAAAAACAAATATAAAACTTTCTTGGCATGAATTAAAAACAGTCTGCAAGGTGGTGAAATAGAAGCTACATTACCAGGAGCAGCTAACAGCAGAATTGCAGAAGAAAGGCTAGCTCCATTAGTGAAACATCAAGACCATTGAAAAGGAGAGAGGGGCATTAATGCCTTTGGAATGAAGCGTTCAGAAGGAATTAGGTAGGTTTTAATGAGCCATGAATTCAACCGATGCTCTCACTGCTGCCTGAACTGAAATGTTGCTGCCACTACCAAGCAGTTGATTTTAAACTTTGGGTGGAGCAGGAATCAAAGTGGAGATGCAACTGCACCAGTGTACCCTCCTCTGGATCCACCCTGACCCCGGAGTAACGTTCTGACTTCTCCGGAAGGAATTTTACAACAGAGTCTTTCCTCCAGATGAAGCATCGTGTGTCCTTTCCTCTTTACCTCCAGAAAAAAACACCAATACTCCAGTGTAAATGGAGTGTCCACACCCCAAGATGGGCCGTACCTCTAGGACAGTGCTGGTCTATCCTGAGATGAATGGTGAAATACTTCCTTAGCAGAGCTGTAATCACGATATAAGGTGATCTCAGGAGGCCTTCCAGGATGATCAAGAAAAGCCTGTGGATTGTAGATGAATTAGAAGAGTCAATATTTAAAAAGCAGGTGTTTTCTGCTTTAACTCTCCTGGAGCTGGTGTCCCCTTACAACAACAGAGGGAGCTATCCCATACTTGGTATGACAGGATATACTACAGCATGCTCCTGTCAAACGCTGCTGGAAGCATAAAGGAGGCTCTTGTATGCTATTGTAGCGAAGCAAACAGGAGATGAAAGAATATAGTCCGCTTACAGCGAAGACAGTGGCCAGCAACCCTTTAAAGCTGGATTGGCCCAATTTGGGTCAGAGACAGAGAGGAGGGCACCTGCTAGCACCCAGCCACACTGCCACTGCTTTTCCCCACGGCCACCCAGAAAAAGCACCTGCCATTGGTGCTGTTCCTTGCAGTGACATGGGAATGCAATGGCTGCTGAAGCCCCCCACCACCAAATGCCGTGTCTATGGGCTGGATCAAATGGCTTCGGGCGGTAGATCTAGCCTGCCGAACCCAAATATAGGGTAACTCTCTTCACTGGGGCCTCCCGCTGCATCTTCTCTATCTAGATTTTGCTCAGTCGTAAATTGTTTGTATTGCTGTCTTTTGCAAACGTGAGTCTCAATGCTTAACAAATATTACATTGTGTAATTGTATTACAGTTGATTCTGGTAGCACTGATTATTATTAAGATTGCGCAACAACTACCCACTACAAAGCCTTGTTTTGCACTCCTGGCTGCGTGCAGGCCGCAGTTGCACATATGCATGTGGCATTTATCAGTTATCAGCAACATTATTGGCTACATCAGTCAAAAAAGGCTGATTGCTGATAATGTCTGTTTTCCTTTTATCAGCACTGATACGATATGAACCGATGTATCGATGCACCTCTACAAACCAGAACTGGTCTAGCAAATGAGGTGGAACCAGAAACTGAACAAAGGAACTGAGGAGGGAATTAGGACTGTGAGCCTATGGAAACGTGGGCTGACAGAAGGCCAGTATTGTCTGGGAAGATAGCATGGGAAGACCTGTGCCTGGCTGGATAAGCAGGTGGGGGACAAGGAGCTGGGAACTGGGATATTTTGGAAGGAGTAGGACTGGGACTGGCTGGGGAGACTGGAATGAAGGATCCAGCCACCACCTGCCTCATTAAGTGTTCACTTTCCAACTTTTGCAGTAAATGAGATGAAGCCCCATTTGCACCAGAACCCTTTTTTAAACATTTCACATTGTGTTTTTCAAAACCTGTTCCTGTTCGATGTTTCTCATACTTTTAAGTGTTCAATAATAAATATTAATGTTCCCATAAAAATAGTCAGGTAGAAGCAATATCTGTCAGAACATGCTAAAATAGTTTACACGTGTTACTGACTCTTGTTACAAGATATGTGATGCTTTATGAACATTATGTTAATTTTGTTCAATAAAGCCTCAAAAGTCCATCCCCTTTTTCATGATCCTAGACAACTTGACCAAGGTCAAGCAGGCAAACCTTGGCAGAAACAGGAATGCAACCCATCCTACATGGCCCCCAAGATCATGTTTCTTGAAGGAAGTTATGTTTGAGGCTCTGACAGAGATTTCAGATGCTCCCATAATGAAACAGTTTAAACTGGGACAGGCACTAAGAGTCTCATGGCTATCTTCTGCTTCCCTGGACTATTTGTTGTGTTGAACTCTGCCTCCCATATTATACGTTGACCATAATCTCTTTGGGGGAAGAACCATCTTCTTGTTTATACAACCCCAGCGCTGATCCCAAGGGGAGCCCTAAGGTACTACCATACTGTAAATAATAGTGGCGCTGTGCTACAGCACAATGAGCTGGTTTGCTGTACTCGAACAGGTCCCAATTGCTAATTCTTTAGAAGATATTTAGATATCTTTAGAAGATATTTCCTTCTTCCTATAAACCTTGAATCATTTTGCAGGAGGTCAAAGAAGCATTACTCACTCTGAATGCAACCGAGTAAAATCGGAGCAATAAAATAGCAGGATATGAAAATTAGCAGTAAGATCACTGGTGGGAGGTGGCTGAGGGTCATCAAAGCAACAGTAAGATCACTGGTGGGAGGTGGCTGAGGGGCAGCAAAGCATGTATTCTAGTCTCTGCTACTGAAGAGAGACCCTTGTGGGAAGAGGCGGGACACAATCTTATTGTAGCAATTTGGAGGCATATCCTAATTGGGTATCAAGTGAGTTGCTTTGTGGATTACATCAAAGGCATATGATAAATCCACTGCAGTTTGGGAAATATACTGCTTTGTCCTCCCTCAGCCCATCTCCTCTTAGTGCATTCATTGCCAAGCTATTTCTATTAATCTGTGCTCTACTTTTGGCTGGAAAAAAGGCTTGCCAGAATGTCATCTTTCCCCACTGCGGGTTTTATCAAACACATTTAA
Organism: Alligator sinensis; assembly: GCF_000455745.1. Lineage (NCBI taxonomy): Eukaryota > Metazoa > Chordata > Crocodylia > Alligatoridae > Alligator > Alligator sinensis. Next base: position 1,721,848 of record NW_005842067.1, on the reverse strand, counting down.
GGTATAATCCTGCATCTCTTTGAACATGGGCATGCCTTTTTGCAATCCAGTGCCCTTCCACTGACTTCAGTGGGAGTTAGATCAAATTCAAAATTGCTTCCATGCTTAAGTATTAGTCTTAGGCTCCAATTCTGCAAGCACACACGTTAAACTTTACAGTAGCCCCACAGCAGAAACACCTGGAAAAATGTTTGCTGTATCAGTGTTTTAACTCATATTTTTTTATTTGAAAATAATATTGGTGTTCTCGCTCTTCCCTGCTTCTTCATGAAGTCCAAGTAGCCCATTTAATTTATTTCCTGTCCCCCACGTATCTGACAAAAGCGGTCCTTTTGTTACCTTAGACGTCTCAGGAATAGCACACCCTGATTTCTCTAATTCGCAAGAAGCTTTGAAAACTGCACTCTTTTAGTTCATAAAAATGGTGTAGGATTGTTGAATTCTATCACTTGTTTGTCAGAGTTTGAGTTAGACAGATGTAAGCACAAACCAAAATAAAATTCAGTTAAAAGACCTATCCCGTCTCAGATGCTCTTGTTTAAAGGGCGCCTATACACGTGCAGCGAGGCTGCTCCAACATGCTGTAATTATAGTGCGCCAGAGCAGACTCATGTCTGTTAGACTGTGGTAATTACCATGCTCCAGTACAGTCCAGTGGCACACGTATCAGTGTCCCTGCTCTGAAAAATGGCAGCAGGAGCACTTTAAAATTCATTCGACACGCTTTAGTTAAAGCGCCCCCACTGCCATTTTCAGCACAGGGATGCTGATACACATGACACTCTGGGTGCTTTAATGAGAGCAGCTCCTCTGCTCTAAATAAAGCACCCCACCCTCCTCACTCCTGGAGCACATGTATAAATGGATAGTGTCTAATGCTCCCAGATTCTCCAATAAATACAAAGTAGTCAGGATCTGGAATTTCCAATGTACAAATGCAAAAGACAAAGAAAACTGGCAGATCTTTAGACAAAATGACAAAGCAAAATTAAAAGGGCACATTTCTTTTGCAGGTTCTTCTGCTGAATCAGGTGCTGAAGACATTTACACACTCCATTAAAAGCTATACTGGCACTTAAAGTTATACACAGATGTAATTGCTCAGCTAAAAAGGGATGGACTTAATTTAAGAGTCCTTTTTCCTAGTAAAAAGGGCATGATTCAAGGCATATCAAAGCCAGTGGAAAGAATGGAAAGAATCCTATTGATGTCAGCACACTTTGGATGAGGCCCAGTAAGAAACAGAAAAGGGGGAAGGGGAAAATGCTGGTGATGCTGTAACTAGATCAAGGGACAGCTATACTGTAATTAGGTCCCCTGACTCAGTTGTATTTGTAGTGAAGATAGTGTCTAATTAATGAGGTACTTTCTTCTTCTGAGGTTGATGCATTCTCTCCTTCATCCCATTGTACCAGTGGGGGTCTCTGATTGGTGCTTAGCCAGCACCGCAATGAGCACAGCATCAGTGCCTACCGGTATAGATAGGTTGAGAGAGAGCTTTATATTAAAACCCTTGTTATTTCAAAGACACATTGTTCCTAAAGGCGAGGTACCAGATTCTCCATTCGGATGCACTGGTTTTACACCAGGGCAGCCCTGTTCATTTTGATGGCTTTGTATGGGTGAAAAATTCATGGCAGAGAAAAGAGAATCAGGCCCAGTGGCAGCTCTGAACTTCTAGCACACCCATCATTTAGCAGTTTGTTCTCAAGCACCCAAGAACTAAATGTATGCTATTACTGAGTTGGGTGGGCGTTCCTGAAAAGATTTTGAATGCTGGTGGAATTGTTCTGCCTACTGACTGCAGCATGTATTAAGGGCGAGGTTGTGGATTTACCACCAGCCCCGAGTGAGCTGCTCCAGGGGCAGAACAGGGACCAAACCAGAGAGACCCTCTGACTCTGGGGAAAGGGAGTCTGTACCAGCCCTTTTCCTCTCTTTGCCCCAAACAACTGCCATAAGAGGGACATTCTGAACAAGGGGGACAGGGCTCCAGCAGACCCAACAGTCCCAGGAGACTGCTTTCCCTTCACCTTGTGACCCAAGCAGGGGAATAGGAGGGCACCTTGGGCCCTTGAAGTCCTATGCAGGTGTACTGAGCCAGTAACAATATTGCCCCTGTTACCAGTAATGTCCTCTCTTTCACACTTGCACAATGCCCAAACCAAGTTCAGACCTCCCCTAGATGCTTGCGTATTTTCAGGACTGACTCTGTGAAACCCTGGCTTCCTGTATCATCTGTACTGGCTGAATTGGTGGGACTGGATTTGGTTTTCTTCATACTTTCAAAGGCAGGTCAAACAAGGTATTTTTTTTGGTTTGGGTTTTTTTTTACCTTTTTATCATAAATGGCTTTCTATTTGTTGTCCTGCAATACGCCTGACTAGAGGCTCTTAGAATATAGCCGTTTTATAGTCATTCCTCTAACATCAGTATTATGGAGGACCTTATTCCCCTTAAATATGAGCAGCACTACTGCTAATACATTGCACTGTTAAGTGCTGAGGATTCACAACTTTGGGGAAAGTCAGTAGGAGCTGCAAGTGCTCAGTTCATCTGAAAATATACCCATTTCTGCTGCCCATGAGTCATTCCAGCGAGTTGCCCAAGAGCTTTCAGAACATGTAACCTTCATAGCTGGGAACAGGACCCAATTTTCCTGACTCCTAATCAGAAACAGCCTATTCTCCCATCTCTGTTCAAGCTGAGTTGCCTCTTTTTCTGTGAATAATCTTGATGTGAGAAAGGCAGAGCAGAATCAGCCCCCAAAGAGTGATCTCCATGTGGAACAACTAACAATAGTTTGAATAAACGCACACTTTTGGTGACATGGAAATGTTGTCCACTGAGTAATGTTCTTTAGAACTAGCTGCTGAGGCTCTTGACTTTCACCAGAGCCCTGCTCATTCATCAGATAAAGCAACTATTAATACCCGCACCCTTCGCCCCACCACTTGTGTGATTGTTTCTCTCTGGAAAGGTTACTGCATAACAAAGGAACAAAGGCAGAGCTATTTGCTTTCATACAACTTGCCCTTTGTTTCACATGAAAATATTGACAAGGAAACTGGGAAACTGTCTCTTTCCTCTTCTGTTTGTTGCAGAAATTCAGATTCTGTTTAGGAAGAAAATTCAGCTTCCCACCCTGTAAGCACAGCTATCATCTCTGGCCTCTGCTACCCAGGGCAGAGGGCAAACCCACAACTTTCTCCAAAGCAGGATTCCCCTGTCAACACTCCTTATGTCAGAAGAAGATTGGACTCTCCCCTGCTCATTCATCCTTGAACGTTTCCTTCCCCTTCTCTCTTGCATTATCGTAGGATGCCTCACTATCCTAGAGGTACAGCAGAAGTCCCACGTCTTCTTTGTGTATCCACCTTATACACCTTGTGGAGAGGAGCAGGAGTGCTGGACTGTTATGGCTTCCTCCATCATCCTGGAGGTTCAAAAGATATCCCCGAGATGCCAATGTCTGGATATGGATGCCAGATATATTCCAGTTCACACCCTGGAGCCACCCAGTGCTTGTTTGAATAATTGCAATCATCCAGATCTATCCTCCTCCCTTTGAGGGCAATAGCAAAACCCCCACAGGTGAACATACTTGCTAGCAAGGGTAATATCAATGAGCCTGTGATGCTTTGCAGATACCCTCACTGAAAGTCAGTACTTCCCCATCAGATAAGTTAAAATGAGAGCCAGTTCCCAATGCTGTGGTATAGCACTAGCAAGCAGAAGGAAGGAAAGGAAGAAATAATTTTGGCTTTCTGTACATTTCTTTCATCCCAGCCATTAAATCAGAAATATCAAGATATATAACAGTTGGCTGGAAATCATCTGAGAAGCAGCCCACAGTGTTCCATAAATAACCACAAACCCCGTTGCTTTTTAGGTTTTCAGCAAAAGGAAAAAAAAGAGGGAGGCAAGAGTTTTTATCATTTATTAAGACTGGGATCTTCAGGGGAGCAAGATACACAGCTCCCACAGAATGCCAGGCTCTTTCATTTCTATTAGTGTGAAGAGAAGCTGCTCAGGGAGATGAGGTTCACTCAATATAAGCTCCACAACCGAAGTCAGTTCTTGGACAAAATAAGCCAACTACCACATAACATACACACGAGAGAAAGCAGAGAAACCTTTGCTAATAATCTGAACCCCATGCCAGTGGTTACTCATCCTACAAGAATAATAATTTATGATACCTTGCTCCGGCACAGCAATTTCTACCCAGTGATCGCAAGCACTGTGCAAAGGAGGTCAGTGCCATTATATCTGTTTTGCAGATGGGGCAACCGAGGCACTGGGCAGTAAAATGACCTGCAGGCCACAAATGAACATTACTTATTTAATCCAGGGTCATAAAATGGGGAATTATTGTCTCTCTGACACATTCTTCCTATCCTCCAGCCTATCCAGAGTCCCACAGGGTTCCCACTCCCTGAAAGGAGAGAGCGCAGACTGCGAAGAGACGAGAAGGCTGGCCACGCTAGGCGGGATTAGTCACTCAGAGCAAGGCAGTAAACCACCCCCCCGATACTGCCTGCAGCTGGGGCTTTGGTGGACAGAGGCTCCCTTGGGGGACAGTCCCCACAGAGGCATAAGTCACTGTTAGGAGTAGGGATTGATGCAGAGGGGATAGGAAAGGATGTGATGACCCCGTCCATGTGAATCTCAAGATTTCTTTACGCGGTGCCAACAATCTCTCCCTGGAATGCCACCAAATTCTCTGCAAACATTTACAGACTAAGGCAAGCGCTTCCAAAAAACACTCATCTTTCATTCTTTTTCCTTCTCCTCCTCCTCTTCCTCCTCCTCTTGTTCATTTGCAGAGTGAGAAAACACTATGTGTGAAAGCTAGTCCCAGGGTAAGAAAGGACAAAGGCTGAAGAGTGAATTATGAATCTAGACCAGAAATATGAAAGCTGCAGGTGAGGAAAAGAATCAACATCTACAGCCAAACACAGCAATTCATTCTGGATGCCTGCTCATTACTAAAAGTAACCCCTCACAGGGGTTGCCATGTGCCAAGAGGCATTGCTAATGCAGGGGTGACATTAGTAAAACGCCACACACAAGAGGCAACATCGGCAAAGTGTGAGGTTATTGTACAAGCAATGTAAAAGGCACAGAGAGGGTGTATTAGCAAAACTGAAGAGCTACAGGCAGCATGCAGCTAACACGCTATTAAGTGAAAGAACATTTGTACAGCAGAGAGACTTGGAGGACTGGCTCAGTGCCACTGCAATGGGAGATTCCTCCCTAGCTTGCACCTGCAGCCATATGGCTGAGGGCAAGCAAAACTCGGGAGCATCCGAACCCCAAGTCTCCAGGCATGGGCTTGCACATAGGATGTCTGCCAATGGATTTGGAAGTATCTGAAGCCCCTGGCTGGGATGAGAATACTTGCCGGTAGCAAGGCCACATATAGTTCTTAGATTATTCAAATGGATTTGGACCTGAACTGGCTAATTTGACCTGGGACATGAAACATTTTCCATAAAAATAAAAAAATTAAAAGATTTGAGAAGAGATAGAGGGGTCACACATAGAGACTGTTCTACCCAAGCTGCACGAGAAGACTCTCACATCAGCAGCAAGGAGTATGGAGGAGCAAAAAGGAGGCCAGTGCTAGATAACCAGGGGTAGGAGGAGCAGAGAGAGGAAAGCCCGCAAGGAAGATTGAAGCACGAAATATGTCCTTCAAATGGAAGCTTTGGCAGCAGGATGGGCCGTATTTTTTCTCCAAGTTCAAGACACTCACAAGAAAACAAGTTTTATTTTATTTTTCACATTCTTTCCTGCATGGACAGCTACTTTTATCTCTCTGCCTTCCAGCCCACTGGCTCTGCTCACTTAGCGTTCAGTCTCCCTTGCTGTTTTCCAAGCAAACTGCTGGGTTATTCAAGAACCAATTTCATGGCCCCATTTGGAAGAGAGTGCTCAAAAGAAAAGAAGCCTTGAGAGCTGAATGTCATGCCTTCAAAAAGGCCTCTGGGCACAATCCTTCCCTCAAAGAAGTCAAGGGAAATTTGCTGAAGGTTTTCCCATCTATTTATTTAAAATAATATTAAAAAAAAAGCAGATGTACAAGAAAACGAAGGAAAAAATAACAGATATGGCAACACATTCAGAATTGTTCTCTATACAGTTTCTCTCACAAGTACTTACATACCAAAATACCATTGTGTTGTAGAGATTTGATCCATTTATAATTCAGTTTGATTCAGGCAGTTTTTTCTCCTTATTTCCAGAGGAAAGGATCTATAATTCAGAAAAATCAACAATTGATGAGATGTCCAACTATAAACAAAAAATTCTTGAGAAATATAAAGACTGGACCTTACAAAGTGAACCAGTTTACACACGTCTGAAGCTGGGGTATTGATTTGGACAACTGAGCCAAAAATCCTTATTTGAGAAGGCTGGGGCAGAAGGTTTGACCTAGTCCAAGCAACTCCCGGATGGCTGAAGGGAATGTCCTTTGAGACACAGCATGGTTTGTAATTTCATAGGCTGGACGCTGGAAATAGCTCAGCATCACTCAGGATGGGCCCCAAATCTCTGTAACTCAGACAATCACGTGGCATTGCTGGCACAGGCAAAACTGAAAGGATTGTATTGCTCACACAGCTGCATTTCTGCAATGAGCAAAGCAGCTAACCCGGAAAAGTGGTTCTTTCTCCTGTGTCTGAATAGCTCCAGAACAGCTGAATGCATCACTCCATCTTCCCCAACTAAAACAAGTGTGACCTTTTAGGTGAGCCAGCAAGGTAAAACTCCAGCCTGAACACATTACCATATGTTTAAATTAAAATATCTTACAGAACAGAGGGTTAAATCTTAGCCCTGTCCTCAGATCCACGTAGCTGGACTCCCACCTCTGAAGTCAGCGCTGCTCTAGGATTCCCCAGAGGCAGGATCAGGGCTGCAGACTGGCATCAGGGCTGTAGACTGCAGTTCAGGGAAGACACTAGTGTCTCCTTGGACATATCCCTACAACAGGTCGCTAACCCCTGTTCTGGCTGCTGGGGACAGGCTACTAAACACAAGTAACAGATAAACACATGGCTTATCAAGCCAGCAAAAAGACAAACAAAATGTTAGGGCTGATTAAGAAGGGAATTGTAAACAAAATGGAAAGTATCATCATGTCCCTTTATAAACTCACAGTGCATCCACTCGTTAAATATGGTGCCCAGTTCTGGTCCCCACACCACAGAAAGGATATGGGATAACTAGAGACGATCCAGAGAAGGGCAACCAGGTTAATTAGTGCTATGGAGGGGCTTCCACATGAGGAGAGACTAAAGAGGCCAGGACCATTCAGTTTATAGATTCATCCATGTCAGGGGCTGGAAGGGACCTCACGAGATCATCAGGTCCAACCCCCTGCGTTTGGGCAGGAAAGACCGCTGGGGTCAGACCCCAGCAAGGTGGGCGACCAGATGTTTTATAGAGATCCGTGAGAGGGGACACAAGAAGGGGTTACAGAGTACATAAGGGGGAAGAAAAGGTCAGTAGGGATGTATTATTTAGTATATTTACTCCCTCTCACAATACAAGAACTAGGGGTCGCAACGTGAAGCGAGGAGGTCTGAATTTAAAACTAACAAAGGAAGCTCTTTTTCATGCTGTCCTTCATTAAAGCGAGGGGCTCGCTGCCAGTGCAGCCACATTCATCGAGGCGCTGGGCATAGGGTGGCCATCATGGAGGACAGTCTGGTTGTCCTCTGTCCTCTACTGATATGAAACCGAGAGCCATTACATTCTCTATTTTTGTCTTGAAGAGAAAAATAGAGGACATAAAGGCATCGGGTTTTGTATCCAGAGGTGACCAGAGCAGGGTGTGGGGCCTGGGGCAAATCAGCCTGTTTGGCCTTGGAGGGGGTTAGAGGACATAAAGGCATCGGGTTTTGTATCCAGAGGTGACCAGAGCAGGGTGTGGGGCCTGGGGCAAATCAGCCTGTTTGGCCTTGGAGGGGGTGTGCCAAGCAGCCAGACATGAAGCCAGCGGCAGCATGGAGTCACCGCGATTGCTCTGCCCGCTCCGTGGGGCCCCCCAAAGCGTGGGGCATGGACTCATCACCCCAATTCACTCCCCACCCCCACCCCCGGGGATGGCCCTAGTTCGCATCAATAGAGGACAGAGTAACAGAAAACCAGAATGGCCTCTATGACGGCAACCCCAGCTGGGCACTGTCTTGGGGGAAAGGGGCATCGGCAGCTTGTGAGCAGGGCAGCAAGAGGTACGGCCTCTGCCTGGACCTTCAATACCTGGCAGGAGAAACACCGTGTATTTGGGTCAGTGAAGGCAGTTTCCCTTAAGCGCTCCTGGGGATAACCATTCTTCTGGCATGGTTTAGTACTCTCCGAGGTGTTGGGGCTTAAAGCCCACTTTATGGAACCGGGAGGAGAGGTTATTGCGGGACCCCTGGCACAGCTTTACGAGCACTCAGAGGACTGGAAAAGGGCCAATGTGGTTCCCATTTTCAAAAAAGGGAGGAAGAAGGACCCAGGAAACTATAGGCCAGTCAGTCTTACTTCGGTCCTGGGGAAGCTTTTTGAGAGAATTATCCTGGTACATGTCCGCGAGGGGCCAGCAGGGGAGGTTATGCTTAGGGGCAACCAACATGGGTTCATTCGAGGCATGTCCTGTCAGATCAACCTGGTGTCCTTCTATGACCAGGTCACAAAATCCTTGGACACAGGTGTTGCGGTGGACATAGTCTTTCTGGACTTTAGGAAGGCCTTCAGCACTGTCTCACCCCATTCTCATCAAAAAATTAGGCGACTGTGGCGTCGATGCCTACACAGTCAGATGGGTCGCAAATTGGCTGGAGGACTGCACCCAGAGAGTGGTGGGGGGCGGGGGATT
>NW_005842067.1:1711997-1712454 GCF_000455745.1 Alligator sinensis | reverse complement strand
TGTTCCCCCGAGCACTACCAGGAGTGACAAGAAATAACGGTCACAAGCTGGCAGAGGGTAGGTTCAGACTAGATATCAGGAGGCGCTACTTCATGGTCAGGGTGGCTAGGACCTGGAAACAACTTCCAAGGGAAGTGGTGCTGGCTCCTACCCCGGGGGTCTTTAAAAGGAGGCTGCAGCCACGTAGGTGAGGGCAGGTGAAACTCAGGGGCATTTGAGCCACAAGTCTCCGGACTTGGGTCTGCACATAGGATGCCCACCAAAAAACCTTGGAAATACCAGAAGCCGCAGGTGGGGGTGGGGGATGTTTGCCGGTGGTGGGGCTACTTATGAGCCCCGGCTCTGGCTGGAACACGGAACATGTCTTTTTTTAAACAGGAGGGCAGGGCGGGGGCCCCGGTGAGAGCCGCCGCGTCCCCTCGGAGGTAGGTGTTGCCGGGGCGGGCACAGCGCGGCT
>NW_005842067.1:1707074-1711298 GCF_000455745.1 Alligator sinensis | reverse complement strand
GTGTCCGAGCTCTTCTTCGGCCACTAGCGCCCCGCCCCGCCCGCGGCTGCCCCGAGGAGCCCGGCGGGGACGAGGAGGCCGAGGGCTGCTGCGGGAGTCCTTGACGCGGAGCCGCGCGCTGGCCGCCGGCTGCTGCCAGACGGCTTTTATACAGCGGGTTTCAAACCGGGGGGAAAGCAAAGAGAGCCGCTTTCTTTCTCTTTTTTATGAGCTTTCCAGCTATTTTGGTAACGGATCATGAAGAGAAGCCTCTGTTTTTAAGGAAAATACCCCCAAATTCTCTCTATATTTAACATGCTAACTTTTTTTTACCAAAAAAACCCCAAAAAATAACTCTCTGGTAGGAAGTCCAGACGGTCCTGGTTGTTGTCCAAATGATTTCATTATACGTCAAATGGAAAAACCGGTTTGGAAGTGGTGAAAGCAGCCTTAGCCTACCAAAACACTATAACCTGTCTACCTCGGTTTAAACGCTAGATTGGCATTGTTCGCGTCAGTATTTCTGAGCAAACGGGACCTGCCACCTATCTTGATATTACTGTGGACTTTTGATTAAGGAACGATGCATTCGTGTGCAAGAGAGCCAGACGCAAAACTTTCTAAACGCTTTGTTAAAGTTAAAAACGTACAAGCGTAGGGGGGCTTTTCTCAGAGAGCAGCTGTTTATAATGTGGATAGCCAACGGGAAAAGAAAAAGTTTAGTCAGCGATGTTCATTGTTTGTCTCATTTACCTTAAGTTTTGTGTTTTGACGTATTTACAAGCAGGAGTTATAAAAGGGTTGAATGCTGTGCTTGGTGTTTCCTAGCAGACTGCCTGCATGGCCACTGTGAAAGCAACCTGTATCTCGACAATGTGAATCACTGACCTAACGCTTGGTTTTCCCTTTCCTCTTTCTCTCTCTCTGTTCAGACAGCGCTGCACATAGTTCCAAAGAGCCTGTGACTTCTGCATCGATTGCCGTATATTTCTCAATACATTGATGTATTTATTTTGATCAAAAGTACAACAAACCGCAGTCAAATTCCTTAGTCTGACTGGTTCTTTGTGTAGAAGCATGCGGTCTGACCGGGTTGCATTGTGTATTGTAAACCTAGAGGAGCCATCAGGCTTCTCGGGAGCTCCTTTCTGTTCAGCTGATGCATTTGCGTGGTGCTCTTTCCTCATAAGGTCTCAGCGCTCTTTGCTCAAGTAGGTAAATGTGATCCCATGCTCGGTATAGAAGGCTGCATGGCTCAGCCTTGACCTTGCTGGAACGCTGCTGAATTATACCAGTGAGGAGATGGCCCAATGCAAGGCAGCATGAGTGGCCACGCTGGGAAGCAGAATCCATGTCTGCTGACTCCTGTGGCCAGTCTGCTAGGACCAGAATACCTTTTCTCTTTAAACAGCTCCCATCTTTAAAAAAGCCACCAGCTGATTCAGGTACAGAGGACAAAGCCAGTACTTATGCTGCATCTGTTCTGCTTGTTAAATCCCCTTTAGATGTTCAGGTTTCTGCAGTGAAACGTTATCTCCCTGCTTTGAAATTCTTTTTAGGCTGGTGGTTTTGGAATGTTTTGGGTTCAGCCTCGATTTAAACCTGATGCTTCCTCGTTCTGGCTGCAGAACAGGCTTCTTTGAAATAGTCTGGTGAGTATGCTGCACTGCCACGCAGGTGGAAAGGGGACTCGCCCTCCCCCTTTTCATATCTCCTTTTGTTTCCCGTGTAAAACACACCGCAGGCTATGCTTATCCCCATTGTAAGTTGATTTCAGGGATGGGTTTGACCCTGCTTCTCTCGGATGGTTTGTTGTGGATGGGCCCCAGTTCCATGCTGAACTGATATGGGCGAGGAAATTCATTGGGAGGTGTTTAACAGGAGACAGGTCTTTAAGAGGAGATTGGCCAAACACCTGGCTGGGGTTGTTTGAGCCCAGCGCTCCTTCCTGCCCAGGGCAGGGGGTCAGACTCGATGATCTACTGAATTCCCTTCTGACCCTAGAAATCTATGAAATGGTAATGAGAAAGTGCTTCGCTATTTCTAAATGTAGAGCTGGTAAGGTAAGGGGAAGGGGTGCTTGCCTCGTTGCTCGTGATCGTGATCGTGAGCGTCAGCGGATGTGGCAGGTACTAACCTTGGCACAGTGCAAAGGCAGATCAAATCCTCTCAGTGCAGCAGAAGAAAAGCCCAATGCAATTATGAAAAAGCTCGACAGGATCTCTTCCCGAAGATGTATTTGTGGATCTCTTGACAGTGAAGGTTTTGTTCTGTTCTTTCAGCCCTAATGGGTAGACGCACATTACAAAGCTTGAGCAAAGTGAGGGCACTTCAGCTAGTAAATACGCTGCGCTGCTATGTTCCTGAGAACAGTATCCAGCATGACTCAGCCTCCTCTCATCCTGAGGCTTGTTCATCAAATATGGATATATGCTCAATACATATTCATAATGTAGGTCTGAATCTTCGGTACTATTTTTGAGAAACTACTTAAATGTTCTTCTGCAGGGGGAAAAAGGCATGCATACAGTAGGCGTTTCTTAGTACAATACAGCACGACTATCTTTACCGCAGAAAAAAAGTGTATTTTCACATCAACACAGCTTTCGATGTAAAATCCAGCGGAGGCACTTTTTATTTTGATCGGGCTAACAGAGGTAAATATTGCATTAAAAGAAATTGCAGGGAAGACAAAACCAGTACATCTTTACTATGAATCATTGGGACCGTGCTCTGAGGTATGTTAGAGACCTTGCAAAGCAAACAATGCAGAGTTCGCAGTTTATATACACTAGAGAGGTGAGGCTGCCCATCAACAGGTTCACTTACAGTGACTCACTTCATCTCTTAGTGGACAGATTAAGAAACGTGTTATTTATACAGGCTATTTCCCACTGCTGTCTGCCTTTCTAGATGCTGAGAGATACCCAGAGATACTAAGAATGAACCCATTGTTCTGGGAGGGAATTCAATCATAAGTTGAATCAAAACCAGCATCTTCCTTTTTCTGTGTTTCTTTTTTTGTGTGTTCCGGTTTGTGTTGTGAAGAAGACACAGGATTGAAATCCCAGCCAAATCAGAGACACCATTCTTGGCAGCAGATGGATTCTGCAGTATAACAGATCCCCTTTATATCTCATTACTTGTGGGTCAAATCAACAAACCTTAATTAGGCAAAATTCCCACTGAACTCAATAGTAAGTTTTGTATGAATGAGCAACTGCAACAAAGCGGCCCATGATGCTTTAATACAATAGATATTTTGCATGGGAAATGGTTTAACTGTTTACTGCTTTGTATCCAGTTCTCCGTCTGAGCTGGGGCTCAAGAGATCTAGATTGTATGCCTTGGCCACTAGCATTTTGGATGACATCTCTGCTTCTCTCTCCGTAGATTAGAAATAATTATACTGATTTCTGTAAAGTGCTTTAAGATCTACTTATGAAACCACCATGTAACACTGAGGTACTGGTATTATACCCTTATATATTTAATCATAGTCTTATATAATGGAATTTAGAGCAACATTTTAAACATACGTAGGCGTATCAAGTTGATTCCCCCATAGTCTGCAAAGCCTCCTTAACATTTTGAAACACCCAGACCAGGTTACATGAAAACAGATTGTGCTTTAGCTGAATTGCACTAAGGGCCAGTAAGTCTAACAGCTGAAACAAGGCCTGCAGATGCACAGCTCCAACCAGCAGTCCCTGATGACAGCGTGCACAAGAAAGGCTGGACTTGGTTCTGAGAGACATGCTTATTTGTTCACAACACAGCATCATGCTCCCGTGGTCAGCTCCAGATAATAGTTTTGTGGGATCCTGAACATCCCTTTCAAGGCCTGGCCGGGTCCATGAAAAATCTTGGGATCTGCCACCCTGCCTTGGAAAAGAACCGCTGTTAAGAAGATTTTACCTTCAGGCTTTTAAATACATGAGAAAACATGGTCTTGTGAATAGACTCTCATGCTATCTTCCGTGGCCAGCAGCAAAGCTACAGTCAGCTAAGCATTGTTTTAAAGGTTTCAGGTTGTTTTTTTTAAGAAGCCTACTGTATCACACACAGAGCCAGATTTGGAGAGCTGCTGAATACCCACAGCAGATAGGAACCCAGAAAGCCCGGATATTTTTGAAGATGCTGCCTCATCCTCTTTTACAGATGAGGAAACGGCAGCACGCAGGCTAAGCCTGGTCTCGCAGAGGCACCAGGGTTCGGTAAAGTGTTATCAGGAGGGCAAAATAC
>NW_005842067.1:1703582-1707043 GCF_000455745.1 Alligator sinensis | reverse complement strand
ACTCTTTCACAACCACATTGAAATTAAGCAAAGTGCAACTATAACTCACCAAGAAAGTCTCCTCCTCGTCTTCTCCCCTGCACACTGCTGCAACATGACCCACATTTGGCTCCCAGTTTACATAGCAATCAAAGTAAAATGGCACCAGGACAATTACTGATATTTCCAGTGATTCGTTCTAATGAAGAAACCTCTACATAAAGAGGTTATTAACCTGCATTTGGCACATACGCAGCAGGCACAAACGATGGGTCTGTAAAGGGGGGAAACAGACCAAGGGTGTAGTTACTATTACAGTGAGGAACATGCTTGAGCAATTCACTTCCTAGCATTTAGTTCATTAAGTACAAAAATCTCCTAACCCTCAGCTCTTGAGTACTGCTGGCCACAAGCCTATTAACCAGTGTTTTCATAGTCGTTGCAAAAATAGACCATGCTAACATACAGTGCCAGGGTTTTATTCACCACCGGCAAAGGGAGCTAAAGCTACATATTCTTCAAAGGTGATGTCCCTTCCACCTCAGTATCATTGACTGGCTTGGAGAGGATCCTGGCTAGGGGGAGTGGGGGTACTTTGGTCCCCAAAGCTGAGGGAAGGATGTGATTTTTTGGAGTCCTGACCAATTCACAGTCTTCCACAACGTCAGGTGGACCTGCGGTCCTCCTCCCACATCTGTCTTTATGGCCTGCCTGGCCCTGGGCACAAGGGCAGAGTGAGCCCGGAGCCATTAAACATTTTGGAAAGGGCTCTACAGCCCCCGTCTTGCTTGGTTCCCTCTGCTTCAGCCCCGGCATCTCTGCAGTATCATTAGAGGTAGGCCCATCTTCCCCAACTTTGTTTCTTCACCCCTCTGGCCCACCCCAATGCTTCCCCTGCACTGACACTCATGAGTACAGCCGAAGGCGGAGTACAGCGGGCTGTGCATGCAGTGCGAGATGTTCATGCTCCATCTGTTGCCACTCTTGCATGTTTCCTACCCTCTACTGGAGCAGCATCAAGGGGCCAGGGAGAGATTCACCCCCAGTGTTTTATTCTCACTTTGTTCTCACCTGGCACGAGTGTAAATGACACAACAAGAAGCAAGATGCATGAGGAATCATCACAACGTCTCACTCCAGACAGTCCTGAAAGCTGGGATATTCCCAACCTTGGTTTACAAGAGACAGAACTAAAAAATGTGAAGTTAAAAATGCAAGTATTCCAAGATGGATATATGCACTATCCAACACATGCTGGTTTCTTGTACTGTATGGAAACAAAGCTTTAAGACCAAGGCTTTGGTGGAAAGAAACACCAATGAAATTAAACTTCGAAGAACAATTCACCTGCCTTGGCACTTCAACATTTAAGTGTATTTCATGTTGATACTTTATCAGCCTGGCCCTCATTTAAATCTGAGATTTTTTTTCTTCCTACTGAGGGCCAGGGAGTGAAGTCCCATCCATTCAGGGCTTTATAGGTCAGAACTAGCACCTTCAATCCGATCACCAAACAATACATCTCCGTTACAGGTTTGCAGGTCAAGGGGTGACATCATCAAAGTCTTCTCAGTACTTGTATGGGGAGCTGAAATCTGGTGATGGAGGGCTCCTCAACCCAGCAGGCAGCAACAGAACAGGACCTGAAGGCAGGAAGCCCGACCAGCAAACCCTGCCTGGAGAAAATGCAGTTGACACCAGCAAACAACAGGCCTTCTTGCCAATATTGCTTATGCTGATTGGGTGAGGGAAACAAAATATCCCAGCAAACACCTGTGCCTAGCACAGGGATTTTGTTCTTGCAGTCGCATCACAGCTCACAGTGCTAACCAACAGCCAGACTGGTAAGACTTTGCTGGGCAGACCCAGCCTCGCAGTGCATTTATCCTCCATCCTTGAGGAGTCCAACTATGTGAACAAGGACCAGTAGAAAGCAGACAAGCACTTTCTTTTAATATTAGTCATACTCATAACCCAGTGGGGAAGTTACTTTAGGGGTTAATTCTGTCCAGATTAGACATACACAGGGTGCCCATTGCTGTAGTACTAAAGCAGGGGTTTCAACCTTTTTTGGTTGGTGTACCCCCAGTGTCCGGTCGAAAAGCAGGGAGTTCCCGAGCGGGGTGGGGGGTGTTCCCCCCATGGGCGGCAGCAGTGAATCCAGAAGCACCGGTGGCAAAACTGGAAGTGCTGCCAGCGAAACTGGGAGTGCCCTGCTTCTCCATGCTGCTGCTGCATACTCCCTGGGGCCTTCCCAAGTACCCCCAGGGGTACACGTACCCCTGGTTGACAACCCCGGTACTACAGCATCTCACAATCAAATACATTTATCCTCAGTACATCCCTGTGAGGTAGAGCAGGGCTACTGTCCCCATTTTACCCAGGCTTTGTCTGGACTAGGGCGGGTTTGCTGGGGCAGCTATAAAGGTACAGCTGTCCTTCAAGTGGCCACATGGCTTAGATCAGTAAAAGTCCTCATACCAGTTCCCCAAATGGAAAAAGACTTCTCTGTCAGTGTAACATCTACCCTGCTGTGCTGGCACAGCCTTATTAAGGTGTAACTTATTGCAGCAGCTGTCAGTCCCATTTCTGAGTGTGACTCCGGGCTAAGAGAGAAGCCCACAAAGATACAGGAAGTCAGTGGCAAAGCATGGAATGGACCTGCCGTCTCCCAAGTTCCCAACCTGAAACCAAAACCAACAAAGCGCCACTCCTGCCCGATTCCTCCCACTGCGGGAACACTTCCAGGATTCAACTTGCTTCAGTTCGTGGGTACTCAGGCGGTGGGCATGCAGCTGTCATCAGGAGATTAGAATCTGTCTATGGTCTGCCTGTCTAGTTTCCTCACTTTTTGGTTCACAAAAGAGCGACCAAGCAGTTTTATAAGGGTGCTTTGAAGTGACTTCACCCCACTGGAATTTATTTAATATTTTTCACCATACTCTCTTCATCCTGTTTAAATTGGCTCCCGCAATATCCTTTCTTTCACAGGACTTGAAGGACAGCCACATCTAAGAGCTGGTATTATCTCTGCCTTATCAAGTTTAAAGCAAAGCACAACTTTAAAGGGCCTGAGTCACTAATAATATTGAGCTCAGAACATAGAAGTGAAGTTACTGTTTGTGCCAGAGACAGACCGTAGCCACACTAATTGGTGGGTTGATTCTTAGTAGATGCTGCTTGGTAGGAGCCTTTTGAAGGTTTTAGCTTCTTTACAGTCATGGTTTGGAGGCATTTTGGCAAAGGTATGAGGTGAGGGAAAGCATCTTTGTCTATGCTGTACTTGATTTATAGGCAGGACTTGATTTCCCAAAGCTTTGAGACTGTATTGAAAGGGAACATTTCCTCATCATAGCAATTAAAACACTGAATAGTAAGGTGTCCCTTGAGCCAGGCAAAGTAGATTCATATACCACCACCAGTGTACATAAGTCCTTTTGTGTACCTGCAATATTTAGATAATGCCAGAAATCATCAGCATT
>NW_005842067.1:1696602-1703509 GCF_000455745.1 Alligator sinensis | reverse complement strand
CAAAACCAAAACCGCCACTTCCTGGAGGCTCAATATTCTCTTCCCTTACCGTCTGTTTTTCTCCTCTCCTTTTTTCTTGCTATTAAAATCGAAGTCCCTGGACTCACTGAAAATCTAGCTGTAATACATTCAGGAATGCAGTGCTTGTACAGAATTAATTCAGCTTTGCTGTGGTAAATGATTTCTGTAAATCAGCATGTAAAGGACTTGAGCACCAGGCTGAACGACAACATGGGTAGAGTCAGGGCTGGGCCCCAAGTGTCCCAGTTCAGCTGCTCCAGGAACCAAGGATCTATGCTTTTGCAGTGCTCAGACTCCCTATCAGGACTGTCTCTTAAGGCCCACTCCTGAGAGGAGCTGAGTGACATCGGTTTGCATCAACTTCAAGGGAAGATGAAAGGGCTCAGCACCTTGAAAGAGGAGTCAGCATCTCACAGGACTGGGCTTTTACTCCATGACTGGCTTATGTGCATTTGTGTGCTTCTGCTTGCATTTTGCTGAAGCTGTTGCACATATCAAGAGATATCATTTAGGGGCCAGAGTCACAGGAGGCTTTCCAGGTCCTGACCAGTGGAAATGCCATGAGGAAACCAGACTTCATGATATTTTGCCCCTTGATATTTTTCCCCAAGGAGCAGGAGAGGGAGGAGGGGATCATGTGAACCCTCCCCCAACCCAACCCGAGTCAGAAATACCTAGACATTTGGGATCCTGCTGAGTTCAAGAGAACAGTCTTGTGCGTAATGTGCTCCATGTGTGCATTATAGGTCATGCTACAAGTCCCCCTGTGACACAGCTATTGACCTAGCTCTCCTTAGTGAAGCAGATGGTCTCAGCATGACTGTAACACTGACACTTCCCTCTTCAATAGCAAAGCAGAAATACAGCAGTGTATGAACATTTCCAAGGCCATTACAGTACAGTGGGTGTGCGCACGTTTGTGTTTGTGTCCATGCATGTTGGGGCTCATAGGTTCATAGACGTAGGGTCGGAGGGGACCTGAGCAGATCATCAAGTCCGACCCCCTGCCCTAGGCAGGAATGAATACTGGGCTCATATGACCCCTGGTAAGTTTAAGCTCATATGACCCCAGCTAGGTAGTTATCAAGCCTCTTGGGGATGGAGTAGGGGAAGCTGTCACTTTTCTACAGGCAGCTTTCCCGCATCTCTTGGTACGTAGTATGAGGAGCTACTGACCAGGTCAGTCTTTAAATAGCAGAGGGACAGGGCATTATCAATCGCTAGATAGAATATTCTTTTGCCTGATAAGGACAAGGACATGGACATTTGGTCACCACTCGTCTCCCATCCCTTATATCTTGATCATCAAAGGGCACGCACCTCAGAATCAGGAGGGAGCTACTTCACTGGAGCTACTGAAACAAATGCTCGTGCTGTTCCTTAGCTGCACCAGAGGACAGCAACAACAGGAACGGAGGTCTCTACAGTCCTTTCCAAAGTGGCGTCTTCCTTGGGGCAGCTTAGGTTATCAATAGGGCCCTTCCAGGAAGCTTAATAGACAGAAACCCTCACATTGATATGTTTTTAAAGAGGAGCCCCGTTGTTCTCTACAGCAAAGCTATCCGTTCAATCAGTACTTTAGTGCAGTGATTTTAGCAATGAGATGACTCAGCATTAGAGGCCTTGTGACATTTTAGATGTCTCTGTTACAACAGACAATCAGATGCATTCAAGGTTAAACCATGCAGTGCACCTGTTGCTCTTTGAGTTAGTTTTGTGCTGCCACTGGTACAAGTCCAAGAAATTGCCTGATCAGCCTTTAGCAAATACACGGGCTCCCTTCTGGGCACTGGAAACTAGTTTTGCAGTGTGGGACTCTTTTACATTCAGAGTGCTGAGCCTTTAAAGCTGAGGGCTGTTAGGTTAATTAGATGCAGTTCTCACCAGCACCTACAAGACCCATTGCAGATCATGGGCACAGTCAAACTGACTCTTGAACCTGCCATCAGGTCCAGATGGAAAGAACCCTGCCTCGGCACAGAGCCCAGTCGAAGGGTGTCAGTGCAACCTCCATGCACAAAGGTCTGACAGCACCTGCCGAAGTCAATGTAAAATGTCTCATGCATTTCAGCGTGTGCTCTAAATTCCAGCATGTATTCCCATGGCATGAGTACCGTTTCAACTCTTATTGCTAGGGGTACGCTAGGGATGTATGTTCTCTTCTGCAGTGGTCACTCACTCTCCTCCTTCTGTGGGGGGCGTTCAGGAATCAAGTTGGGCCTAAGATGATTGAAAGGGATCCTCTTTATTCAGAAATCAGTTCCAGGTGCCTCTGCTTAATAGAGCATGTGCTGTCTCATCTCTTCTCACAGACTTTTTGTGTCTGGGGACCTAAACTTCCCACTACCATATTGCCCTTCCTTACCACACAAGTTAGTCTCTAAGGCTAAGGACAGAAATTACATATAAACTGGTTTAAGTGATCATAAACTGGTTTACATCAGAAACAGAACAGAAGTTCAGTGCAACCTGTTTCAAAATGGCCAGAACTGGTTTAAGATAAACCTGGTTGAATGTAGTCTCAGACTTAACTGATTTGGGTCAAACTGGTTTATGAAACTTCTGTCCCAGACTGCTACCTGGTTCAAGTTAAAGCATAGTTCCCCAGCATCCCAGCATGCTTTCCAGCCCAGGCTGGGCTGGGTTATTTGCTCCAGCAGAGAAGGTCTGGGTGTGGTAGGGCGGGGAAGGCAGGGATTCACCCCAACAAACCTCAGCTGGGGCCTGGGTTGTGGGGGAGGGGGGCTGAAACCCCCTTTCCCCTGAGTACAGAGCTGCCCAGTCACAGCCAACCTACTGTTGGCTGTGACTGGGGACTACAAATCCCAGAGACACCTGAAAGCAGGAAGAGGAAGTGATGAGCAACCCTGCAGAGTCCTGCTGCTATGATTCTGGACTGCAAATCCCAGAGACCTCAGGGGCAGCAGGAAGAGGAAGCAAACACAGCCCATGCTGGCTATGTGCCAGAGAGCTGTGCTCTACCACCCCTGGTGCCTGGCCTGAGTCACTGCAGGAATGTGGTCGCAAAAAGTAAATATCTGTTCACTTGTTAGTCAGTTTAATTTCTGCAGCTTAGACTAACCTGCAAAGAATGAACTGATTCAGCTTTGGGCTTTTTGACTGTCTGTACTTAGCCTATAGTACCACTCCTGCCCCGTCGTCTTCTTTTCTCTAACATTACGGCAGCCCTGGCTTGTCCTTCCCCCATCCGTGCAACCAATAACTTGTATTCCACTTGGTTTAGTTGCAATTAGTCCCTGCATACTGTGACTCGACCTATTTAACTGTTCATTTTATGCACCAATGAAATCTTCCTAACGCAAGAACCTCCTCCAGCAGAGATTCTCAACCAGGGTGTTGCAGCACCCGACGTATCTTGAGATTCTTTCAAGGGTGCCATAGGATGCTTCACACTGTTAGCACTGTTAGGTGTGCAAACATGATTCACAGGATAAACCCAGAGATTTCAAATAGAAATCTACACTGTCAAAACCATTCTGCCCTGTTGAGGGCTTTTGGAGTTCTTTGCAGCAGAAGAATGGTCCTTGTATTTTTCTGAAGTAAAAAAATGAATGGAAGCTAAAAGCTGGTATTTTCTGAGGGGTGCCTTGAGTCTAACAAGGTTGAGAACCCCCATACTACCGGTTCCTGCTGTCAGTCCTTGTTAAGCGGTGGAGTGAGGCTGCACTTCAGTTTGAGCATGGTGAGAAGTCAGTGCAGATGAGCAAAGCGATGAGTTCCTGGCTTCAGCTAGTATGAGTTTTCTGCCATTGTGCATGCTCTGCAGTGGGTAAGTGCTAAAGTGCTTGGCTCAAGTAGGGGGTTATTCCAGCCATAGATTGATTCTATTTTCCTTATCTAACTTTCTGTTTGCATTGGAAGTGGCCTGGCAGGTCTAGCCCTAGTGAAGTGCCAATGCTCTGCTTCCCAGTAATTTTCCAGGGCCTTGAACAGGTAGGGCTGAATATCAGAAGCACGAGGAATTTCCTAATCAAATGCCCAACTGCCAGGAAGTCACTGTCCTTGCTGAAAAGGAAAAGGGCATGTGAAGTGACTGCTGGCAGCCTGCCCAAGTGCAGGTTACAGATGGATGGCTATACCACAAGAACATGTGGGAGATGCTTTACATAGAGCTTTGACTATACACACTGTAGTTAAATCCCCCATTTATGTAGTGGCTCACAGTGTCAGGGCTGCGTTCAGCAGCACTTTACCTAGACTGCTGGTGGCCCTGGGTGAATTTTTAGTATCAGGCCCCCCTTTGCCAGAGATAATGATGATAATAATCAGACAATGGAAAAAAATTACCATTTTCAGGCCCCCTTTCTGTCTGGGCCCCAGGTGACTGCCCTGTTTGCCCATGCCTGTGTCCAGCCGTGACGCTCAGCATCTAATGTGTAAGTGTTGTAATAGAGAAGCAGCAAACTAACATTGCTGCTTCCAGCTCCAGTCTTTCTGAAATGCAGGGCCAGACCAAAGCAAATAGAAATGGCAGAGAATCAAATTTCCCCAGCAAAGATTTTTTTTGTGTGTCAACAGACAGCTTGTACTGCATGCAATCATGCACATGAACCAGGGAGAGGCCAAGGGCTACCCTGTGTCAGTGGAAAAAAGAACAAACAGACCAGGCTTTTCCATCTCTTCTGCAAGTGAGCCCTTTGTTTTCAATGTTCCCCTTTTTGTGGGATTTTCCAAGCACCAACTAGAACTCTAGATGCTTTAGGGGAGCACTGCTACTGCAAGGTGGGGCTACAGCATTGTTCAGATGGGCAACCAACAAGAAACCAGCCCTCCTCCCCCCCGCCATACACTGATACAGAGCCCTATGACCTTCCCTGTGCAGTAGCTGCTCCTTCATCCATGCGTTCCTGGGCATGGATCCTTTCCTCTGTGTCCTTTTAGCTGTTCTCTGGGAACCTACAAACACTTCTGCAGTATTTGCCTGGGTCTCACTGGGTAGGGGGGCTGCAGTAGCCCTAGCTCTGAAACTCCATATTGGAGACGTGACAAAACAGCTAAAATCATTTGGCTGGATGCAGCCTGCCTATTAGAAAGCTCTGATTAGCAAGTCAAGTAACATTGCTGCCTCTGGGGGGAGTGTTTGGACTAGCACAGAGGCTGCATACTGAGGCATTACATTATTTTCTATATGAAAGGCAGAATATTGTGATTTCTAGCACCTGACTGCCATGCTTATGGAAGTCTAATAGGTCCTCACACCAGTGCTGAAATTATTAGGGTTGTGTGAAGCTTCAGTCCCTGATTCGATTCAGCAGAGATCTGACCCGATCCGGTGGCTGAATCTCCGAATCCGAATTGAATCAAAGGACCCTTTAATCTCTCCGAATCAAATCAGAACCCTCTGAATCGACTTGGAGAGTTTGGAAAGATTCAGAGATTCGGACATAGAGACAGTTTTAAAAGTTTTTTCTACATATCTCAAGGTAACAGGCGGCTTGTGAGTGCTGCGATGCTGGGGCGGATGGAGCGTCCCACAGGAGCACGGGGGGCTCCCCAGCGCGCTCAGCAGCAGACCCAGAAGTGGACCAGAAGCACTTCTGGTCCACTTCCGGGTCTGCCGGGGAGCACACAGGGGGTCCCCCGCATCCCCCAGCTTGGTGACTGGTGCCTCCTGGGTCTAGGGGTGGGGGGCACCCACCGTCCCCCTGCAGCTGATCGCTGAGCCAGGGAGGTGTAAGGCCCCCCCAGGGCAGTTCCCGGCAGACCCAGAAGGGGACCAGAAGTACTTCGGGTCCACTTTCGGGTTCACTGCCAAGCATGTGGAGGTCCCCCCCTGCACTCCTGTGGGACGCTCCATGTGCCCCAGCATCACAGCAATCAGGAGCCACGCCTGCTACCTCAAGGTATGTAGAAAAAACTTTTAAAGCTGCGTCTACGTCTGAATCACTGATTCTCTGAATCAGCACCAAATCTTCAGATTCAGATTCGGCTGAATCAAAACAGGGACAGTGATCTGAATCAACGAATCGAATCACTGCCCCCGATTCGGACCAAATGCAAATCCAAATCAAATAGGGCCCACTTTGCACACCCCTGGAAATTATGTGGGGGCTGCTCCTGGCCTTTTGAAGCACAAAACCCAGACACTTCAGAGGAGATCACAAGTGCCCTATTTGCAACCCTAAACTGTGATTTTAAAACAGCAGGAGCTCATCCAACAGGATTTCAGGGAGGACCACACCTCATTTGTGCTTCCTGAACTATACTATAGCCAATATCCTGCTTGGCCTAATGATAGCATCTATAACACAATCAGCTTCAGCATCTAAAACCAATCAACTGACAAACCTACAGGAGAAAGGGTTTCCACGTGTCCACTTAGACCTTGTTTTCATACTTCAGCAGCACTAACCCCCTTTTGGTCTAGTCTTGAAACCCAGACAGACAGTACAAGGGAGCTGGGCAATATCAGAAGTTGCATATACACAGATTTTGTTTAAACCCAGTTGTAATTTTTGCTCGTTCGTGGCTCTTCCTAGCAACAGTTTGTTTTGTGTAATGACAGGACCGTTGAGCACTGTATGCAAATACCAACATATTAAACATGACAAAGCTGCTTGCCAACTACCCAAGCCAGCTGCATACCCCCACAAAATGCCAGAAGGATGCCTTGTAATTTTTTCCTTGTTTTAAAGCAACATCCTCAACCAGGAAAGGGACAGTGCATTTGACCCTCCTAGAGAGATTGCCCACGCGGTAGCATTGCTACCTGTCAGCTTCATACTGTATTAAAAAGTTTCCTAATGTGGGTTATGTCACAACCCAGTGATTTTGGTCCCTCGGCACGATGGAATTTTCCCGCCACATGAGAGCCTCTTGCAAAGTAAAAGGTTTCTGTTGCAGCAGAAAACCCCGGTGCAAGAGA
>NW_005842067.1:1686134-1691005 GCF_000455745.1 Alligator sinensis | reverse complement strand
GCAAGAGAGTTCCCGCCATTCGAATGCAAATTTGTGTCCCGCTATTGGCTAGTTCTAAATTATTCCTACCTGGCGGCTAGTAATTGGCTTGCTGGCCGTTTAAAATTTCGTGCGACTTCCGCCCAAGTCGGAGAACTTTGAGCACGCTGCAGAGTGCCTCTAAAGAGATATGACTTGCGGCTGAGCTGATTGATAGACTGATCACCTATCGATTCTTCTCCCTGTCGCCGAGCGCAATCCCCGACATACCCTTGCCCCGCCGGCTTGATTTGTGGACAGATGAGCTAGCCTGAGCCTTGCCAGCTGGAACAACTAACATAGTTGTTCAGACGACCGGACCGTCAGCGTCGCAGCTACAAGCGGCATAAGTAAAGTTTTGCAACCAATTAAGCCTTGTCCGCCTCTCTATTCACCAGCCCGCCCAATGAACGAGTAATTATTAAATCACCTCGAGTCGGCTCTGGCCGTCCGAGACAGGTTATATGTAATAATTTAGATTACTAAATTCAAGATACTGGAAATGTTCGTGCCTGTGCTTGATTTTAAAAAATCCCAATGCATTTATCCATGCAAATATAAGCAAAATCAGGGACTAGGTAATTTATCTATTTCTGACATTCGCCTATTGTTCGTTTTGCACGTTCTCCAGCTCGGACAGTGAGATTAAACTAGTTTATTTTGTTTCAGTTTCCTGCTCTGTTCCTTATGATATAATAGCCGTGTGGCAAGCTGCAAAAGTGTTTTTAATGAAAAATCGGAATTTGTTGCAATTTAGTCAAGGGACGCGATTCTTTTGCTCTATTCAACACTGGTGTGTCCTCACCTGGAGTACTGTGTCCAGTTTTGGCCCCTGCTCTTGAAGGATGTGAACAGATTGGAAATAATTCAGTACAGAATAACAAAAAAGATTAGGGGCCTGGGAAACATGATTTATGAGGAAGTGCTGAAAGAACTTCAGTGTAGAGAAGAAAAGACTGAGGGGGGATTTGAAAACTGTCTTCAAATACCAGAAGGATGATTACAGACAGGATGAAGATGAACTTTTTGCTGTGGCTGCAGGGGACAGATCTAGGAGCAATGGCCTCAAGATGCAGCAGAGGAAGTTAGGAGGTTAGGAGAAACTTCCTGACTATGAGGGTGGTTCAGCATTGGAGCCAGTTACCTAGGGAAGTTGTAGCGTTTCCACCCTTTGGAAATTTCAAGAGTAGGCTGGGATAGTTTAGTCAGGGAGGATCCTGCCTTGAGCAGCCGGTTGGACTACATGAAGTCATCTCGTCCAACCCCCTGCTCAAGACAGGATCCCTTCCAGCCCTACTTTCCTATGATCCTATAATTTAAAAACACAGGTTTGTTTTACTGACTTCAACTTTGTGGTGTTAAGCATCTGCAATAAGAGCATCCCTCTTACTGAGGCATGGAGACATTTAAAGTCACCTTAGCTGCATGTTATCGGGTTAACCAGACTTATATAGATCTTAAGGGTACATTGAACTTCTCATCTGTTCTGTGGGGGAGGCTCCCCAGCTCCCTTGGGCTAAATAAACTCCAGAGCTGTGTCCAGACGAGCACGGCCGTGTGGCATGGGGCACCACAGACATGTCTGTGGTTGCACATACCGCACAGCCAGCTGCTCTCCATGCTGCAAGGTAGCAACACGGCGGAGGGAGATCCCGGGGTCAAAAAACCCCATGCTAATAAAAAGCAGAGTGGTGCACGCGGCAGCAGTGTGCACCACCAGAGCCTGGCGGGCTGGAGCTATGCTCCGGCTGCTGGCCAGGCTCCAAGTGGCAGGATCACCACTCCTGCAGCCCCAGGAGGCCCCCAGGACCCTGGGTAAGGCTGCTGCTGGGGCCAGCCCAGTGCTGGCCTCAGATTCCCCTATCCCACCCCGATTAACCAGCCATGCACCAGAAGGCGCGTGGCACAGGCGTTCCCCAAGGACAAGTAGTGCTTCTTGTCCCCAGGGAAACAAACGTCCACACTCATGTGGACCAGGCCCAGAGGGGCATCCTCACTGCGCTTTCCTCTTCCTGGGTCTCTCCTGCTTGCAGATGCTCTGGCAGGACAGAGCTATATTGCTGTTTACAGAGAAATAGTTCTACTGTAAAACCAGCTCATGGCTCAGGTGGGACCAAATGTTTTGTTCCAATATTTTGAGAGCAATTATTAGAATTCAGGTTCAATTCAGTAAATCATTTTAGCTAAAAAAAAGTTCAAAATAACAAAAAATGCTTAATTTGACACTTACAGAATGAACGATGGTTTGACCTTCCATTGAAAAAAACCCCCACAGTTCATTCTGAAGTTTGCAAAACCATTTTATGTCCCATATTTTATTCAACCTGATCATTTTCCTGCTTTTAGTTTCAGTCACCAGGTCAAACAAATCAGTTACCTGCACAGGCCTGCTCTCTAAGGCTATGCCTTATCCCCAAAGCAGCGACAGGTACACAGCATGCAGGACAACGCAGATACTCGAAATGAAGGCAAGCTTCTCAAAGCAGTAAAGACTCTTCACACCGCCTCTCAGGGGTTTACTGTGCCTTGGTTTTTTTGGCTGTTAGTGCAACTGAGCTAAAGAAGTAATTCCCTGTGAGAAAACGTGCAAGAGTTTCATGTACGCCGAACAGCTGCGCCACAGAGCTAAGTTTGAAAGCAGTGCAGGGACAGCATCTAAAACAAGGCTTTGGTTTATTTTCAAGCAGAATACAAAGTAACCGGACATCCTCCACATTTAACCTACCATATGACAATGCAAAAACTGACAAATAATGAGAAAGCATTAAGAGAATGTCTTTTCAGTGACTCATCTTGCATCCGAGTCTGGATAATTTTGTGGTCCTTTCTAGATGACCCAAGAGGCGAGATTTTATTAGTGGGATCACTTATAAAAAATAAAAATGAACTATTTCTTTACTGACAAAGAAAGGACCAGGGAAGAAGAACGCCAGATTGTACCCTGTTCTTTCCTATCTAAGTGCCACAAAACAGAATATCCACGTCCTGCAGCTGACCCCAGTAGCACCACAGATGAAGTTGGTCAAATCACAAAAGGGAGTGGCTGGGAGGAGCTTGATGGCACTATAATGCATTACCATGCAGAGGTCAGCACACACATCTCAAGCTCAGACCTAAGCATCCAAGCCACTCAGGAGTGGGAACCTGAAGAGGCCATTGGCAGAGGGGGTGTTTTATACCCCTTCTTTAATGGTCTCTTCTGGCAGCTACAGAAAGCATGGGCAAGACTCAGGTACAGCCATCTAAAGCCCTCCTCCATCAGCAACTGGATGAAGTATTTAATAGCAGAGAGCAAAAATAGAAAGGTTCTGAGAGACAAACCATGTTTGACTGATAGAGAAAATGAAAGTTGATAGTGAGTTTTGTTTGCTGCCAAGGTCAGGTGCTGCGAGCTCAGGCTCTGGAATCTCCATCCACCACGACAGGCCTCAATGCTGCTTCTCGCCACAGTAGCCTTAATTCCTGAGCAAAGCCATAAGATGGCCCCTTAGTATTTTGGCCATGTGCAGAATCATGAAGACCTGCCCCCCTCTACTGCCCAGAAGCCAAGGACTCTCCAATCGCATTATCATACTTCTCAATCAAGATTCAAGGAACATACAGCTGATACACACATTCTTCTCATTTAATACATTTGCACAAGAAAAAGAAAATTAAACAATTTAAATATGGTAACAAGATCATTTGATTTGTTTCAATATGCGGTGTTATTTGGAAACAGAACCATCAAAGGAATTTTTCTCCTACATGTTTAAATCTAGTGTTTCCCTCATGGTCTGCAAAGAGGTCTTGAAACGGAACAACTTCTGTCCCCAGCCACGATATGCTTCACACTACATCACAGTGAGTTTTCAACCACAGTAAGTGCTAGGCAACAGGTTTCAACTTAAAAAAAAAAAAAAAAAGCAACCTGATGCAGTCATTTTAAAAACCAGTCACCTGTGAGATGTTTACAAATGGATAGGGTAGGTGCAGTTCTTGAGCTTACCATCATGGCCAAAGTTAATTTGAATAGACTTCACCATTAAGTTATTCTCCATGGCCATAGCTCTCCCACTGCCTTTGTGAGCCTTCTGCTCCACCCAGATTCAGAGGAACTAGCCGAGTAGCCATCACACTCTGTGGCCAGAGAGCTGTCAGATGCTTGGATGTGGAAGTAACTGCTGACAAAGACAGGTCATTGTTATTCCCATGATAATCTACTCCTTCATTATGTGCCATTCCTAGGAGTGAAGAGGGGAGAGCTATCGTGGAATTATTGGAGGATTTTCACTAAATGGCCCCTAGCACTGCTCTATGGAGTTGTTTCATTTCTATTTAATTTAGATTCAAACACCCACATCATTTATTTCACAAACTCAACCCACCCACAAAGAGAAAAATATTTTTATGATTCTTTTATTGAGATGATGTCAGTTTGGAAACAGATGAGCAAGGGCGGGGGGGGTGGAACCATGCCAAATTAATGGGGATGACATCTCCCATCACTCATTTTCAAGATGCAATCTTCTACATGCTTTAAGATTTTGTCAATCAGTTTATCCAAAGAAAAAAATGCTTCCAGCATGTGCTTAGATCATCTAAGCACTTGTCAACACTGTGGCACTAAAAGAATTGCAAGAGTTCATCAAACTGAGTTTTAGCAACAGTATGGTGAATGCATACAGCTTTCCAAACCTCCTTTCCTAAAAGTGGGTGAGCTGTTGCCAAAGATTAGAGAGGGATGCTCTTCTCTAGGCTTTCTAACTGCTCTTCAAGAAATTTAATTCGCTCCTCAAGATCTTTCTGTTCAATAAGTAAGGAGGTCTTCTCTTGGACAAAGTGCTTGTAGTCCTGGAGTTGCTGGTCTGTCA
>NW_005842067.1:1678506-1686103 GCF_000455745.1 Alligator sinensis | reverse complement strand
TTTCCCGACGGTCTAGGTTTTCCTTCAGATCTTTTGCATCTTCCCGCTGTCTAGACAGGAGGTTGTGCCGTTCATTTAGTGATTGCTAATGGGGGAAAAATGGAGAAGTAAGAGTAGCTATTGATCTTTTTTTTTTTCTATAAACAACCCCTGCTATATAACAACTCAGCCTTATCTACACCGGGAATTTTAGCTTTCCACCATCACAACACTCATCGAGTGGCACTGCTTTTAGCGTAGAGCATTGTTAAAAGTTTCCTGACTATGGCACCAAGTCAAATCTGCTTAGAGCCATTTTAATCAACCCCTTGCTAAAAAAGCGTGTTTGAGTCTGAGTCAAAGACTCCAAATATTTCTAAAGCTTGTGCAACTGAATGTTTGGGAGATGTTTGTAAAAATGATTTAGTGCTTTATATAGCAATTTATCCAGGAATAATGAATTGTATTAGTTAGTTTAAATTAGTTTGTCTGAAGAGCACAGACCAGGCATAACCTTATTCTGAATTCATGTTTAAACTGTGCTAGCCAAAGCCAATTTAAACAGCTGTCTAAAACTACATCTGTTAACAAGATTTAAACTCCAGAGGAGACAGAGCCCAAATTGCCACGAGTTTCTGAATTTGGATTGATTGTGCATTGGCAGTAAAGGAAGATAATCCTGCAGAGCACAAAAGCACTAAAGATCACTGCATCAGTAACACAGCTCCTTAAGAACCCAGACATAATTCTATCCACTGCTGACTTCTGAATGAAGAATAAGTGATGGGGAAGGCACTGTGCAGAAGGGCATGTGTCTAATTTAACAAGGAGAGCACAAAAAGAGTATCATGTTTGGGCCATAATAGTTTTGTCTTTAGTGCAAAAAGAGATGCGTTTCTAACCTGAATTAGCTGAGGCCACAGACTCAGGAATGGAAAGGGGAAGTTCAAAGCATGAACTGAAGCAAACTGCGCAGTGGCAGCTGAATCCAAACAAACAGGCTGTGCATTGAAATGGAGTTTGCAAGCCTGCTGTTTGCCCCAAGTCATCCCACTATGGGTTACCTCATTCTTAGAGGTTGCATTACATGTTCTCAGTTTTTTAAAATCTGGACAGCTTGACTTGTCACAGGTTAATTTATTCAAGTTAGGTCACAGTCACAGGAATTAGATTACTAATTTGAGTTTGGTAACTTGCATTAGGAACACTGCTTTTTCAGCAAGTTAAGACCGTTGCGTTAGATAGGGTTGCAAAGGTAGTGATTACTGAGTTCAGAAGAAATAAATCTCAGTGGAAAAAGAAATCTGGAAAACAGATTTTGACCTACACTTTGTCGAGCAATTTAAATAGCTTCCAGCCCATCTGCTGACTAAGTAAAAAAGACACGAGTAGTTCACTATCTCTGCATGCCTTACTTGTTCCAACCATCACCTTGCACTCTGGCTGCACGTAGGAAAAGTGTCCAAGATAGAACCAATGATTTCTCCTCGATGGAGGGATTACCCTTAATATGAGGCTCATTCTGATTTGGCTTTCGAAATATGTCAAACAAATACTGGCAAAGTAAGGGGTGCTTCAGATTTGGGTGTGATTTTATTCTCACCTCTAAAATTCTCAGTCAAAGGGGCAGACTCGCAGCTCATTTTGAACCACAAGTGTAAGAGGAATAGAGAGACTAAATCCTCAAACCTCTTGTGACCCACCTTCTCTTCGGCATCAGTGTTCTCATCAATCTTCCTCATGGCGTTCTGGACTCGAGCAAGACGGCTAGACAAGCAGAGCAGCAGGCTCACCACTTTCTCCAGATCCCCGATGAACATCATGTAGCGCTCATACTCATTGGGCTTGCAGAAATCTTGTATCACAGCCTCCAGCTCTTTGCCACGCACCTCATACTCCTTTGTTTCAGATAGGACAAGTTCCCTTTCCTCCCACAGGGTCTGCAATTTTGACTGGATGCTAGAAATGAGTTCCTTCTAAAGGGAGAAGAATAAATTGGAGTCTTTGTTACTACCACAGAGAATTCAACTGTTTAGAGACTGATTTTCCCACACATCATCATCTCCTCCAAATATTATAAATCTTTAATGATTTCAAGCCTCTCCAAAAGAAAGTAATATGCAAACTCCTAAAGGTTTTATAAACAATATATTATTATATCTATTTTCCAGCTCCAAGAGAAAGCTTCTGGAACTTGCCTGAGAGCAAAGCTGGTGTCCCTGCCTCAAAGAGCTTGCAACCTAAATTAGCTATAACAACTGGTGAGGGCCATATACAGGCCAAAAGGGCTCCAAGGCTTACATGGTTACTCTCTAAGGCGGCATTGGGCAAAATACGGCCCACAGGCTAGGTCCAGCCTGCCAGGCTATTCCATCTGGCCCATGGGGCCCCTCAGAAAACCAAAAGACTGATCAAGGGCCCTGGCTCTTGCTGCCCCTCTGCCAGCTGGTGCAGCTCTGATTGCTAAACAAGCATCCCCACCCCAGCTTGCCCCAACCCAGCCCCGAGGCAGGGGCACTGCAGAAGCCTGGCAAAGGCTTTTGCCTGGTGACCCTGTGGCTCTTCCCAGCCTCCCTCCCTGCCAGAATGGGAATTCAGCTAAGTGTCCCACTGGGCTGGGCGAAGGACTCCCATTGGGAGAAAGGGGGCTGGGAGCATGGTGCTATGTGCTGTGGGGCCCGGCTGGGCCAGCCCCGCACACTGCCACTACTTTCAGCTAAGGACTCAGGCAGGAGCTGCACACTATGGGGCCAGCTGGGGCTGGCCTCGCACCCTGCCACCACATGCAGTTCTGGGGACTTGGGTGGGACCACGGGGACTGTGCACTATGGGGCAGGGTGGCCCCGGCCACAAACCCTGCTGCCACATGGGGCCAGGCACTTGGGCAGGAGCATGGAAATGCAGGCTATGGGGCTAGGTGGGGCTGGCCCTGCTTGCTGCCAGCACATGCAGCTCTGGGGACTCGCACACTCTGTGGACTCTGAGGACCCATCCCCCACACACACATAACCACATACCCACACACCCCACCCACCATACCCATACCCCATCATACATACCCACCCAGTCCCCAACCACACACTCCCCAAATACACCCCCTTTGTCCCCCACCTCCCCCCTAACACAATATACAGGAATAAGACTGTATTTTGTGCTATTATGCCATCACCTCTATATACACAATGCAAACACACACAAATCAGGACAAAAATATTTTTTGACCTAAATATATATAAGATATTAAAATATCTTATAATAGATGTTTGATTTTTTTAGTACGATTTGGTTTTTTTTCTGGTTCCAAGTTGGGAACCCCCCTTGCCAAAGGAGTACTCGCAGGAGGGACTTCAGGTGGCAAAAATCGGTGGGTTTAGGTGTCAGGACTTCCAGTCCCAAGATGGCAGCTACAGGGCAGGGCACCTGTCAAGGGGTGGGGCTACCCTTGCAGCCCTCAACAGCTAACCAAAACTCATTATTAACCGGTCCTCCAGCTGAAATAATTACCCACCCCTGCTCTAAGGCCTGGGTACAATATGATGGTTTTATTACAAAAGGTTAAAAACTGATTAATCATTTCTTGTAATCCACATAGCAGAAATGAGTTCTTAGGAAGGAGTTGAATGAGGCAGACTTGGCAGGTTGCTGAAGACATTTGAGATGGCAATCAGACTCCTAAAGGTCATTATGGAAGAAGGCTGAGACAAGAACGGGAGAAAGTCTGCGCCACCTCTCAGTGAAATGTAGCCGGCTCTGGCATGGAATGAGCTGTTAGTATGTCAGCTCGTACCAGAACACCCTCAACAGGAACAATTTTAGGAAGGCCGACTAAATCACCTGGGGTGGAATTTAGCTAGTTTTCTACAGCTAGCAAGTTTAGCTCTTTTGAAGAACAGGGTGTAAAGAAGCAGAGCATTGCAGCTTTAGGAATGATAGACTCCAGCACCATCTTTATTCTCTGTGCTTTTAAAAGCTAATAGGCCACTGCTTTACATTCTCTAAATGTAAAGATCATTTTAAACTTAGGTTGCCAAATGTCATCAATTAAGGGCTCAAATCCAATACTGTAAAATTATGAGTCAGATACTGCACAAAGTTGGTTTTGCAAGGAAAATGCAGCTGATTCTGCCCACTTACTTCAGACAGAACAATCCGTTCTTGTCTGGCAAGGAGACCAGTTAGGAAGGTGCCTCTTGAACAAAAAAGGTCAGAATTTAGCCAACACCCTTTACAATCAATGGACCAAGATTTATCATGACAGTAATGGAGTTATACAAAGGATGAGTTTGGCCTAAGTGTTGCCAAGGCACTTTGTGAAACAATTACACAGCAATAAAAATAAATCAATCAACCTGCTTTCTTCTAATGCTAACATATACTGTAAGGTAACCATACAAGTCTTTTTTAGGTTCATCCACCTACTTTCTTGGAAGTGATGTCATTTAGGTCATTTGAGGCATCTCTGCTCTTAATCAGGACTTGGTTCGTGTTTGACGTGGGATCTTCTGTCCTCTGATCTGGACTGTGTTCGGTTTCAGGAGCTGGCTCCATTTGACATTCACTGTTTTTTCTGCTATTGAAGCAGAAAATAAACATTGGGAAAGATGGATGCAATGCAAACTATGTGCTTCCTAGTCACATTCCTTTCCAGAGTCTTCAGAAGCACTCCTCTTCCCCTCCCACCCCACCCCCCAATAAACCAACAACCCCCCCCCAGGGATGTTTCTAATCCCTGAAACTATCTGGAGTATAAGATTTGCATGGATTTTACTTTGAAATTACTCTTGTGGGCCCTTGTGACAGCATGTCCAGTTCAGCCCATTGCTTTTGACACATCCAGGGCACCATTGTGGCTATTCCAGTCCCTATGGTTGCCTACATACAACTCAGCCTCTTCATTCAGTATCCTACTGCTCTTTCTTATGCACAAAGGAAGCTACCTCACCTTCCAATGCCCCTTAGTGTGCAAACCAAAAAAGGGTCCCAACATTTGTAGGCAATTTTTAAAAAGCATTACCAACCCCTCAGGAGTTCTCAGCTCCCTGGCATGCAGGAGGGACATACACCAGGATAGTTTAAGGAACAATATATCCGTATCTTTGTACTTACTCATATTCCTGGACAGACTGCATCTTTTCTCTCGTCTTAGCTCCCTTATTTCTGTATGATCTGTCTAACATTGAAATGTTAACAGGGAAAAGTCCCTCCATCAGATCTAGAGCAGTTTTTCTAACAGGATGAGGCATAAGGACATCAACCAGAGACTTGTCCTCGGCAATGATCTCCATAGCAAGTTCTTCATATCTCTGGTCTTCAGAGGATTTCATTTTCTTTTCAGGTAAGTCTGTCTGCTTTTCTGGAAAAACGTGATCATGGCTGCCATGCCGTGCTTTGTCATTTGTGGATGAACTATTAGTTTCATCTTTTTCTCCTGAATTGGACTGAGCCAATGATGCTGTGTGGCAGCATGTAACATTGTCCTGTGGAAGTGCAATATCATTAGCCCCTAGTTGTGGCCTAGGAGTCTTCAATAAAGCACTGCCCACCACAGATTTTCCTTTGCATTCTTCTTCCACCTGAGTATCTTCATCATCTCCTTTTCTGGGAACTGGACTAGGCATTTCAGGAGTTACCACCCTGACATCCAAACAACATGTATTTCCAGCTCCGTCGTCTTTATTCCTTTCATTGCCATCTCTGAGATTGGATCCATCTTTCTCAAGAATGTGGAGACTACAAGAAATAAAAGAAGTTGCATTCATTGTGATGGCTGTTATTAATCTAAATTAAACAGAACCTAAACAACTCCACAGCACAATCCTAGGGACCATTTAATAGGTTTCCATTCAATAAGCTCTTGAGTCTGGTGGGAAGGGGTCGCTTTGCTTGTGGCTAGTTGGGGCATCGAGACAGAGGGGGGGACTCTAAAGGTAGGTCCTGTTAAATCTGCAGCTGAATTTTCGGGGTCCCTGCTGATCTCTCATTTCCTGGCCCAACCCCAAATATGAAGGCTTTCTGAAATCTCTATCTTATGACATGTGTCCTGACATCTGCAAAGTCATTACCTCACCCCCTTGCCATCATACTGTCAATAGGAAGACAGCCAGGAGATTAGGAATACAGTTTAACAAGGCTGCAACTTTATTAAGTAATATATCTGGGAACTAGCCTACCTGACAGGAACTTGTCAGGTGTAAGTCATTCTTTCTTTGTAATCTGTTCCAACTGGGGGAGGACAACTCTTAAACCCCATACCATTAATCTAGTCCCGAGACTATTGTTGGGACCCCCCTGCCTTCCCTTAAGATACAAAAGGTTAAGAGGATAGGGAAGAAGGACTTGTTCTTCTTCATGTATCAGGTGCGGAGAGACCACTAGCATTCCCCTTCTACAGCGAATTCCTCTGGGTAACAATCCACTTCCAAACCTGCTTTATTAAGGAACCCAGATCTCCAATGATCTCCTGCACAGGGTACTTGCAAAGTCACAGCAACAATAATTTTACCTCCAGCCTGTCCACTGGGTTACTGGGACTCTTGGGAGGTTTCTGAGAAACCTGAAGTGAGGGAAAGATCCCTTCCTAGCCCCAGAAGTGCATCTAGTACAGGGGTGGACAATTATTTGGGCCTGAGGACCACGTAGGGAGTTTTGATGAGTTGTTGTGGGCTGAGTCAGCATCCCTTGCCCCACTGCAACAACTCCCCAAAACTCCCTATGTGGGATGGGGCCACAGGCAGGCAGGGAATGGTGTTTAGGAGCAAGATGGGCGGGCAAGGCCCGGATCATAGTGTGGAGTCACAGGGTGGCCCCTGCCCTGTGGGGGAGGTATGGGGAGGGTGTGGAGATGTGTGTGAGGTGTGGGGGAGAGGGGTTGTGCATGTGTGTGTGGGGTGGGCTGCTGCTTGCGCCCTTTCACCTCCAGTGGCGGCTCCTTCTCCTGCTACTGCTGCACAGCTCCAAGCCGGGAGGAAGCTTCAGCCAGGCAGTTCCTGCCCCAGAGTGCAGGGCTCCAGCTCCAGCTCCCAGCTGCCTTACACCTACTCAGTGGCAGGGTGGGTGGAAGGCAGCTGGGAGCTGGAGCTGGAGTCCCAGGTGTTGGGGCAGGAGTCAACTGGCTGAAGTTTCCTTCTGGCCTAGAGCAGCAACAGCAGGAGGAGCCGCTGCTGGAGTTGAGGGGAGCCGAGCAGCAGCTGCACTGGGAACAGCCCCAAAAGAAGCTGTGCATGATGGCTGGGGCTGGGCCAGCAGGCACAGCCTGGAGTGTAGCATGTGCTGCCTCAGGCAGGGCTCAGCCCCACACGGAGCACTGTGGGGCAGCTGTGGGTTGGATCCAATCAATTGGCAGGGATCTCCCACCCCCACATGGGCCAGACCCAATCAGTTCACAAGTCAGATCTGGTCCATGGGCCCTATTTTGCCCACCCCAATCTAGCAGAATTTTCATAGCAAACCCCAGCCTAGCCTAACCCCAACCGGTGAAAAGTGGACCTCCTGGACAGGAAGGACGATTTATAGGCCTTTGTCAATGCTTTGGCAGCATGTGAAAGCTTTGAAAAGTTGGGTATTTAAATACTGGGAGCTTCAGTTCAGCTGACTGCCCAAGCTCCACAGGCTTGAAGCT
>NW_005842067.1:1677057-1678496 GCF_000455745.1 Alligator sinensis | reverse complement strand
CCCATAGCGCTGATGCTTTGATGAGCTGTAAACTCTGCAGGAGCAGACTTGCAGAGACAATCAGCTGCTGTAATTCAGGATCAGTTTCAAACAGGGCAGCCTCAAGAGACATGACTGAACTTTAGTTAACCCAGAGACCTGCTCTATCAGAGTTCAAGAAAAATCAGGATTAGTGTGTGCTAACTTTGCCCCCTGTTGGGAAGGAAAACTCTCTCCAGTATTTTCTCCAAAGCAGCATCTGTGACACAATTGCATTATGGAGAAATTAAGAAACTTTAATTTTTTCTTATTTCTATATCAAGTGCCCTTGTAGTCCAGGAATCAGAACGTACATTAATGTAGCCACAGTCTCCAGTCTTATATCTGTTGTTCACATACACAGCTCCAAATATGATAGAAGACACTAGGCAAAGATGAAATTGTTCAACTATTGTACTTTTGTGGGCTGTTTTGAATAAATGGTATGTATTAGTGAGAAACAAGATATTTGTTTAATCATTTCCATTAGTATTCTGAAGAATCAAAACTTCTGCTTTTAATTAGGATCAATTCCTGGCCACGCTTAAAACTTAAGGTTTCTGACCCAGCACTTGAAAAAATATCTTGGAAAGCAGAGGATAATGACTGTAAGGAATAAATGATTTTATCCAGACTGAATTTACTATATAGAATAACAACAGATGTCTTTTTTACAATTCGTTTAGGTCTACACCATGTAAAAATGTGTGTGTCAAGCTGAATGCACAAAAAATATATATATATATATATATATATATATATAGCTTATGCAGCCAGTTTCCTTATGCAGTTATGGTTCTTGATGTGTGAATAGATGTAATTGCACATATAAATGATCAACGTGACTGCCTGCATATTTATTCTATTCATGATTGCATTGATGGTAACTGCATACCAAAGTTAGCCTTTAACCACATGGCAAACAGTTTGGATATCTAACCTTTCCAATGTTCATACCAGTTAATGAGCTTATTATTTACAGGAACTGT
Source organism: Alligator sinensis (assembly GCF_000455745.1). Lineage (NCBI taxonomy): Eukaryota > Metazoa > Chordata > Crocodylia > Alligatoridae > Alligator > Alligator sinensis. The sequence continues at coordinate 1,677,489 of NW_005842067.1, read as the reverse complement.
TTTCATAGAAAATACCATTTCCTCAACTCTGATACGGAATGAGTCTTATGAGGAGAGAACTGGGAGGAAGGCTGTAGGGCAGGAGTGGGCAATTATTTGGGGCAGAGGGCCACTTACCAAGTTTTGGCAAGCTGTTGAGGGCACATGGGTAACCCCGCCCCTTGACAGTTGTCCTGTCCCCTGGTTGCCATTTTGTGACCAGAAGTCCCACCCCCTAACCCCTGACCTTTGCCACCAGATGTCCCTCCCCTTGCCCCCAAAAGTACTCTTTGGGTGAGTATGGGGTTTGTGGGGGCATGTGTGTGGGGAAGGGTGGCTGGAGTGTGAGAGGGGGTGTGGGTGCAGGTGTATGATGCGGTGTACATGTGGGACTCATCCTATGAACACCCCCCCCCCCCCCCCACACCCCAACACACACACACACACCCCCCC
>NW_005842067.1:1671772-1676945 GCF_000455745.1 Alligator sinensis | reverse complement strand
CACACACACACCCCCCCACACACACCCCTCCCGCTCCTGGCCCTGGGCTACCGGCATGGGCCCCATGTTCCCATGGTCCCACAATGCAGCCAGGGGCCACGTGGTGCTGGAGCGGCCAGCAGGCTGTCAGGGAAGCAGTGAAAGTGGCAGGAGGCAGAGGCTTCCAGCTGGGGGTGGGGTGGGGTTCGGCAGGCCTTGATGCTGGGTCCTGCCGCCAGTTTCCCCCATGTCCTACTGCCCCTGGCTCCTGTCATCTTTGACAGGCAACCAGGAGCAGATGAATATAACTTTTCTGAATTTTTTAGGGGCCCCACAAGCTGGATAGAATGGACTGGTGGGCTGGATTCGGCCGGCGGGACATATTTTGCCTGCCCCTATTGTAGAGAAAGGCAGTGATGCTTCCAAGCCTGTGTAACTAGTATGGCTTTATATCTGTTATAATACTGAAGCTCACATATCAAGTTACATACTGAGAAACAAACCATTTTCTTCCTCAGGATAGGAACAGCAAGGTTACCTGGCTTTTTGTACTGCTTTGCTTTGCTCTCCCTCTGAGGCAACTTGTAAAGACAATTCAGTAAGAGAAGATGCTGGCATTTCTTGTCCATGAAGACAAGGAGAAGCTATTTCTAAGCAACAAGTAGAGCTGTCATTTAAGAAAACATTGTCTTCATCAGGAGACATGGCCAACGGAGACTGAAGAGGAGACTCTGAATATACCAGTGGAGATTGCAGTGTGCCCAGGAAGGAGATGCATTGCGGAATTAGATTTTCTGTACTGAAGAAAATGCCATAGGGCTTTGCTGTGCTAAGAAGCTTTTCAAGTGTTTGGACTGTTGTATCTGATCCCTTGAGCCCAACAGTGATTTCAGTGTTTGCTTGTTTGGACAGATTTCCTGATGCAAACCTAGGCCTCTTCAAACTGCTTTGATGGTTTGTAGCTGTGTTATTTTTCTCTAATTCAAGTCCGGGTGCTGGTGAGATATGTAGGGTTTTTGTGCGATGAAGCTGATCTGTGCTTTGGCTCAACAATGAAAGTCTCACTGTTTCTGATATCCCAATTTCTTCCATAGACTTTCCCCTTCCTCCAGCTTTGCAGATGCTCTTTTCTTCTTCCTCCTCAGCCAAGTTGACTCCGTTCTTTGATGGAAAGCTAGAATAGTTCAAATCATTCTATGTTAGTGAATTATTAACAACATCAGCAAGAGACATTTTATATTTGTGACATGAAACTATTGAACAAAGTTAAAATAAACACCTCGCAGGACACTGAGCTGGTGTGGATATTCCAGGCTCATTTGTGATACTCAACCATAACTGCTGGAAGAGACATTTTGTTAATCAGGGTTGAGAAGAGTGCCACAAAACAGAGCCACAAAACAATCACAGCTTGATATTCTGTTGTGAAATTTGAATTTGTGAGGGGATGATGTATTATCACATATTAGTACAGCAGGGGGACAGGACACTGAATTTCTTCTTCCCTCCTACAATCAAAGAAAAACACAATAGGCCTTGGACCTAACCGTCATTTACATTACATGTCTTCCCAATGTCCAAGTGAGACTTAGGCTGAAAGGTAAATGCAACTACTCTAGTGATCGAGGAAAGTGGTAGAAAATATACAACAATAATGGAACAGATTTTAAACTAAGTTACAAAACAGAGCAGATGCAAAATGCTTAAGACTTCAAAAGCTGCGCAACTTCTGGAAAAATAATGCTTTGAAGTCAGAGAGTTCTTACCTGGAGGAATGAGATGCTTTGTCCCAACAGGGTACATTTTTTAGGGTGCAGACAGATGTGCAGTCCCTGCTGTAACCAGAACACTTTGCAGGAAGTGTTCTGAGTTACAACGATCCCCCGGACCAAACAGAAGTTCACTGTTCGTTCCATGGAGAGAGAAGGAGGGGACACTTGTAGCACCTTTGCCTCAGGCTGGGGCTTCTGTGCCGCTCTAGGTGGCCTGACTATGCCCACCCCCTCTCCCCAGGCAGTGTCTCCCAGATGTCATTCCTGGGTATCAGTCTCCGGTTCCACTAGCATGGCCATGCAGCTCCCCACTGTCCCTGAAGGTCCCCCCTTCCTCCGCTGGAGGGCAGGCACCTCCCCCCTGCCCCTATGTCCTGCTGTAGACCTTGTACCTAACTAAACACCATTCCCCAGAGCTGGCAAGCACCTGCATCCGCCCCCACCCTTCACACACCCATTCCCTCCCCTTCATGCAACAGTCCCCAAGCCCTGGGCCTCCAGTCCCTGTTCCCCATAGACCTACCTGCATGCAGCTGGTGAAGCTGCTCCCACCACCCTGCCTGGCTGTATGCTGGACACGTGTGTGTATGGGCGCAGATGCACGTGGTGCCCCTTGCCTCCAATCGCCCTCCCCCTGCTGCCACTGGTGGAGCAGACCAAAATCCTGGACATTTGTTTAGATTTTAAAAAAACCGCCCAGACAGAGATCAGAGGACACAAAAAAAGGACATGTCCTGGAAAACCTGGATGTATGGTAACCCTATACCCTCCAGTGGGGGCTGAAAAACCCCCAGACTGAATTCCCTCTGCTCCCTTTCCCCCCTCCCATTCTGAAAACAGCTCAAGGCTGGGAGGCAAGCAGACAAAAGTTACAGAAGAAGCTGTGTTTTGAAATGTCTTTATCTGACCCCTCATGCAATGAGGGTTCAGATTTTCACCTGACTGGCCATTTTTTAAGCACTCTGCAGTCGTGCGCGTAGTATTTGGTTACGGCTATAGACCACTTTGTGGCCAGATCAGGTGAAAATGATCACTTCTGTCTGTGCCCTAATACGGCAATATGCATACCCACACACCTGGAACTTAGCAACAAATCTTAGACACATATTTGAGTCCTGGAAAAACCTTTGCTCCCATTTCTGGAGCAATGAATGATGCCAACACAGTAAATCTACAGCAGTTCCACAGACTGGTTTCTATGTATGGCCATATTTCAATGTAATACAGTTAGTGCTATGCTGCATGTGGCAGAACATGGTTGGGTAGGGACGGTGGCAGGAGGGACTATTACAGAATAAACAAAATAAAATAAAACTTATACTAGTGGCCATCTGTCACCCAGTCACCTGCACTAATAACCAGCAACATCTGTCCCCAGGACTTCCTGACAGTCACTGAAACTATGTTAAGAGTCCACCAGTACTTCATGATTTGACAACCCATGGACCTGCCCAGTACTTTCTATTACATTCAACCCTGTTACAGTGATCAGCTTACAGTACAGTTCCTGCACCTTAATCAGGGATCTAAAACCAAATATTAACAGCCAGCTAATCTGCTAAGATAGGCAGCTCTGGTGCAAGCAGCCACACCTATTAGAATAACCAAAAAAAGAGCCCTGCCAATGAGCATTATTCTCAGGGATTCTGGTTTACTCCGATTTAAAAAAAATCCCCAAATTTCGGTTAAAAAAAAAAAAAAAAAACCCTACATCCACATTTTTCCATGATTTAAATGAAGCACCACTAACACATACACACACCCCTCTACATCTTTATATGAGTTCTGTTTTAATCATGCAAAAATGTGGATTTGGGGTTACTTTTTTTTAAACCAAAAATTGGGGATATTTTTGAATCAGAAAACCAGGATTCCTGGTTATTACACAAGTATCAGTGCTACTTTTACATTGATATAAGAAGCCGTGATTCTCTTCCAATACTTCTAGATGACCAATATGGGAAATAGTGGATTAAAATACCACATACTTTTAAGTATTATTTTAAATATATATAAACTTGATACTTATATGAAAAAATACATCAGCAAACTGGGCATGCACCTCATGGGTTAACTGTGGACAGGTCTGCAGTCAGCTGCAGACGTTGTTTGTGCTGGAAATCAGGTGGTGGAGCTGTGCTCTCAGATATCTGAGAAGGGAGCTGAAGTGCTGGTGGAATGTTTGACAGGCAAGAGCTCAGTTCCCACTTCATTTCATGCATATTTTTGTACACTTTGTACTTTGGGGCCATGAAGACGCAGAAGTTACTTGAAATGCTCCTCAGAAAGAGAAGAAATTACCCCAGTGAAAAGATGTAGGATGACAGGATCTTTAAGATTTGATGAAGTATCTGATGAAGTGAGCTTCAGCCCACAAAAGCTTGTGCTTGCTCTATATCTCTTTAGTTAGTCCTTATAGGTACATACCCTGCTGTCATGGCAGGGTCCTCTAGGAGGGCCGTGATCTCCTTAAGGCCCCCTCTCCGTGCCTAGTTGGCCCAAGGGCACCCTCTGTTTCTCGCCCGCCACGTCTTTGATGGTTTAAATCAGTTGGGAGGCTGCCTTACGCCCTCTCGGATATGTCTCTACGTTGATTCAGACCCCGTGATTTCCCGGACTTCTCGTGGGTCTTGTCCTGCAAATGGGTGCTTTGGGGCACCCTAGCCGTATGGGCTATGCGTGGCTCCAACCACCCCTGATACCACGCCCCAAGCCTCGCAGATGGAATCGATGTTGGTCTGTCTCTCTACATACACTGCCTGTCTCTGGGGCCTTCTCAAGTGCTGCCCCCTTTCTGGGGCTTGCCAGGCCCGCACTGGGCTTCTCAGTATAACAGCCCCCTCTCTGGGACTTGCCACACCCACACTAAGGCTTCTCAATGAGGCGCTCCCCTCTCTGGGCTCCCCACGTCCGCACTGGGCTTCTCAATAAGGCACCCCCCCTCTCCGGGGCTCGCCATGCCCAACTTGGGCTTTCCAATAACATCGCCTCCTTTCTGGGGCTTCTCAATAGCGCCCCTCTTGAGGGCTGGGGTCTAAACATCCCGTATGCTGCGCCCTCCTGGGCACCGGGGTCCTCACACTCCGCTATGAGGCCCCTTCGAGGATACTGTGCCCTCAATGGCGCTGGGTCCCCACGTTGCTGTGGGTTCCCCCTGAGGCCTCCTCCAACCCCTAACAGCCTCACCAAACCACCGGTGTAATAAACAACAAAATGATACAGAAACTCAAGCCTCCTGGCTATAACATAACGTAAAGCCACCTGGCTAAACCACGTTGCGCAAACGCCCTAGAGCTGCCATCCATAACTCTGCTCAAGCAGTACCTGCGGGTCTCGCGGCTTCTCGCATCCCTACTCCAGGAGCTCCTGCCTCTCTGGCTGCTGGCAGGGGACTGTTTCAGGGCCCTTCTGGGCTTTTTAAG
>NW_005842067.1:1656011-1671754 GCF_000455745.1 Alligator sinensis | reverse complement strand
TACAGGCAGCTGACCGCTGGCAGGGGTGGGCATTTGCAGCCTCCAGTTGCCCTGGCAACCTGCCGCTGTGCTCCTTAGCCACTGCTAGGGCTTTTCCTCTAGCAGTTTTTCCTCTCTAGGAGCAGGGCACCTCAGTGCTCTCTGTGACACCTGCCTTTTGAGGATCTTTAGCATTCAGCACCAGACCATGTTGATAACCTGCCACTCCTAAATTCAGCCCCTTTCAGAAACATCCTGAAATGCTTTCTATTTAGGGGAAAGCCTTTACAAGATACATTTATCCTCTATGCGGGGTTGTACATGTTGCCAGCTAGTCTACTTTACAGAAGACTTTATAGGTGTCTGAACTACCATGTAGCTGAAAAGCTGCTCTACTTATCATGCTGGGACTAAACACATGCTAACAACGTTGCCTAAACTTATCTGTAGCTAGAGTGCCTATGTCTACATTTGGGGCTTTCACAAATTCTCCAACTGTTGCTGTAGCACTGGAGCAGCTCTGTGGCTGCTATAGTTATACGTGCATTGGCGAATCAAACCCAGGGCTCCCGCATGGCAAACAAAGAACTGAACCACACTGCAGGTTTAGTACCAGTACAGATCCACTAACACTAGCATAATACTTGGGGCTTTTCATCACCAATGAGATCCAAATGAACAGGGCTCATTTTCATTCTGTAACAAAGCTGTAACACACACTGTAGTTTAAACACAACCCTGAAAAAGCTGGCACTGCTTCGATCCTAGGAGAGACATACCCTGCAAATAAATGGCTCTATGGAGAAAGGAGAAAATTAAGATGCAGCAGAGTTTAATAAGGACCCAACCCTTGTCCATATTGGTCCAGGAGATAACTCTAAAACCTTGCTAACAACACCCACATTTAAAGCAGTGTGTTGCTAGTTAGTGTTTGTTCCTAATGCTGACAAGATGTCTACATGCAAAAATTAGGACACAAACAGGATCCTATTATACTGTATGACATCAAATTGATATACTGTATCACAGTGGTATGTTATGTAATGAATATAACCACACACTGGTGTTTGGAAAAAAATCCCAGAAAACAGTGTTACTCTAGGGGAACATAAAGTATTTTTCATAGCTTTACCTGGGGAAGATGGGATACATTTCACATTCTTGAGTTGATGGTTCTGGGTAAGCTGTACTTCTGTTCAAATCCTAAAAATAAAGAAGTCTTAATGTAAGCAGAATTTTCATTGGGAAAATAAAGAGTTTAATTGAAAGTTTCACTTTTCCCTTATTTCTTCCCTATCTATCTACAGATACAAGCCAGAAATAATTCACACTAGAATTTAGGAAGCCTTTCTAGTTTGTCTATTTCTTTGTTACATAATTCTCATCATTTCCCCATTACCTAGCAGCTATATATTTTCCCCCGTAGAAAATCGGGTTATTGTTAGAACACTGCCATATCATCAGCTCGTCTCCATGCTCCAGGAAAGATAATTTTGACACGATTTTGCAGGAAAGCTTCAGACAGAAATCAGCACCTCACCTAATGTTATAAACTTCCAGACTCACTAATTTATGGTTGCTAAACCTTAGAATCTTTTGTTTTGGCTTCTGGTTCATTGCACTGTATAACAGTAGGTACTATAGATATCCTAGTAATAAAATTGATTCCATTATCGCTCAACTAGTCAAAATAGATAGCTTTTCCAGGCTAGGAGACCGTCGGTAGAGCACATGGTGAACTGACCAGCTACAGGTTCTTCTCAGCTGTTCATACATTCCCTTTGCTTATCAGAAAACCGATTCTATCATTCACCCCACAGGTAACCCACCTATTCAATGCCTTACCAGGTGTAGTGCTGGGATAGTCTTAATCTACAACATGCTCACAGTAGGATACATTCAAAGCAGAGTCATGGGAATGTGAGGTTGAACAGATCAAACAGATAGTCCTACCAACACACAGGTGAATATTATTATTACAGGAACAAGATACTGACTTTCCCCTTTCTTGTCTCATAATTCTAAAAAGATCAGTGAGAGTTTCTAATCTCAAAGGCTGGGGGACTTTACTGGTATAATAGGCTGCCTCTTTTCTTTCCCTTTCGCCTCTGTTTATCTTTCATATCAACTTTTACAACAATATTGACATATATTGTCTTCCATATTCTGGCACTAAAAAGTAATTATTTCTCTCAAGACAATGGGACAGAATTTGCTGACAGCGTCCAGAAAAAAAGCACATGGCTGACATTACCTGTGCCCTGGCAGTATCCAAAAGTGTGAGAATTACTCTTTTAGATTCAAGAGTAATTCTCACACTTTTGGAGACTGCCAGTTGTGGCAGGAGCAACAGCATAAAGCCATAATTTACAGAAGCCTCAGTCAGCATTGCAGCCTTGCCCAGCGTGGTGAGCTAGCTTCCTATGCAGGCTTTACAAAAGCAGTCATAATATTAACAACAATAATAACAGACTTGACTGTTGAAAGCCAAACAGTGTTATCACCCCTATATCATGTGCTCTTCACCTCTGCATCTGGGCAGTATCAGCTGGGGAAAATAGTAAATCTCAAATCCAGTGGCTTTGAGTAGCTGGCAGTTCTCAAAATAAATCATTTTGAGGACTGAGCAGTGTAGGGGAGACTGGGGATGGCCAAAATAATCCAGTATCATAGCCCTGTTTGCTAACAAAAAGGCAACTCACAAATATTGAGAGATGTATAATGCTGTATACATCTGCAAAGCTAAGGAACTGTTGCTACCAGAAAAAAAACCCAGGAAATCTGATTTCATCAGGTAACTATTAACAGCACTTCCACTGATACATCTGCTTTACATTTGGAAAACCCAGATGGGTTAGATTTGAACAAACTGGGGAGATTCACAGTTTCAATGAAAAACCAGGCATACCTCGATGGCTTTAGCTGAGTTTTACTTTGAATGAAAAAACACAAACGTGAAAGTCAGTATGAAAAATAACCCAACAAGAGTCAAAAAGAGAGGGGAAAAAAGCCTCTCTAATTCTATCAACTGGAAGCATTGATTTCTACATGCCTTTGTTTTTCAGAGGAAAGCTTTTGCAAGGCATTACCTTAAAAGGCTTCCTGGGAGAAAGGTTTACTACACACACTTGAGTATACATCAGATCTGCAGCTGGTCCAAAATGCCTCTTCTGAAGGTCAAATCAGGTGGACACCGGGATGCATCCCCACAACCAGGAATGTGCATTTCCCAGGGAACTCCCTGTATGCATGCTCTCACGCATGGCAAATTGCCCTGGGTGGGGTAGGGAAGGCTGGGGCCAGTACTAGAGCCAGTACCTGCCTTACCTGAGGACCATCTAGGGCTCCAGAAGTGGCTATCCGGGTGCATGGATCCTGGCCAGCAGCTGGAGCATGGCTCTGGCTGGCCAGACTCTGGTTTTGGGCGGTGCATGCTGCAACCACATGCACGGCCTTGCTTTTTTCTGGCGTGGGTTTTTTTGCCACCAGGATCTCCTGGTGTCAAAAAAACCTGCTGTGCTGCAAATCAGAAGCATGGCAAGCACCTGCATGTGCAGTTTGTGTGATTTGCGGTGCCTCAAATGTGTCTATGGTGCCACAAACTGCACATATGTGCTAGTCTGGACATGCCCCAGAAATCTATACCCGTGGGGCTTTCTGATGTATTTCTACCTGTATCTGACACTTAAGTTGTAAGGTTCTTGGAGCAGGGACCTCATATTCAGGTAGGTTTGTAAAGTGCTATAATATTCCTGCTCTGATGCAAGCCTACCTTTCATTTAGGACTGCACTAAAGTTTTCAGCCCTCTGCAAACTCTGCATCGGTTTGTTTTCCATTACAAAAAAAGAAATACAGATTGCCTAGAAAGCATTATATATGCCTGGGGCACTTTTGAGAATAATTATTATTGCCATGATTTTACACAGCCTAATATTCTTGAGAATTTCCAAGTAGGCTTTAAACACCTATGAGACATGTCCTAAAGAACAAAGAAACAGGGTGTCTTTGCAGGGTACTGAACACTCCTTGAAGGTGTTCAAAAGGAGACTGGACAGACACCTGGCTGGGGTCATCTGACCCCAGTACTCATTCCTGCCCAGGGCAGGGGGTCGGACTCGATGATCTAAAGGTCCCTTCCGACCCTAACATCTATGAAACTATGAAACTCCAAAGCTCGGTAGGGACCAGCTGACTCATTCCTTTCTTAGTCTGATGAGCAGGGATCTGGGTTTTGTCTCCCACGGAAAAACAGAAAAACACAGATTTTGCCCTTTACCAGAGGAAAATGTGGATTTCTTATTTTAACAGAGAAACCTGTGGATTTTGCAGTTTTGCAATGGGCTCTCTGCAGGCGGGCAGAGTTCCATCCTGCAGGGGGCTGAGGGGAACGGGAGGAGGGTGGTCAGGCGGGGGGCACCATGTACATATGCCACCAGGCAGCCTAGAAAGCAGCTCTCATAGGTAAGTGGAGAGGGGGATTGAGGCCCCCATAGGGAGGGAGGGAATTGGACAGGGCTAGGGCAGTGCATGGGCCTTGGAGCCCAGGACATCAATGCGCAGCCACAGGACTGGTTCCTTGCCGCTGCACACACTCCCAGTGAGGCAGGGGGGACCTGTGCCCCCTGGATCTGTATGCAGGGAAGGAGTGGGTGCAGGCTGCCCACTGTGGGCTCAGCCTCCCTGCCCTGCTGCCCTCCCCCAGGGCCTCTGCAGCCCAGCAGGTGTGACCCAGTGTTGCAGGGCACAGCAGGGTTGCGTGGGGATCTCCTTGCCGCTGAGAGCTCTGAACTACCTTAGCAACACATCCCCTGCCCACGCGACAGCAGAGGGACACAACCTCGTGCCACTGCCCCTGCTGCTGCCACACACACAGGGGATGCATCCTCAGGGCAGTGCGGAGCTTGCAGCGGCAAGGAGATCCCCACGCAACCCTGCTGTGTCCTGCAGCACTGGGTTGGACCTGCTGGGCTGCGGAGGCCCCAGGGGAGGGCAGCTGGGTGGGAGCCCGTGCCTGCCCCAACCCCACACACAGATCTGGGGGCCATGGGTCTCCCCTGCCCCCCCTGGGATTGTGTGCAGAGGCAGGGAACCACCCCCAGTGCCTGAGCCCACAGCAAGCAGCCAGTGGGGGGGCGGGCTACGCTGCCCTGCAGCAGCCATCGTCTTCTGCCAGGGGCAGGGGGCTGTGGACCCAGGTCCCTGGCCCTGTAGCCCTGGCAGCTGGGGGCCCCCTCCAGCAGGGCTGTGGGGAGCAGGGGGCTGTAGGTGAGGGGCACCAGCAGGGCCAGAAAAGCTGGGGGGGAGGAGTGAGGTACCTTTCATTTTAATCACAGATTTGAGGGGGGGTTTAAGATCAGAGAAACTGTGATTCTTTATCAGAGAATTTGTGATCTTTTATCAGGGAAAACCAGGATCCCTGCTGATGAGCAATGGAACTACTTCTGTGAGCAAACGCTCATCAATATAAGTAAATGGCTCACAATCTGGACCTCAAATGTAAGTTCCCTTTATAACCCGCCTTACCCGTGCAGGAGCCGGAGTTGATTTTGACCTCTCACGACCTTTGCTGGATGCAGAAGCTCCTGCCTGAGGGAGATTATCAGCTGAAGCACATCTGCTGGTACAGCTTCCCTCTGTTTCCTTGACAGCAGACTTACATTTTTGAAGCACTGTCTCAGCCGCGGTAGAGCAGGCACTGTTTCTGTTGGTATACATCACTGGGAGAATACATGCAGAAGAGGAAGGAGAGAGATCTGGATATTTTTCTGGAGAGAACTGGCAGAAAACTTCATTACTTTGATTTTTTCTGCTGCTATTTGGATTGGAAGTTTTGCACTCCGAAAACCACTTTGCATTTGAAGGCCTCTGCTGCAGGGGTGGCTTATATGATGGGACAGGCTGTACACTAGCTGGCCTTTGACTAATCTTCCGTTCCATGTACTCAATGAGTGCAGTATGCTGGATTTGCTTCAGCTCAGTCTTGGAAATATTTGAACTGGAAAGCACCCTCCCTCGGTTTTCAAGAGTCCTTTTTCTGGCTACCACTGCCTCTTGTTCGCTCATTTCATCTGACCTGGTCCCTGCATTTTCTTCCCTCCATGACATCCCATTATCTTTCTGATCATCCAGTTGATTGAGCTTCTCTGGTTCAGAATAACACAGCTTCTTTTGCTCTTTTGTTATCCTCTTCCTCCCCCCCATTCGAGCAGTTTGTGGCCTCTTTGGTTCTTCATATTTGCCACGGTATTCCAGAGACTCAGGAGGTGGAATCAGTTTAGCAGCTTCTTTTGCACTGGTTAATGAGAAAGATCTGAGATGTTCAATTGAAGGCCGTGAAGGTTTCTGCCTCAACCGTATAGGCAAGCTCATCTGTAAATCCTTTCTTTTGAAAGATGTTTCTCTTAGGACCTTTTTTTGAGCAACCTTAAGTTTTTCCCTGTAGTCATTCATGAAACTCTCATCCAATGATGATGCAGGGCTTCCCAGAACTACATCATCAGTCTCGCTAATGGTGTCATCACTCATGCACTGATGTTTGTGTTTGCTTTTTCGAAGCTGGTTACCTTCCCCCTGTATCTCTATAGGTTGTGCTGAGGCAGGACAGTGGCTTCTTGGAGATTTCTTTGGCAAACCCCCCGAATCCTCTTGTGGCCATTTCTGATTCTTGTGACTCAGAACATCACTGTTTTTCCCACCAGAAAGGTAGTAAAGGAGGGGAGTTGTCTGCCTGTTAATCTTTTCACTGACAGCATCATCCTGAGGCTGACTTTCAAGCTTCTTCTGAAATTCAAGTTGATGTTTTGTATAATGAACAGGATTTAGGGTTTCTTCTTGCTTTGGGTTCATGGTAAGGTCAGGACTACTCTTATTAGTTTGCTTTTCTCTCTTGGCTCCATTTAAAAAATGAGAAGTGGAACCTTCATTTGGTCTGAAATACGATGTATTGTCGGCACCATCGTAAAATGATTTGTGGCCCAAACTCAATTCCCCACGGTGAACGTGGTCTCCTTCTACATTATCCAAACTTTGCGACTGTAGTGATTTCTGCATTGGGGTTTGTGGATTGAGAAATGGTTCCCAAATGTCATTCTTCTTTGCTTCTTCAGAGCTGGAACGCTGATGCTTGTCCTCACAGCTGTTCAGTTTCTTGGATACATCCTCTTCTGGAATAGGACTGTCCATATATTTTAAGCCTGCTTTGCTCTCCAGCACATCCTGATCCAAGTTTGAATGATCTTCAGCCCAGAAAGGGCACTGAATACAAGGAATCTGTCTCTCTTGTTGGCTGGATTCTGTCATTGTGCTTTGCAAATCTGCTCCTATGAAGGGTGATTTGTGTACACTGCAGGCATAAAAATATTGTTTGTTCTCTTGTGTATCATTAACAGCACTGAGGTTGGTATGTAGTGGAAGAGAGGGCTTAGAGTTCATCTCCTCTGGAATTTTGTAAGCATGGACTGAATTATGAGCACTGGAAAGCTTTTGGGTATTTCCCAAAGAGTCAGATTTTAAATATTCTTGAAAAATGAAAGAGGAGGGCCTGGTATAAACGTGCAGATTGTTTTTCTTTGCGATGTCTTGGGATGGACCCCACTCTTCACTTTCCTCTGTATTTAACTCCTCATTTTTAGATCTAGATAACCAGTTTGTTATGGAATTGGAAGGGAGGAGGCCATTGCTAGTGTCCTGGGGAAAAGGAGCCAGTTGCACGGTATTTTCAAAATGATTTCCCGAGTTAGATCTCCCCTTGGTAGCTTTATAGCTATCAAGTCGTGCTGGTGGGGAGGGTGGCTGAGAAAGGGAAGAGGGAGGTCGAGCCAAAGGCAATGGTGGCTGATACAAAGTCCCATGAGTAGGAGTGCTTTGTCCATTGAGACCTATGTTGTAAGAGTTATGATGACTACTCAGCTCCAATGACTTGTACTTCAAATCAGAGTTTACTGCATTAGGATTATAAATACCTCTTACATATTCAGAATCCATATATGGCAACTGCTGCAAGGGCAGACAGCAGTGTTCGTTGCAGTACTGTGGAGCATGATATTCTGGGACATTGGAACCCCCTGAGAAAGAGCTGTAGGCAGAGTCCACTTTTGCAGGAAGGTGTAAGAGGTGGTTTATGTTGCTGACGGACTTTGCTGGTGAGAGTCTGTTAGCATAGTCTGGTGGGGCCACTGGCTCTAACCATTCTGCAGTTCTTCCAGCTTGCTTGAGGTTCCATCTTTCTATCTCATTCCCACACGAAGCCATATCTGCTAACAACCAGCTCCTCCAGGAAACACATTCACATTATGTCTCCCCACCTGCGTCTCTGAAAGCACATTTCCTTCCATTTATTGCTGCGAGTCACATTTCACAAGCGGACTGACAGTCCTAGGGAAAAACAAACAAACACGTGAATGTTTATTCGTTTCCGAGACTAGGTAATAAAGCAATGGGGACCAACCTTTTTGGCAGGCGTGTCACAAATTAGCCCCACAGCCTCTCCAAATGCCACTTCAGCCCCGTTCCTCTGCCTTACCTGCTGCTCTGCTTCTGCTCCCTGCCACTGTGTTGCCTGTCCCCACCCTGATCTGCTATGTGCCACACAAAGATGCTGCCCCTGCCACTTGTGGCACACATGCCATCGGTTGGCCAGCCCTGTACTACAGCTTCAGCTGATGCTAATCAGCACTGCTGCACTGAACTTGAACTCAGTGGGGCTGTGCTGACTTAAGCTAGCTAAGGATATGGCCCTAATCTAGGGTGAGATATAAATCAACATAATAATAATAATAATCCTTAGGGGAAGTGGGGCTGTGGATTTACTATATAATTTTACATTCCTTGTACTTAACACACACAAGGCTCTATTCTGAGTACAGATAACATCTGACCTCTGAGAAAGAAGGAAATCTTGGAATTCCGGTCTTTGTCTCACTATACGCGCAATACCTGGTGCCTGTTTCATGCTACCACCACTGGAACAGGAAATGTCCTTCATTAGTTATTATCAAAGAGATGATCCAATAACCTGAATACCAGAGCAGGAGACAAGAATTCCTCGTCTGTAGTGGTGGCACAGTTTAACTCTTAACAAATAAATGTTCATGTCTGCAAAGTCCAACTCAAATGTGCAGTGCATGTATTCAGCACTGCATGCTGGCCATACTACCAGCATCTCAGACCTAACTTTTTTGTGTTCTAGTTCCTCTTGAATAAGTGCTGGGCTAAAGGGCCTTTAAAAAAAATAGAGGTATTTATTCCCAAAAAGATATTAGCTCCAGATTTCAATGTTAGAAGCAGATCCACAAAAAGCTCCAGTAAATGCATTGACACTGCCCTTGTCATTGGCACTTTGATCTGGTATTGTCAGCGAAGCATTCATAGAAAGGAAAGTGAACACAGAGGGGCCATTCCAAACCCCAGGAAATTCAGCAGTTGTTGATTTCTGCAGTTAAACTAGTCATTACCTTAGGATAGCGAGTGGAGAAGAACTTAATTATTTGAAAATAGTGAGAATAAAAGCGAATTACTTGAGCTGGATTTTTACTCAGATGCTGGGATCACCTCAGCTATCACAAAAAAATGCCTTGGGATCTTTAACAATAAAATGGTCCAGATCTCTACTTTATCCAAAAGACTGCGCCTGGAATTCCTCTTGTATGTGACTTGGACAGGAAGGGCCAGAGCCACGAAGGTACTTAAACACCTAAATCCTAGGTGGGATTTAGGTGCCCAAAACTGCAAATCTGAAAACCTAAATCAGCCATCACCCAGCCAGGTTACTTTTTATTTTAAAGGACCTCAGGTGCCTATAGTTGTGTCCCTGGCATGCTCAAACTTGCCCCAGTCTTGACAAGGCTGAGCTGCTGGATGCCTAGTTCACCCAGAAGCCCACTCAGGATCTACAAAACAGATATTCCTCTCCCGTCTTGCACACCACCAGGCTTAGGCTCTTTGCAACATGCAGTAGTATCCACCACTTTCTTTTAAAGCAGGGCTGAAAGAGCAGCAGGAGAGTGCCCCCTTTGTCCAACAGCTACACGGCAGCACGCTCAATCAGAAAGTGGTAGGCCCAGATTCAGCGTTCTCCCCCGCTCAAGGGGATTCAAGCCCACATCTCCCAGGAGTGGTGAGTCTTGATGGGGGCACTCTCCACCCCTCCTGCTGGAGCTGTGCTACTATGCAACAGAGTTGGGCAAGGGAAAGACAATGCAAGCAGAGTTGTGGCTCCATAGCCCAGCAGTTTGGGAAATCACTTGGGACAGAAATCCAGTATTCTGCTCCCTGCTGTCAGGGCTATTCTGTAACTTACCCAAGGTGTTTTCATGTAAAATATGGAAGCAACACTTCCCGCTGGTGCTAGAACTAAACTGGAGATCTCTCACCTGGATTTCACAGAGTTTGTGCAACCTCTAGGTCATTACAGCACAAATTGGCCTGGCTACAAGTTATTGGTTATGTTAATTTTTATGTGTTTTTAGAGCCTGGAAGCCCTGTGCCTCATTGCTTTATAAAACTGAACACTGCCCTCCAGGTATCAGGTATTCACAGTGCCCATTTTGCTAAAATGTAATGGAGTGTGATCCTAGCTTTACACAAATAGCTTTACACTGATGGGACTCCATTGGCTTCATTCCTGATACCTACCAATGAAAAAAGAATCAAGTTAATTCCCAACACACCAGTGTAACCTATATCCTAAATCCCTTTCTTTTTGACCTGTTATGTATGTCTAGAACTACTAATAGAGCAATAGTTTTCAACATTTTGACTCAAGGCACCCCATAAGTCACCCCATAAGCCCAGAACGGGCTACATCTCTCCACGAAAAGTAAGCGTGTTTTCTCTTCCAGGTTGGCTGAACTCGTACGGCAAGCTTTAAACTAGGCTTGTCCGGGGATGGGGATGCAGAGGTACAGGAGGACACTTCAACATCAAGCCAGGTACGTGAGCAGGAACAACCCAGGTAAGCGACAAGGGCCCAGGCAAGCTTGGGAACAAGTGGGCAGCACAAACACCCACAGGAGGTCTCAATTGCCTCTACACAAATGCTAGAAGTATGGGGAATAAGCAGGAGGAACTCGCCCTCCTGCTAGCTAGCAAAAACCCAGTCCTGGTTGGGTTTACAGAAACCTGGTGGGATTCTACCCACAACTGGGCAGTAGACATTGAGGGCTATAGGTTGTATAGACCGGATGGAGTAGGGAAAACAAGGGGGGGGGTGTAGTGCTCTATGTTAAAGAGCAGTACACATCCTCGATGATCAGGATGGGTTCAGAAGAGGGGCTAACTGAGGCGCTCTGGGTTAGAATGCAAGGAGGTCATGCGGAAAGGGACTTGATAGTGGGCGTCTACTACAGACCACCTCACCAGGGGGATGAGCTGGACCGGGAATTTTCAGGTCAGCTCACAGAGGCTGCAAGGACAAGGGATGTGGTTGTCATAGGTGACCTAAACTACCCAGACATCTGCTGGGAGGATCTGTCAGCCAGGTCTGAACACTCACTTAGATTTTTAGCCTGCATACAGGACCTCCACTTAACCCAGGAGGTACACAATCCCACCAGAGGAAATGCCTTGCTGGACATGGTCCTTGCCACAGGCAACGACCTGGTGAGGGATCTACCAGTGCTCGACTACCTACATGTTAGTGACCACCGTCTGCTGGAATTTACTATCCAGAGCAGGGTGGTGAAAGCAAGCAGTAATGCAAAAGTCTGTGACTTCAGAAGGGCCACTTTCAATGAGCTAAGGAGATTAGTAAGAGAGACATTGGGGACTCGGAGCCTCAATGAGATGGGAGTCCAGGACGGGTGGTTGTTCCTTAAGGAGACGATTCTGTGAGCTCAGAGGGAGTCAGTCCCAATGCGAACCAAAGGGGGCAAGAGTGCTAAAAGGACCCCTTGGCTCAGTAAAGGCATCTAGAAGGGCCTGAAGGCAAAAAAGGTGGCATACAATCAGTGGAAGCAAGGGTCTATTGCCAAGGAGGATTACACCTCTGTTGTTCGTAATTGCTGGGAGGCAGTAAGGCAGGCCAAGGCAGAGACAGAACTAGGGCTGGCGACCAGAATTAAGGATAACAAAAAGTCCTTTTTCCAATTCATAGGGAGTAAGAAGAAGGTATCAGGTTACGTGGGGCCCCTACAGGACAGGCTTGGCAATCTGGTGATTGCAGCAAAGAAAAAAGCTGATCTCTTCAACGAGTTCTTTGCCTCCATATTTCTGAGCAGGGACCGGGACAACTAGGATTACAGACACGCTCAGGGGACACGACACCATGCCTCGGGTCAGGGATGATCTAGTTAGGGAACTTCTGGAGGGGCTGGACGTGTTTAAATTGGCAGGTCCGGATGCTCTTCATCTGAGGGTACTGAGGGAACTGGCGGAGGTCATAGCAGGGCCCCTGGCACGGCTCTATGAGTGCTCGTGATGCTCTGGCCAGGTACCAGAGGACTGGAAAAGGGCCAATGTGGTCCCCATTTACAAGAAGGGAAAAAGGAGGACCCGGGTAACTATAGACCAGTTAGTCTCAATTCAGTCCTTGGGAAGACCTTTGAGAAAATTATCAAGGAGCACATCTGCGGGAGCCCAGCATGAGAGGTTATGCTCAGGGGCAACCAACATGGGTTCACTGCGGGCAGATCCCGCCTGACTAACCTTGTTTCCTTTTATGATCAGGTCACAAAGTCCTTGGATGCGGGCGTTGAGGTAGATGTCATCTACCTGGACTTCAAGAAGGCCTTTGACACTGTTTCTCACCCCATGCTCGTAAAAAAACTAGGTGACTACAGCATTGATGCCTACACAGTCAGATAGGTTGCAAATTGGCTTGATGGTCACACCCACAGTGGTGGTGGATGGGTCATTTTTGACCTGGAGGGAGGTGGGCAGTGGAGTTCCCCAGGGCTCGGTCCTCAGGCCTGTGCTATTCAACATCTTTATCAGCGACTTGGAGGTGGGTGCGGAAAGCACGCCATCCAAATTTGCTGATGACACAAAGATGTGGGGAGAAGTGGGCACACTAGAGGGGAGGGACAAAATCCAACTAGATCTAGACAGATTACAGAGGTGGGAGGATGAGAATAGGATGGAATTCAACACGGACAAGTGCAAGGCGCTGCATCTAGGGAGAAGGAACCTGCAACATACCTATAGGCTGGGGAACACCCTTCTCATCAACACCATGGCTGAAAGGGATCTTGGAGTCATTGTTGACTCCAGGATGGACATGAGCCACCAATGTGAGGAAGCAGTCAGTAAGACTAACCGCACCTTGTCATGCATCTACAGATGCATCACAAGCAGGTCCAGGGAGGTGATCCTTCCCCTCTACGCGGTGCTGGTCAGGCCGCTGTTGGAGTACTGTGTTCAGTTCTGGGCGCCGCACTTCAGGAGGGATGTGGCTAACCTTGAGAGGGTCCAGAGGAGGGCCACTCGCATGGTCAGGAGGCAGCAGGGCAGGCCCTACGAAGATAGACTAAAGGGCCTGAATCTATTCAACTTCCACAAGAGAAGACTGAGAGGAGATCTGGTGGCCATCTATAAACTCACCAGGGG
The DNA here is from genome assembly GCF_000455745.1 of Alligator sinensis. Lineage (NCBI taxonomy): Eukaryota > Metazoa > Chordata > Crocodylia > Alligatoridae > Alligator > Alligator sinensis. The sequence goes on along the minus strand of NW_005842067.1, from coordinate 1,658,232 downwards.
GGACCAGAGGAAAATAGGTGAGGCTCTGTTCCCCTGGGCACCACCTGGGATAACAAGGAATAACAGCCACAAATTTATTGAGAGTAAGTTCAGGCTTGATATCAGGAGGCATTACTTTACAGTTAGGGCTGCCAGGCTCTGGACTGGACTCCCAAGGGAGATGGTGCTCTCCCCTACCTTGGGGGTCTTCAAGAGGAGGTTGGATAGATATCGGGCTGGGGTATTATGATCCCAGCACTTGTTCCTGCCCAGGGCAGGGGGTCAGACTTGATGATCTGTTCAGGTCCCTTCCAACCCTAGAAACTATTAAACTATAAGTCTTGTGAATTGAGCAGCACCCCATTTCAAAAACTAGTTTATTTATTCCAGTGCTTACCTCCTTGCAGCAGGGTTGGGCAGCAGCCAGGCAGGGAGGAGCCGGAGCCTGCACTTATGTCCTCACACCTACTTATCCCTTCACATCTCATGAGACCCATCAAAAGATCTCATGGCACCCCAGGGTGCCCCAGCACCCTAGTTGAGAATCACTGATCTAAGGTATTATCTATCAGGAGCTGTCTGTCTGATTACCCAAACAGAATGGTCTTGCAGGAAGAAAAAGCAATGAATCACCTTTATTGGTGTAAATGTCACTCCCCTTTTTCAGTAAGTAAAGCCCAGCTTTGTCTAGCCCATTAGACCCAATCAAACACAGGTGTTTTGTCAGTATCTAGGCCTCAAATAAGGATTTGCTTAGTGAGTGATAGTTCCCCAGTTCAGATACTTTAAGGTTTCCAGGGAGTGGCTGCTCAGTTTTTTCTGATATAAGGCCTCTTTAAGTGATCTCACATTGCACACCCAAAACTACAGCAGCCCAAACAACTCATCACTTCTGAAAGCCAGCACTGGGTATGGGGGGTTGCTTGTGTTTTTAAAAAACCTGGCAAGATGAAGTGGTAAAATGTTCAACTGTCTCTTAAGAGTCAAGAAAAAATGATATGGAGAAAAGTGGGGAAGGAAAGGAGGAGAAAGGAAGAAAAGTCAATGGAGCAAGGGAGAAGTGCTACAGGGAGAAAAGTGATGTAGCTGGAAGTGAAATGGGGGCAGGGAGTGAAAGAGGCATGTGGAACTAAGGAGCTGCAAAGCGGGGGTGGGAAAGGACTTAGAGACAGGTTCAAAGACAGAGAAGGAAAAGAAGAAAGACAAGAGAAGACAAGCAAGGAGAGAAGAGAAGGCAAGAAAGGGAAAACTAGGATGAGGTTAAAAAGAGAAGACTGGAGGAGAGGGGCCAGAAGGAAGTTAAAAGAATCCACAGATTAAGCTCTCTTTACCTAACCCCCATCTGGACAGCCACAAGAAAGGTTCAGAAGTGACCCTGGAACCTCTTACAGCCTTGCAGTCTACCAACTGGGGCAGTACTGTACCACACACATTCAGTGCCAGTCTCTCTAGAACAGGGGTGGGCAATCATTTTGGGCGGAGAGCCACTTACCAAGTTTTGGCAAGCTGCCGAGGGCCGCATGGGTTGCTATGCCCCTTGACAGGTGCCCCACCCGCTAGTTGCCATCTTGTGACTGGAAGTCCCAGGCCCAACCCCTGACCTTTGCCACCAGAAGTCCCTCCTTGCCTCTGGAAGTACTCCTTTCAGCAAGGGTTTTGCCATGTCAGAACCAGAAAAATATCAAATTATATTCTAAAAATCAAACATCTACAACATACATTAATTTGACTTCAAAAAAATATTCCCGTCCTTGTTTACACGCATTTGTGTAGTGTACATAGAGGTGATTGTACATAACAGCTTAAAATGAAGTCTTACTCTTGAATATTGTAGGGGGTGGGTATAGGCTTGCAGGGGGCTGTGGGTGTGTGGGTATGTGGGATATGGGGGATAGTGTGGATATGTGCATGGGGGTCTTGTGGGGGGTGTGGGGTGAGGGAGCATGTGGGTGTCTGTGTGGATATGTGGGGTGTGGGCAAGTATGGGGTTTGTGGGGAGTTGTGTGAAGGGGAGGGAGGCTGAGGTGTGTGAGGGGGTATGGGGGTCTGCATGTACAGCAGTGCGAGGGGGGGGTGCATGTGGGACTCACCTTACGAACACACACACACACCAGGGTACCAGCACAGCTGCATGCTCCCTGGTCCAGAGATGCAGCTGAGAGCCACGTGGTGCTGGAGCAGGGAGGGGGCAGGAAGGCAGGGAAATGGCTGGGGATGGGGGGGGGCTGGGCTCGTGGTTTGC
>NW_005842067.1:1642299-1655980 GCF_000455745.1 Alligator sinensis | reverse complement strand
CCTGGGTCCTACTGTCTCTGGCTCCTGTCATCTTTGACAGGCAGCCAGAAGCAGATAAATATTTTATTAATTTTTTAGGGGCCCCGCAGGCTGGATAGAATGGTCTGGCGGGCCATATTTTGCCCACCCCTGCTCTACAACATAGTCCAGATGCATGATTAGATGCTACCATTTCTTCTTATGCCAAAACTGTTCTCTGAATACAAAAAGGGCTCCTGTCCTCCAGACTGTCAATACAGCACTCTTCATTTCCACTATGACTGTGATCTTGGCATTATAAAGTTGGTTTTGTTCAGAGGGTTTGTGTTGAGTACATTATTTTAATACAATAATTCAAAACAAAATGGATAAATCTACTGTTTAGGAGAAAACTGGTAGGTCATTCTGATAAAGGTCTCCACATAGAGAAGCAAATACCAGTTTGTGCTTTCCTTGGTGAGTGTGATGAAAGCTGGTTGCTGCTTCAGCTAAGCTTCCATGCTGATTATCTTCCAGCTCAGAAATATACATCCTGGGACATATCACCTACTAGATAGGGGAGAGACCACCAAAATCAAGTGCCTAGGGCTTAATCCATCTTGAGAGTAAACTGAGCTTTTGGTAGCAAGTCATACATCATAAAAAACAGGCAAATACTTTCAGCACTGTGATGGCAGGAGCCCCTTTGCACACATTCTGAATGTAATGGAAAAGCAGGAGCAGGAATTCAGAGTCTACGTACAATAAATGAACCATACGTGTACAGCATAAATCTGCCATGCAGTTTAAAGCCAGCCTGTGTTTATAGGACCAGACATGCAGCACTTGACATTTACACACCCTTCTATTATTATTTATGTTGCATAGGGACAAAGTTTAATAAGTGAGATCTCTGCAGGCAGCTTGCTCAGTAAACAGTAAAAGCACATAACTGATCTCCTCATAAGCTAATGCAGGCACAGACCCCTTAGACAGTCACAGACGGTATTAAAGCTTAATAAATGACTGCAGGTCTGGCAAAGTCAGGGAGGGACTTTCCAATGACCTGATTTGACACTTCCCCTTTCAAACAGTGTTAAAACTGATGATCACAGTGACGTTAGATTAGTTATCAAAATAAAAAGAACTAGATTCTTCAAAGCCTTCACTGCCAGGTTACTGGATACTGAATCATTCTTCTGTGAGATACAATTAATTCCAAATCCAGCCAAAGGGGTATATATTTTGTTATAAAAAGGAAAGAGCTTCCCAGTCCCCAATTATGTACATTTCCAATGGGGCTTATTAAAGCTGGAAGAGAAAGAAAGATTCACTGGTGCTGCTGCTGCTTGAACAAAAAAGCTTCACATTCCTAGCTGGTGTCAAAGACAGTCCTGGTATCATTCCTTTTGAGCCACAGGCAGGGGGAGGTGGACAGAAGCCAACCAGAGGGGCAGCTAGAAGTTAATTTATAAAAGGAACTTGGACTTGTAAAGCACAGTAAACAAATTAACTAGCTTCTGGGAAAATAAAACAGAGCAGCAGTGCAGAAGAGCAAGTTTTGCTAGACTCTTGGTGATAAAATCTTCGTTGTACAAAATAAGAAAAGCAAGAAATGGAATAAAAACACAACTACTTTTGAATCTGCCTGATCTAACTGGCTTTTGGAGGAGGTCTCTCTCCTCCTTTGGGGATGTCTCTCTCCTCCTTTGGGGATAACCTAAACAACAGCTACCAAACAAGAGTCTGAGCCTGAATAAAGGGGCACCTTGTGAAAACACTAAGCAACATTGGTTTACTAATGGCAAGACTTCAGTGGGGCATGACTGTGCTCATATTAAAAAAGTTCGGGGGGGGGGAAAGCCGTGGAAAGCTGGTGTAGAGAGGAGCTTATGAAGCTTATGAAGCTACAGAGAGAAGTAGTCAGAAAGACACAAAGACAGACTGCTGGGGAAGTTAGGGCAGCAAAAACAAGCAAGAACATCAAATAAGAAGGTAGTGCATTCACCTTCACAGCAAAGTCATGTAATGTAGAGAATTCAGGAAAGAGAACAACACAGTACCTCCCAAATCTGTAGTGCCAGTGGTTCACTGGGGAGGCCAACTGCGATTCCCTGTGCCACTTGACAGCTATAACAAGGCTGATGACATTTGTAAATGCTCAGGGGCACCTTCAGGATCAGGCCCTGCAGGAGAAGCCCTCCTTAGTAGACCCCAGCAGGTGACTGTATCTTTATTTTTAATCAAAGTCATGTATCAGTGCAAATTCTCCCACCTACTCTAGATCTAACATAAATATTACTTGTCTAATATTACTATTATTAGATAGGGCCTCAGCTTTGGATGGTATCAATTGGCTTAGTTCCATTGAAATTAATGGAGCTATGCTGACCTGCAGGGAGAATTTGGCTTCAGTGTTTGACAAATATGTGCAGAATCTGAATAGCAGTTGAGCTGTGGTTTATGTAAATCTATGAAAATACCTTGCTGCACTCTACAAGAAACAGCACTCAAGACCTGCCTTATCCAGTTTATTTCAGTTCTTGGAACCTGGCCTGCTTGAAATTTATAGTGAGGTCAGTGACATAATGGAGGATTTCTAACCAAGGTTTCTGGCTTATTAAAAAAAAACACACCAGAAAAGACCAGTTGGTTGCCCTAGAGAAACTGATATATAAGAACAACTGACATGGAAACATAAAGCCAGGGCTGAATAGGACACTCTACACATCTGGGCTGTTTTCTGTTTTAAGTTCCATCGGGTCATTTCACATCTTTGAAAAGACAAGAAAATGATACATGCACCTAGAGTGATGGAAGTGTGTCCAAATACCTCCTCCAAAATGTAAATGATATGGTAATTGAAACGCATCCTGAGACAAGCCTCTTGCATTGCTAGGGTTCCCCCCTCACAAATCCTGAAACCAGAAACCTTAACCTGAAAGTGTTTTAAAGAATTAAGTGGAACCAAAACCCCTTTTCATAAGCAAAAAGGAAACACATTCATTTACTTAAAACCCAACTGATGTTAAAAATGATGCTATTGTTTTCTTAAGCTGCTGGGTGGCTAAGTAGCTGCGTGGAATGCTGTCTCTGGGTCTTAGAAATGTGCTGGCAACCTTGTAATACACAGCTCTGGAACAATGCAACATGCCTGGCAAGCAGGCCTTGCTCTGGCTGTTATCCTCTGACAACAGGAGGAAATATGTTAATTTAAGAGTATGTAGAACAGAAGATGGAGTAACATGCATTAATAATGTATTATTCAGAGAATTTGCGGAGAAACAAAAGTCACTAACCATTCAAGGTACACACAGAAAACGAGGCCAACTTGACTTCCAGGAGGGTATTTTCTAAGTTTTACATAGTAGCTGAGATTGTGACATGTTTAGTCTGGGCTAAAAATATAAGTGATAGACTCCAGTTTGCCAGTCTGAATGAATGAATAAGGTAAATTGCATGTGTTACTGTCACGACACCCATTGAGAATACGACAGTGCAAGATTTTCCTCCAAAGCCTACTATGTTCACAAGAGGAAAAAGTACAGGTTCCAGTCCCCTGTCCCAACGCATAGTAGAGTTATTCATGAACTATACTACTCCTATTAAAATATTAGCCACCATCTCAAACTCTTAGTTCAAGATGAGAGTGCTTCCGATGGCCCAGAGTCCTGAAATGCTACCAATTCAGTTCACAGGTCATCAGGGCTTTTTACATTTCTGGATGATTATCTCCATAATGAGGGAGAACAGTGACTCTAGACTGCAGCCAGTTAACAAGGACAAGTTACCCTTCCTCTAAGAACAAGTTTTCTTCCTCCAGTAACTAACTGTTGTCTGAGGTGACCTTACTTGGGTTACATTGGGTGCTGGTAATGAATCTATTACCTCCTTTGGAGTTCTCTATGACACTCATCCAAACCAGACAACCCCTGTTTGAGAAACAAAGGTATTTTCTTTATCATGACTCTAAATTACTCCTGACAAGCTAGGAAAAACAGACCACCTTACACTAAACAAAGTATGCAGTGCTGCTGGTTCAGTTACATTAGAAACTTGCAGGTGTAATCTGTCCATCAGTCATGCCTGAACCACTTAATAAATATGGAGTGTGGTTTGAACCACTGGGATACACTTCATTTCAGGCTCATCCCAATGGTCCATTTATATTTTGAACGTTTCAATTTTAGAAAAGGCCACATACTTTTAAAAAAGGAAATAAGAGATGATTCAATAGCACTCAGTGTTCCCACAGTCACTAATCAAGACCCTGACACACTGCGGGCACCATATAAAAACGTTAATTCCTGCATAATTAGCACCCTTAAGCAATTTGGCTAATTCTTGCACCATTTACAACAAAACCTGAATATATTGGGTCCTCAGTGAGTCACTCAATGGTAGGTAAAAGCTGTACAGCTGGATTTCATTTAGTGAAGTCAGTTTTTCCCTACTGAACAATTACATTCTGGACTAGTCCCCATACCCTTATTCACATTAGTAGTGCTACTGCTCCCCATTATTAGCAAACTTCAGGACGAGGGCCCGATTCCTGCAGGGACCTGATCATGAGCCAGGATAGCAATCTGCAGTGCTATGCACTGCCATTACGCTCTTCAGCACTACACACCGTTTCACTTGACATGCATTTACTCTAACCAGATCCCTCTGGCCGTATTGTTCAGGTTGTTTATAGCTCATTCTGTCATGTGATTGCTGTATTCCATATGAATAAATAAATTGTTCAGGGGATTTACAAGCACATCTGCATGAATTAAAATATTTTGAGCGGTTGATAAAGTACTTGGCCCACCTCCCAAATGTAGAAATGGCTTTCTTTGTAAGCATGTGCAAAATGTCAGCTAAGTGTACGGGAAGCTCTTTAACTATAAAGAGCAAACTTAGCTTCATCACTGGTGCGGGGAGAACAGATTAAATGATTTAACAAATTGGACACTCCTTATTCTGCATCTCATCTGAAGAAGAAAACCAACCTGCTTTGGGGCCCAATCCTGCAAAGTGTGAGCATGCTAAAGTCCCACTAAAGCCAAGAGCCAGCCCTCTCAAAGGGCCCCGGCTGAGTTCAGCCTTGGCAAGCCTTGTGCAATAATGTACAGATGCTCAGGCCTAGATTGTGTTAACCAGAGGCAATTTAGAAATCATGAAAGGAGACTTCTAACAGATTCTGCAACCCCAGCTGACAAATTGTTGTCACCACATCTAATTCTCTCTCTCCTTCTTCCAGCAATTAAATACTTAATATTTTTAACTGAAATCCAGTGGTTCATTAATCAAGTAGCCACACATTGTCAAAGAATGAGTTATCGGCGAGAAAGAAAAAGCAGCTCTTTAAAATAAGAGCAATTATTCCAAACAATAAGTAACCAATCCAGTTCAGCAGTTGCGTTAAATAAATTCCAATTCCAGACAAATTTGCCCCCCTCTCTTTATAATCTTATTGACTTTAAGACCAGCTGTGTCAACCTCAGTACAAATAACAAATGTAAGTTTAATGCAGTCAAAGTGATTAGGAAAAAAACCCTACATTGCAGCCAATGGGCATAAGTCTCCGCTCACCCTAAGCTCAAACAACAGTACATTTTGGCTTCAGTAGGGTTGCACTTAATTTATATCACTGTGAGAACAGAATCAGGCTCATGACTCCAATGATCAGGACAGGCTCACTGCAACTGAGGAGTCGCAGCTTATTTTTCAGCTATCCAGACATTCATCGTACTGTACTGCTACGCAAAACTGAGCAATGTGGAAGAAGACTGCCAATATGTTTTTCATTACAAATAATCCTGAGTGATCTCAATACCCATTGGGTGTGTCAGCAAGGCACGATGCAGAACTTTCTAGAGACACCTAGGCTGCATTGTAGGTTTTTGAACAAACCTGCTCAGGTAGTAGAAGCATGACAGCAAAGTGCTCCACCCAAGCTCCGACCTCCTGCTCTAAGCTTGCACAATTCTACACTAGCTCTACTAATGCCAGTACTGGAAACAGTTACCAGATACCCAGAGTATGGATATCTCCACTGCAGCACTGCATTGTGCCATGTAGATACACCCAGTATCCAGCTAGTAGGAACTGAGCACTTGGCATCTTGCAGGAAAGCCTCACAACACCCAAATTTGAACCCTCAGTAAAATAAGACTTTTGCCCTTGCAGCATTGACAGTTTTTATGAATCAGTGGGTATTGGGTATTGAAAGCGTTTGGGTTCCTTTGGAGATGCTCACCTGCAGCTCCTGAAGAGTTCAATGGAAGTGACCTTCTTGGCTCCATTGCTGCTCTTAACAAATTTGTAGGTTAATAATTCAAAGGGCATATGTTCCGCATCAACAGAAGAAATTAGGTGAATGGAGGAGGAAAGTGGATTATTCTCAACATTGCAAGGGAAATCCCAGCAAAATTTCTGGAAGAGGATTTGCTGCCCATGCAGACATATCACAGGATGTTGGATATCAAGCATGTGGAGGTAAAAGACCCCTTGGAAATTAAGATTTTGCTGCAGATTTTGGGTGATCCCAGCAGCCCGTTCTTCTTTAATCACTCCTGCCCTTATGCTCCCAGCAACCTTGCTCACTCCTGAACCATGCTGCTTCTGGGTCCCCACACCCAACTGTGTACCCCCATGACCCTGTTCCTTTGAAGGATGAAGGAATAAATCACCTGGAGTGGAAACTAGTTAATGCTGCTCATAAGACCACATCAGTGGGCTTGTCCAGAGGTAACTTGGCATGTTCAGATATTATGAATCTGCTACAGCCATCAAGCCAAGTGCAGCTCCTAACTCAAACTGTAAGTAAGATGTCATATTGAATGAAATAGTTTGAATGTTTGTAAAGGTTGCTCATTAGCCAGTTTCAGGAAGAAGATAGGATTTATCTCCTTATCTAGTTCATTGTTTTTGGGACTACGTGTAAAATGTCCTGACTTCGGTTAAAGTCTTAATTTAAATTTTATCTTTAGAAGTCTTTTACAAAGAGAGCAAATATCCTGAATTCCAAGACATCAAAAGCCTAGGGCCTTTTAACAAAATTGGTAAGAAAAGGACATTTACAGTGATATGGAAGTCTCCCCAAGAGTAATTTAAAACGCTCAACAAAGGCAAAAGAATCTGTTGAGTAAGATCCGAGCCCAAATTTGGGAGTAGTGACAAGTTGAGTAGGAGGAGCCCACTGACGGCAGCTCGCTCAATAAAAACTGTAATTTACTGTCCCAATTTGGAGGTGACTTCACTTGCAGAACAACGAAGGAAGAATCGCAAGTGTAGCCCGGAACAGACTGCACTGGTGAGCCCAGCTCATTGAATCGTATTGCTGAGGCCAGCCTATTGAACCGTACTACTGAGGCCAACCCATTAAATCGTACTACTGAGGAATGAAACCATATTTTGGTATTTGGCTTCTCGGAATTCTAGGATTGTAAGTATATTATGAAAAATAACAGTATTGATTCAAATTTAACTTTTAGTTGTAATTGTAGTTGTTTTTGTAACACTAATTCTTATAGCATTGTTTGGGAAGGAAGTGCATTCGGAGCATTGTTTCTGAGATATGTAATTATTGTGTTTTTAATGTTTGTGGTGTTTCTTAAAGCTAAGCAGTGTTATATACGTAGCAAAGAGTTTTAAAATAAAATTGTGTTGTATAAATTAAGTGTGTAATCATTGTGAAATCGTGCAATCAGCTAACTACTCCCCCAGCCAGTGCATCAAAACGAATCAGTAAATTGTGTGGGATTTTCTCTATTCCATAACCCACTAGAGACATAAGACAGCAAAAGTCTCTCTGCAATCTCAAGAGAAAGAGGGAGAAGCTGATACTGTACAGCCTCCTGGACATTTCAGCACCATTTCATGAGGGCTTCTGGTCCTTTGTTCCCCCTTTCTCCAATGCAGGATACAAGGCAGTATACAGCTCCTAAGACTAGAGACAGAAGTTATACATAAACTGGTTTAAGTGATCAGAAACTGGTTTAACTCTGTAACAGAACAGAAGTTCAGTACACATAAACCAGCTTCAAAATGACTGAAACTGGTTTAAGATAAAGCTGGTTGAATGTAGTTTTGGACTTAACTGATTTGGATCAAACCAGTTTATGAACATCTGTCCCAGACCCCTTCCTGGTTCAAGTTAAATCACAGTCCCCCAGCATCCCAGTATGCTTTGCAGCCCTGGGCTGGGCTATGCTGTCTGCTCCAGAGAGCAGAGCTGGCCCTGCCTCTCTTCTCCCTACCTGGGGCAGTGAGGGCTGGGTGACAAGGACGGGGGGAAAGCCTGGCTGGGGATGCAGCCCAGTCTACCTGGAGAAGGGGGGACTGCTCCCCCGCCCTGCAAACCCTGGCTGGGGGGAGGAGGTTAAACACTCCATCCCCCACTCAAACTTACTGCGGGCTGCAACTGTGGACTACAAATCCCAGAGACCTCAGGGACAACAGGAAGAGGAAGTAAACACACAGCCAGAGAGCCTGCTCTAACACCCCTGAGTTTCTAGCTTGAGCCACTGCAGGCATGTGGCTACATTTCCTGTATCAAAGTGAAATGTGTTTTCACTTCTGTTTCAATTTAAACTGTGCAGTGTAGACTAACCTGCAAAGACTGAATCAATTCAGCCTCAGGCTTTTTGACTCTTTGTACCTAGCCTAAAGGAAGGAATTACTGCAAAGAACTGATTGGCCTGGTCTTGTCTCTTGTTACCAAATATAGCTCAAAACCCACACAGCACGAGTTAAACAATGTCACAGATACTGAACAGATACTGAACTACATAATGCTAAGGACACCCAGATGATAAGGAGGCAAGGCTCTGTCACCTATGCACTTGAGTGCATACATACAAAGACATTCATGGACCCAGAGGGACAGACTTCCATCTTCAGCTCCCTCTGTACAAAAAATGAAGTTTATTTCCTACCTATCGGGACTTTTTACCATCTTGTACCATCTACGCTTTTTCCAGAGCCTGACAAAGGGACTTTGATCCCAAAAGTTTGCAGAAAAGAACAATTTTCCTGCCATTTTCCAGTTGGTCTAATAAAAGGTATCATTTTGGAACCAAGAGTTCTAGTTTTTTGTATGTCTTTTTGTCTCAGACCAACACGGCTACCAAGTATACCCCGACACATACAAACATGCACATGCAAAAACAACAAGAGCTTGCAGTAAAACCAGAACTCAGAAACATGTTATTTGTTTTATACCAGTGTACACATTAAAGGTTAAATGGCTTACAATAGGCAGAACAGAAAACACTCATGTCTAATCCTTCTTTTTTGTGTCACTATATAAACTGTGTATGAGAGAATTACACGGGAAGGACGGTAGAATAGGTACTTCACAGCAAGTCATATTTGCTAATCAGACTTTTCTGCCCTGACAGCCACACATGAAGTTAAAAGTTATAACCTGCTATCTTTAATGTGAATATGCTGTTTTGGCTGAGAACAATGAATCCTGATAGTCTGCAAGTAAAGTACATTATACTTGCAAAATCCTTTCCTGTACAATGTGATTTCCTATTTGAGGTAGAACAGCACAGTAACATGGGCAGAATTCTTTGTTCAACCAGCAGGACAAATATAATCAGGTTAAAAATTAGCAAATGTAAGATAGGCATAAAAGCTGGCACCCTACCCTTCAATACAATCCAGCTCCATTTTAGTCTGTCAGTCCCTGATTAAGAGCACTTTTTTATTACTCTAATTTATTATACATTGCTCTTTGTTTGAAAGGTGCTATATAAATGCCACTGTTGTTAAGAAATGTGAGCTAAAGGATATAGTGATGAATCTGGATTCAAAAATCCAAATTTGAGAGCCTGTAGCCAAGGTCACCCTATACACACTGGATATCTGCTCTGGGAGCTTCTAACTGGGAAACTTTAAATTCCAACTTGGACATTTTAGCAAAGTCTATTCACATCCCACAGCACCCAGAAAAGAAAATGTATCCTTTAACCAAGTGCTCATCAGTCTACTGATAACAAGTTACTATTGGGAAAAAATGTCATTGGAATGGCTGATCTTGGCAGAGGTTCAGAGTTCAAATCTCAAACATCATTTCTTATGTCAGGGATGAAATTAGTGCAATAGTTCAAAAGTATAAAGAGAGGAATAGGGGATGCCACACACACTGTTCATGCTGCAACTCATCCTGAGCTTCAGTCTCACAGTTCAATATTTACAGTATTTTCCCCCCTACCCAAGAGACTGAATAGATAGGGAAACATGGCAGCCCCATTTCAAGTGGTTTAGTACTTCTGATGTACATTTCTTTGCAAAGATAAGTTCTGTTATTTGCATAACAAAATGAGAAAAGTTGGGGAAAAGGTGGGAGGAGAGAAGAGCTTGGTGCACTTACATTAGTAAAGCACCACATCCCTGATGTGGACATAAAAGGAAGAAATCCGAAAAAATCCTCCAACCAAGCTAGTAAATCAGTCTTACACTCTTTGTTCCCCTCAGCAGAGATCCCAAGACTAAGGCCACATTCTGCAAATAGTTTAGGATATGCACAACTTTATTCATTGAGTATTCCTATAAGAATCAAGCTGTTTTCAGGTTCAGGGTTTAAGACCATATCCTGGCTCAATATGCAGCCCTCCTATGATCCAAGTCCTGGGATTTGGATCAGCTTGTACAGCAATAAAAATCTGGTCTCTTGTTAATTAAATATGGTTAGAAGCATTTGTTCATGTTTGGGGAAATACATAAAAACCTCAGGCAAGATTTTCAGCTGGGGTAAATCTTTCAGTTGGTATAACTGATTCATGTTACACTTGAGGAAAACACCAAAGGACACCTCAGACAACACTAAACCAGATATTAACCAGTTGTTCAAGATGGAACACAGGTTCCATATCAGGTATTTCATTCTTTTTTTTAGGCTGTAAGTTATTTGGGACAGGAGTTGCCTTTCAGTTCCGCCTTTGCACTAGGCCTAGGCCATTCAGGACCGGGCCCAAGACAAAGCCTGTTAGGTGCTACTGCAAGTCAAACAATAGATACATATGAGAAAGAAAAGTGAACAAACACAAATGTGTGCTGAGGGATAAAACTGTCTTTCAAAATAAACTACTTCAAGGAGAGAACAGAAAGAAAATCCTTCCATTAATCTGCAGTAAGTCGCAGTGCACAACTGCCCTCAGAAGAATGTGAACGATAGGTGTGTGAAATACAAAGCAAACACTGTTCCTAACCTACCAACATTATGTCATGGACATGGTCATGAATGACCCATTCCTTATCGAGGGACAAACACCAAAGGTAAATATTAGACCAAATTCTTAAGATTCCATTCCGTGCACACAGTCTGCAGCAGTAGATCCATCTGTGTCACAGGCAAAGAGACTGTTCAATGCAGCCAGAGTGCAAAAGTGACCCTCCCAGTTAATACTAACAGGCAAACTTACTGGCTGTCTCAGCAAAGGGGCCAAGGACTGAATGTGTCCTGTGTGACAGCTAATTTAGACACCTTGTGTATGTCATTAGTAGGCTGATTTGTGCATCATCTCTGAAAAATCCTGGCTTTAATCTCTTTGCCTCATTGTTATTACCTCTCATGCAGAAGAGGAAAGCTAGCTACGTGCTGCTCTTGTGATTCCTATAATCAAGGTTTTCACCCTTCAAGCCTTCAATTCAAGAGTGTTCATCAACAGCTAATTCATCTAAAAATTAAGTGGCATAAAGAAATAGAAAAGCTGATGTCTACTCTGGCTGGATGGATTGTATACTTTCCTTACCAACTGCCTATTTTTTTAGTTATAACACTGTCATATGACAACATTTAAAATGCTTTTGACATTTAGTATCATTTCCAAACTTGTCCTAAAGTTAATTGCCTGAGAACTGCCTTCAAGGAAGAAAACTATTAAAAGTGACGGTGAAACATGGCATGTTTGCAACATACCAGCACAGGAAGAACTGTCCTCTGCAGAGGACCAGTAAAAGATCTATGCACCACTTAGAGCCTATATGGGACATAGGTGGAGTGCATGCCTTGTGTGCAGAGGAGTGAGTTTCTCCCAGTTGTTCTAGGATATCCTGCTTTCCCTGCACTTCCCTGAAGTCTTACATAGTTTGAAGAAAAACATAGACACTAATTAATCTGCAGATCCCTTCCACTCCATCCTTACATACACAATATTGGCTTGGACCTCAGGGCTAGGGACAGACATTACACGTAAACCAGTTTAAGTGATCAGACACTGGTTTAAACCTATAGCAGAAGTTCAACGCATGTAAGCCAGTTTCAAAATGGTTGAAACTGGTTTAAGATAAACCTGGTTGAATGTAGTATCAGATTTACCTGATCTGGGTAAAACTGGTTTATGCAATGTCTGTCCCAGCCCCCTTCCTGGTTTAAGTTAAACCACAGTCCCCCAGCATCCCAGATGCTTTGCAGTCCTGGGCTGGGCTAGGCTGTCTGCTTCAGAGAGCAGAGCTGCCCCTGCCCCTCTGCTCCCTAGCTGGGGCTCTGGTAGAGACTGCAGGCACAGCAGAGTCTGCCTGGCTTCCCCCTACCACACCTCTCCCTCACCACTCACTGCTCAAGCAGGGATCCTGCCCCCTCCCTCCTTCCCCATCTCCCACATTATGGACCCTAGCCAGCATTTGGTATGCTAACTAATGCTGAGAGGTGTCCACACATGTGTGTGTGTCTCCAATTTCACTGAGATAGGACAAAAGCAGACAGAACAGTGTCTGCTTAGGGCTTTTTGGAGCTAATCAACAGGTCAGCTGGTAATGTCCCTCTGTTCCTTCCTTGGAAAAAAATGTTTAAGAAGAATTGCAACTAATGAGAGAGGCTTTTCTTTTCTTGATGGGCTGCTAAACGCTGTGCTATCAGCTCCATGCTGCCCCCATTCCCCTCCCCCCATCAGGTTTGCTGCAGACAGTATGAAGAAGCAGGGAGAGGGAGATTGAAAAGCTCAGTATCATCAACAGATGCATGCACTCCACACCCCCGCTTTGCCTCAGAGTGCTAGCTGGGGGCTGGCAACACTTCCGTCCCTTGAGCAGTGAGCTTGGAAAAGCCTGGGACTGTGCAGGCAGCGTCAGGGTTTAAACCCCTCCCTATTCAGAGCATCCTGCCAGGACCCTCCCTGCTCCTCAGCTCAGCAGTGTTGAAGGGAAGAGAGGGCTGCTCTAGCTCTCTCCAGCTTCTAGCCTGAGCCATTGCAGGCATGTGCCTGCATTTCCTCACTCCAGAGGGAATGTCTGTGCACTTGCAAACCGGTTCAACCTAGGCAGGTTAGATTAATCTCTAAAGATTGGGTCAATTCAGACTCAGGCTTTTTGAATGTCTGCCCCTAGCCCAGGGGACTGTTTCTAGAGCAATGATGCCAGGTTTTGGCCCTTTGTGCATCTTCTCCATAGCTACCTTGCATCTGACAACAATCCAGTGCAGGAGAAGGAAGATGTTTGTATAAATTGTTTTGTGGCTAAAAGAAGATGCCTTTTGGATTTGATCTCTGGCCAGGAATGTAGTGAGGAGATCAGAACTGGCTGTGCACGACAGCACTGTGAGAGAAGCCTGCTTAGCACACAGTTGAGTCTGACCTTTTAATCAGAGCAGCCACCCACAACACACTTTTCCATTGTCCCTGAATTCACCAGCATTCCTTATTTGGCCTCAAAAATTTCTCCAGGCTTCCATTATCCTGATTCTCCTATGTACTGAGCAGTGAACATTTCTTTCAATTCCTTACCTTGA
>NW_005842067.1:1636072-1642289 GCF_000455745.1 Alligator sinensis | reverse complement strand
AGCAGGAGAAGGTTCTCGTCCAAAAAACAAAAAACAAAAAAACCCACAACAAAAGCCCAACAATCTCAAAAAACCAAAAAAGTACCATTGCTCCTTACTAAACACTCCCATCTTCTTCAGATCTTTTCTATTCCATCCCTTCTTGCCTCACTATCTCCCTCCCCAAGCTCATCTTACTGTTTCTGATCCAGCTCATTTGACTCTTTAAATTACTGCCATTTACATGTGTTGCTTTTAAAGGCAACTAGAACAGATTAATGAAAATACTCAAGAACATTTTTAAAGAATAAGATCCCAACATTTCTGACTGAAAAAAAAATGTACAAACATTTTTTAGATTTAGCCAAGTTTGGTCTGAACCAAAATATTGTTATCAAGTACCAGGGAAGGGATGCAAATGAAAACCCCAGCTGCAGAAAAAAACCTGTTTCACCATGAAGGGACCAACTCTCACAGATACTCTCAGAGATTTCCTGTAAAGATTTTCTCTAGCTTCCTTACGCACTACTGATATAAAACAGTCAATAACAAAGGATAATTCAAGTTATTAGTTCTGACTCTCCTCGTAAGTGAACTATAACTCAGCTTAAGTGAACGCTGCAAAAAACAGTGTAAAAAAGGATAATCAGATTTTCCATTTAAAAAACGTGCTTTTAAAGGTTATATGCATCTGAATGTTGCCTCTCTCTCTCTTTCTCTCCCCATACTGGTATTCTACCCTGAAATCCATACAACTATAAGAACGGTATAATGACAGTCTGACACGCTGCGTCTTTAAAAGCCCTTGACTATGGAAATGTTATCTGACTACACTATAACTTGCAACAGCCTATTTGGTTTTAGCTAACCTGAAGGCACAATGGTCTGGCTGGACTGAAGAGGTATTGTGTTTGAGATCAAATAGGAGTAGTCCAGAACCTTTTGTTTTCATCCCCAATTTTAGGAGATGTCTGCAGGCAAACACCATTCTGTTATCTCATGTTACCCTGACTGAAGACAGAATTTGGTCTCTTGAACACAATTAGCAATGATATCTTTTAAAATCTTTTGTTCACTCACCTTATTGACACAGTCATTTAAAAAGAAATCCAACAAGTTCATGGCTGTATTGATTACACCAGGGCTATACTGCAAAACCATCTGGGCTGTCAAACAACACACTGGAAAGAGGTAAAAGAGAAGTGGCTCTGCTCAGGATTTTTTAAGTTTGTCTCAGTCCTCAAGCATACTGTAATGGGTAAAAGAAAACACAGGGGGATACCCACATAGGGGTAGTGCTACAGGTCCACACTGTGGTTCATGTGCAGTAAGCAGGGATACTAAAAAGAAACATGAAAATCCAAAAGCTATGAAAATGCCCCTCTACCAGACCTGCCTGAAACCCAGAGGGGATTACAGAGAGAAGAGACCATGGCTACTCCCAGAATAAACTAAAATAAACTTAGTCAAATTAAAAAGAAGCATGAGTATTTGAGCCAGCCTCACAACTCCCTACATGGCTTTCTAGTAAGTCATTTCATAGTTATTTTCAAAACACAGGTCTTCATTTTATTCACTCAGCAGTGGACAGAAAAGGCACATGCACCGATTTCTCGTAGGGTCCTGTTCTCTGTCAGTTTGCCTGTTAGGCTGTTCTTGCAAAACACATCTCAGTAACAGGGTTAAGTTGGCAAGTCTCCACTCTGTTGAGGCAAGGAACTTCTTTCCTTCTGCTTGGCTGAACACAAACGATGATAAAAGGAAGAGAAGAACTGTGTGTGTGCTCAGCTCTCCTATGCCACAAGCATGATTCCCATATACATTAGGGCTAGAGACAGAAATTACACACAAACTGGTATAAATGATCAGAAACCAGTTCAGATCTGTAACACAACAGAAGTTCAGTGCACATAAACCACTTTCAAAATGGTCAGAACAGGTTTAAAATAAACTTGGATGGATTATCAGGCTTAACTGATTTAGGTTAAATCAGTTTATTGAACTTCTGTCCCAGATCCCCTCCAGATTCAAGTTAACTCACAGTGCCCCAGCATCCCAGGATGCCTAGAATATTTTCTAATACAACAAGATTCAATGCATTAAATGTAACAAGCAGGGTGTTGGAGTAGAAACAGTTCTAGACTTTTACTAGAATTTGGGAAGTAAAAAAACCCTCTCAAGTCTGTGGGCAAGAGCTGGCAAGCAGAAAAATTAGATCAGGTGATTTTAAAGAACAGTAATTTTCTAGCAGCTGTGTATATTTTATTTAGCTAGAATAGAAAACTGCTTGGAGAGACTTAACAACTGGCTCCGTCATTACAGTCCAAGAGGCACAGCAAGGAGGAGGCTGCAGGTTTCAGCTTCTCCATATTATAATTATACTTGCCACAGACAAACTGTCATCACAACAGAAACATATTTCTCCCCTCTAAATTGGGACTGATACAAACAAACCTATTCCCCAGGCCAGATTATGCCTAGCGTCCAATTCCTTTAACAAGAGTGCTTTTCAATCAAAGTCCTATGTCTTTGTTCTTATTGCAGAGCCCAGCTGCGTGAAATCCATTATTACTATGAAACTACTAAAGCCATGGTATTAAGTTTTGTATTACGGGGGTTGGTCCTTGCCTATTAAAGTTAATAAGAACATTTCCATGGACCTCAATGGGCTTTCAACTGGGTATTCTGAACTTCATTAATTGTGACTTCAATGCCTGAGTAGTCACATTGTCCTCACTGCAGTCCCAAAGTCCTGTCCTATCAAACAATCCACTTCATGAGAAACACATGATGGTGTCTTGTTTAGTTTGTTCCAAAGCCCTTGGGCCAGATCCTGTTCCACCTATTAGGCACCTAAGTGGACTCAGATGCCCAGATATGATCCTATTCCATCCTGCTCAAGTCCCTGAAAAACAGTAAATGCAAACAGGTAGGTGGGCCCTCCTCTCCCTCTTCCTCACCGGTTTTCTGTGATGTAGTTACAAGGCTATGATGACGGCATGCTACAGAAGCAGACACACTAACATTCCACACTTGAGCAAGGTGGAACAGGGTCTCACTTAAGTGCCTAATACCTGGAATAGGATCTGGCCCCTAGTATCCAGAATCTGGAGAGAATATCCCCAAAATGCTGCGTTCAGCTTCTCCTGAGATTACTGTGCTTGTGATAGTTAGCAAACTTTGAAATGGTGTCAAAGTGGGGGGGGCGGATGAATACATAAAACAGAATAAAGGTTAACAGCAAAGTTACCGTTAATGAAGTAGGGATTGTAGTGACAGAATGAAGAGAGACAAATGAGAGGTGGATTCTTGGTCTATATAGTTTAGGGAACTGGATATAACAGCCTTACCTGCTGGAGGGAGTATCCTGTCTGCATCTTCGTGAAGATTTATTTTGCATGTACTGCTGGTAATAACACATAATACTTTGTCTTTCTACAGAACCTCTCTCTCTCTGAGGCTCTCCAAGCATTCTATAAAGACAATGAATTAAACCCTACAATCCCCTAAGTACTAGTATTCCAGTTTTCCAGATGTGGAAACTGAGACAAAAGGAGGCTAAATGATTTTCCTAAGATCACAGAGTCTGTAACTGGGAAGAGGCTCTAACTCTCCATCCTTCCAAATCTATACCCTGACTACAAGACAATCTTTGTCTAATTTGGTATTCACATATAAATGATTTTTTTAAAGACAAATGGAAGCCTATGAAATGCAGTTGTCATGTAGCACTTACATTGCACTTTATATACATATTAAGGACAATGAACAAACATCAATTCATCTATTTAATACCTAGTAAAAACCAATAATCTAATCACAATCTCACTGCTTCTGACACGAGGAATAGAAGCTACCCCTTTCCAACATCTATCTTCAGTATTTTAATCCAGATGTACTTCATTATCATTGCTCTTGGAATTAACATAATGTCTGATGGCCACCAAACACTCAGGATAAAACAACTAAGCATAAACATGGAAGGCCCATAATATAATATACTGGAACCAGAGTGCAATATTTGTCAAAGGAATGGATTTTCCCATCTCCCTCAGCTCTGTAAACTGCATAATCATTTATGCTTAATCTCTTGCTATATACTGTTATCACTGGCTTCTGCTGAAACAAGCTATTCCACTTAGTTACATCGACTATGAAAATATTTCCTAGATATAACAATAGCAGGATGTAAATAAATCTGTCAGCAACTCAATACCTATTTAACTTTTGCAATGACAAACAGACAGCACCAAGTACATTCTGGGAGGAAATGGGTTTGGGAAATACAGGTTTATTTCATACAGGGAATAAGTGTTGCTTGGTTTTTCACTCAAGTCTTGCAAATAGGGAGAAAAGTGAGCTAAAGGCAGGTTAGTCATCCTACTTTCCAGAACCTGTAGGCATACATACATAGTGAAAATCTTACATTCACATGGTGTGCAAATCATCTCATGAAAGAATCCCCCCCACCCCCGCACCCCCAACCCCATACTCCACCCCCCTGCTCCTGAGGCAGGAATCTGTAGGGGGCTGCAAAACCATCTTTTTGCCTGCCAGAGGAGTTGCTTATGGTAGGGGTATCCCTCATCCAGGCCTTATAATTGCAGAATTGCAGAATTGCAGATACCAGATAAAAGGTGCTAGGGGAGGCATAGGCAACCCCTGGCATATGTGCCAGAGCATGGCATGCAAAGGCACTTTGCTTGGCACTCACACCTCAGGGACGGGGCTGGGGCTGCACTGTCACAAGAATCAAGCACTTCACAGCTCCACCGCTGTCTGCCCCTGGCACACCAACATCTTACGAGGTTACCTCTTACATCGAGGTTGTGGATGCTTTTGACACTCTGCCCAAAACCGTTGCCGACCCCTGTGCTAAAGGGCCCCAATATTGGGCTCTGAGTCTCCAGCCACATCAAACAATACATGTTTGTTTAATCAACAGTGTAACCAGGCCCTGAGTTCCCTTGGGCATGGATCTCTTTTTAACCTGTTCCATGGGGAGTTTCATCCCAAATACACATAGCGATTATTCCTAACTTGTCTTTTATTCCTATTTTACCCATGAGTATGGAGAGGTAGTTAGTCATGTTAGGTTGAGGTTAGGTGGGAGGCAGGGCAGGATGGTACCTTACAGACTAACGTGTTCAGAGGCATAAACTTTCAAAGGTTGTCAGATGCTGTGATGAAAGTCTGTAAAGTAGACTGTAGCCTATGAAGCTCATGGCTCTGAATGAGCTAGACTGTGAAGTACCACCCTGCCTTGCCTTCTGCCTACCTTTACCCGAAACACTATGTTCTAGTTCTTTTTGTGTACTTATTCCAGGTTAACTATTTCCTATGTAGGAATCTGCCTCTTGTTGCCAAACCTACTTATCTTCTACAATTATCATGTATTTGACTTCTCTTTACCCTGCAAACAAATGGATACTCCCAGATTTAGGGCTATCCCCACAGACAGGCAATGCCACCAGTGAATAAAGACTACGATCAGAGCTCCTGCATTTGCATGAGGTAGACTCTCTGCCTTATAGTGGCAAAGAAGAAAGCCCCATCAGATAAGCTTTCTCTACCTTATTTACAAGACTGTTCCCTAGGTTCTAGTATTCCAGGAAAAGGAATATTTCAGTTTTCTGAAGTTTCTTTTTTTGTGCTAAATTTCCTTTGGACCTTGGGAACTCAATGATCTGCAATTTTTGTATTTCCAGTGAAAAGGACTATGACTTATCACCAACAGCCTCTTTCCCAAGTGTGTGAAGCCTCCTTCTAATCACATGCCCCTAATGTTAACCTTGCTCTTGAACACTAGACTAAACAGTTCAAAATGTGGTTTCAATAGTTTCCAAGTGTTTCCTGCTCCTTGATCTGCTTTCCTGCTGGCAGGACCAGTAAAGCTCTCTTTGGTGGCAAATGGATTCAAGCAGCAGATGCACAGGGGGTCCTGAGAGACCCGCATTTCTCCTCGCTGGGTAGTGGCGTCAATAGAGAAACATAGTGCCTTCTTTCCCCCTTTTTATTCTGCCTGCACCCCGTTCCATGGCACTGTCCTTGTAATTACCCATTGCTTTGTCTTCCAGGGCAGCACCAGTATTTATAATCTCACATAGATCAAGAAGGAATCACTTAGATCCCGTATCAATTGAACAATCGCTTTTGCCAGATTCACATCAAATAGGGCACAGGTAAATGCAAAGAAGCTGAACCTCTATTTTCTGTCCTTCAGTGTCTGCACAAAGAA
>NW_005842067.1:1608716-1636041 GCF_000455745.1 Alligator sinensis | reverse complement strand
GGAAAGATATCACTGAGATTAGTCCATTCAAGAGAGAAAGAATAGATAAATGGAGCCATCCACAATATCTACACACACTAGGTCTGTATTAGATTAAGCTCTTTTTGGTGAATAATGAGCTGAATCAACCTTCCCAGGATCTGAACCTGATTCCAAGAAGCTAGTTCTAATTTTATGCCTTCCAATTATCTTCTTAAAAACACAAAGCTAATATTTCAACTGTAGCCTGTAGAAATGGTCTAAAAGATTCTGAATAACAAACCCTGAAAACAGGATCCAAAACATCTTTTAGGTTCCAGGAGGTGACTACCTAAGCTGATTGCCTAGGAGGTACATGGAGGGGGTGGGGGGCGTTTTAATTAGAGCAGTTCCTGGAGAGCCGCTGTAATTCAAATGCTACAGCATCACATGTACTAAGCCCCTGCCCATTTAAAAATGGCCATGGGATGCTTTAACTAAAGCTCATTTGACAAGTGTTAGTTAAAGCACCCCAGCAGCCATTTTGAAACCCGCAGGAGCTGCAGCATGTGACACTGCAGCAATACTAGAGTGTTCTAATTAGAATGCATCAGAGCACAAATATAGACACCCGTGTGCCTGGGATGTCTCCAGCAAGCAGGACAGTACTATGCAGATCAAAGAGAATAAAGCCCATCCAAATGCTGAAGTCATTCTCCTCTGCAATGTATCTGCCTTGGAGGTGAAAATTGCCCTTTGGTTTATTACCTTCCGCCTTGCACAGTGTTAACGTTGCACTGGAAAGGCAAGGAAAGCAAAGAACAGCCATGGACATTTCATTATCTTGCTAATCAATTATTAACTACGGTTTCATTTCTGACCACCCATTTGATCAACGATCTTAACTCTTACGCTATTTACACTTTGCTGTGCAGACTGAACCTCTACGAAGCTGAGGCCCCATCCTAAGATAACAACAAAGCACACAACTAAAACGGATATTGGTTAGGACCTAGTACATACATCTCCTATCACATTTCCCACAAAAAAAGTAGTCAGCCCATGCAGAGGGCCCACAAATATAGCTGGTGAAGAGGAGTATGAAGCTCTGCTGCACTTTGTCTTAAAAAGTTCCTACAACAGAACTAGGTAGAAACCCTTGCAACAGAGGCTTTAGTTTTCCGGGGGCAAGACTTCATTCCCAGGCAGGATTCAAAGACAGCCAAGTGAAGCACTACCAGTTGGGAGCTGATTATTATACACAACAGGAAGTATTTAGATGCATCTCCTTAAAAGAGGTGTGAGCAAAATAGGGGAGATAAAAGGGATTGAATTAACCATATGCCACAACTGGCAGGTCCGGCAACAATGGGAGCTGCCCTGTAGGGCTTACAAGGTTGTTTTTTTTATTTACTGTTTGTAAAACATTATGGGTTGAATACAGCTAGGGTCTTTTCCTAAAGTGATGTCAATCGGGAACCCAGAACTCCTAGAATAAAACTCTTATTTCCCACTATCATTGAGTTTGTTCACTCAAAAGACAGGCAACAATATTTTTATTCTGGAACTAAATAAGCCATAGAAGCTCTTAGTCTATCTTAGAGAGCCTGAGTCTTAGACTTATTTTTGTCTGGGCTATCCAATACCCTACATATGCAACTCTCTGTCACTGTTTCCTAATCTGAACTGCCAAATGGTTTATTACAGGAAGGCAACAAGGCTCAGATTGTGAAATGAACTAATCCCAAGGGAAAACTGGGAATGCTTTTTAAACCTCCTAGAGAAACAAATCTGCTCATTTGCAACTAGATTTACATTTTTTGTATGGTACTCAACCCAAAAAGAAAGTGCTCCTTAGAGTAATCTAGTTTGTGTTTTTAACATTCCCCAAGCAGGTAAAGGTGAAGTCATCTCACTAGAAGTTCAGAGTACTTTTTACAGTTTAATTAGCAGAAAAAGCAGGCAGAGGATATGGGTCATGTAGGCTAGGGACAGAAGTTACACATAAACTAGTTTAAGTCATTAGAAACTGGTTTAAATCAGTAACAGAACAGAAATTCAGTGCACATAAACCAGTTTCAAAATGGCTAAAACTGGTTTAAGATAAACCTGGTTGAATGTAGTTTCAGACTTAACTGATTTGGGTCAAACCAGTTTATGAAACTTCTGTCCCAGACCCCTTCCTGGTTTAAATTAAATCAGAGTCCCCTGGCATCCCAGCATGTCTTGCAGCCCTAGGCTGGGATGGGCTGTCTGCTCCAGCAGAGAAGGGTTTAGGGGAAGGGAAGATGTGGGGATTGCCCCTCCCCCCAGCAAACCCCAGCTGGGGGGGTTAAACTGTGGATTACAACTTCCAGAGGCACCTGGAAGCAGGAAGAGGAAGTGATGAGCAACCCTGCAGAGTTCTGGTTCTGTGATTCTGGACTGCATATCCCAGAGAACTTGGGGGTGGTAGGAAGAGGAAGCGAACACAGCCCATGCTGGTTACATGCCAGAAAGCCATGTTCTATCGCCCCCCAGCTTCTGGCCTGAGCCACTGCATTTCCTGAATCAAAAGTGAATGTGTTGAGTTGTTTCTCAGTTTAATCTCTTCATTTTAAACTAACCTGCAAAGACTGAATTGATTCAGCCTTGGGCTTTTTGACTGTCTGACTTAGCCTTGGATGTGCAAATCATGCTGACCTCTGAAAATGCCTAGTTGTTGAATGGAAAGAGAACGCAGGAGCCTCCTGATTATAATTCTGGGCTTGTTCATTCCCGCAATGTTTGAGGTGTTTCTGCAAGCAACTGCATTTTTTGTTACACAGACATAAGCAATGGCACAATCTACCATGACTACATTCAACTTTCATCCAAATGGCCACTATTTATTTAATTGACCAGTAATTTAAGAGCAAATTGATAAAGATCATATTGCATCACGGAATAATCAACTCAGAAGCAGGGCATTATTTTAAAGACTGTTTTCTCAAACAGTTGTAGAATATTTGATTTCTTCAGAAGGAAGGAAGTAAAGAAGTTTTGAATTAGAGCATCTTAAGGAACATGGGATTTGCTTGTTTCCCTATAATGAAAAGAGGATGCTGTACTTTGTAATGTGCTTGAGAAAAAAATTACCTTAATCTAAAAACCTCATGTATTACATTTCCCAGTAGAATAATAGAAAACCGACACATTCAGAAACACCAGTTAGCACTATTGTTTGGAAGAGGGAGAAGGGAATTGCCTAGAAAATACCATATCCCTCCTTGGCACTGATAGCTTTCAAGTACATTTGACAGAGATGGATAATTTGTCAAAACCTCAGAGACACAAAAGACATGTCCCACATTACCTCCATGCCATGCCCAGATATAGTCATGAAGCACACGTTCCAATCACTCACATATGCAGCATATCAGATTCTGGCACTTTGAGACTAATAAAAAAGAGTATTTTATACCGTGACAAATGCTAGAAACAGCAAAGAGCTAAGATTTTATGGAATCACCATTCTATAATGTTAAAATTCTTCTGGTTTCTCAGTCAGGGGAAAAAGGATGGCTCCTAAATAACTCTAAAATCCTCTCCTTTGTGTCTCTGGACAAGGTTTTTAAATGATACCTAGACTTCTAAAATCCTACAGATTTCAAACACCTCCCCATTTCCTACACATAACCACAAGAATAACAGAACTTCCCTGCTTCACAGATGTAAAGACTTTAGAAACTACAGTTAAGGAGGCTCCATATCAGTACTCAAATTGAATAGAATATCTAACTTTTCTGTCTTTGGAGTCTCAGCATCAAATCACAACTTATTTTCCCAGGCAAAACTCATGGGAAGGATAGTAGTTCAAAGTGAATTCATGACTGGATGGAAGTAGTTCTGCTGGTACAGGACTGTGTAATATGTACGCTGGCACCAGTGGAATGAATGGAAGCTTTGCTTTTAAGTACAGGGGCAGCCCTGGCCAACAACAACATTATGCTAATATGCAGACAAAAAAAATATAACAAACGATTGTTTCGTAACGAAAAACCGAGTAAACTACTATGCATTTCCCTAACAGTTTTCAACCAAGAATGGCAGTGCTTTGCAAGTATTACCTGCAAACAAGTTGGTAAGAGCTGCATAGTAGCATTTTACACACCCCAGAAATTCTGCCCTCTCTGGGATAGAATGCTTCAGCATCATATAGTAATCTAGGGCATGAAGAAAAGAATGACTTCCTAGGACAGACAGGTTCGCTGTTGGTCAGCTCCTACAAAAATGTGCCAGCATCTTGTGTCAGGGTAGTTACCAGCTTTCATCAATCATGCTCAGTGTTGGTAACACCAAGCATACAAAACTCATGGCCCAGGCCCCCAAAAATCATAAGACAGCTTGAAAAAAAAAAAAAAAGATTTTGTAATCACAATACATATTAGGTTCTTTTTACTGGCCTTCTAAGCCTTTAGTGTGTATTTTGCATCATGTTTCCAAGCTTTTCCCCACATATTAATGCATGCTACAGAAACTTACCTCTTGTTTCCAATTAAAGCTGCAATCTTGAGTAACCCTTACGTTGTTCCAGCTGGTACTTTAAGAAAACACTAAATTTTACACACTTTGTGATAAAAAATGCAAATGGAAACAATGCATGCAAAGCCGGATTAACCCTTTAGCGGGCCCTAGGCAAACAAAACTCGTAGGCCCCCAGTTGAAGATGGATTTTTTATATTCCTATTTTTCACTCAATAATTATAATATGTAAAATATGTACAACTGGGCCCCTTCTTCACTTACAGCCCTAGGCATATGCCTAGTTTGCCTATGCATTAATCTGGTCCTGAATGCGTGCTTAATTTGTGAACTCTAATAGAATCACAGCACAAGGTGGGACGGTAGTAGGAAAATAACAATTACTACTCTAGACCACAACCTGCCTCTCCAGTCTACAGTATAGATCTATTTGAACTTCACTCCACTATTATGCATTCTGTGCTTACACTGTATACATGGAACTCCTAGTAACACTCACCGTCATTTGTAGAAACATATAGAATATGCGACAGTGATGTACGGCAGGCACAATACTTAGAGTCCATTAGCACGTTATATAATAATACTTCCTTACTTTCTCTATAGGGGTTACTGCTACTTAGTTCTACATCAGGGGTAGCCAACCTACATCTCCGGAGCCACTTGCAGCTCTTCAGAAGTTAATATGCGTCTCTTTGAATCTTGGAAGCTGGAATCTTGACCCATTTGGAAGCTGGTCATCGTGTGCTTGTGCAAAGATTCAAGGAGATGCATATTAACTTCTGAAGAGCTACATGTGGCTCTGGAGCTGCAAGTTGGACACCCCCATTCTAGATATATCAGATAAGCATTGTCACAGCAACTCCCCAGAATGCTGGGAGTTGTCTTCTCCTTCAGCTCAAAATGCAACCAACTGGATGCTTCCCATTAAGGCCAGCATTATGAAACAACTTTTAAATTCAGGATACAGTGAAAAGCACATCTGCCTTGACTGTTATGTCAGTTATTTAAGAATTTAACAAGAGAAGATATTGGCAAAATAAATGGAAAAAATAATCCAGTAAACACTCTCATCAAGATCCTTCCTTTTCCCATTGTACTTGTAATCTTATGAATGGCTAGAAGTGCAGCCTGTTTTAATGTGTTCTCAAGAATGTGGTAATCAAAAAAAGTGAAATACAACAGACACAAAATACCAAATGTTTCTCATGAAAGCCTTCAATCTGTCAGGGTAGATGTTACCCTAAAATGCCATTTTCATTAGTGGCATCACTGGGTTACATATGGCTGTTTAGAATACTGGTTTAAAAAACGGGATCAGTGATGAAATAAATACAAAGTAAAAATAAAAATTATTTCCTTGTTTTTTCAAGACCATCCAAATAGTAACAGCCTGGCAGGAGCAGAATCCTACCGCACCGCCAGGAAACAATTGCTTGTGACAGATGTCACTTATACAGTTCACCATCTAGTTAGTAGGGCAGAGGACTGAACAGAGACACACTCTTACTTTTCTTATTACTTCATCACAGTTTTAGGGCAGGAATATGGCAGTCATTCAACATTTTCTATTAATTAGTGTTATTAAAGGATCTTGTAGATAAAAGACAATGTTAAGTCTCAGTTGTTATCCCAAGCTTTGCAAAAGCATCATGAGCCAAAGGTCCTTATTCATGCTGTGTTTATTCATGCCTTCCCCAGACAAAACTCCAATGGCGATGTTGGACAAGTGAGTATTTCAGAATTTGTCCCCAATAAGATATATTCAAACACATACAAATTCTATTCCACCACGTTAACTATAGTGAAAGCAGAGAGACTGATACTGGACTAGTGCATACCTGCCTCAGCTGAGATTGGGGCCCATTTGCTACCCTCTGCACAAACACAGAGACACTCCCTGCCCCTGAGTGGCTTAAGGTCTAAAGAGATGAAACAAAGAGCAAAAACAAGAAAAGGTCAGAGCAAATCAAAGCTGGAAATAAAAACATGTTTTGACTTCCAGTCAACAATGCTACTTTCCTTTACTAACCCCGTGCATAGATGGCTCATCTTAGATAAGAATTATCCATGCACGTGTGTCACTGAGTATACAAGCTTGGAGTTTGAGATGTATACAAAATCTAATCTGTCACCTGTTCTGTCCCAGAAGGTCACTTAAAGCCCCAGGATGAAGACAAGTGTCAAAAATGCCTCTCCTCTGGGTCTGTGGTTCTCTACAAGAACAGAACTTGCCCATAAGAGAGAGATTTCCTGCAGTTCAATCAGATTCTTCTGAATGAACTCTCTCAGATAGGAAGGATCATCACAGACTTCATCACATTCCAAATGTAAAGGTGCACTTCTCTGGGTTGCCTTCTCCAATATAAACATCCAGCAACATGTACTTTTAAAAAGCCTTTCCAAAGCAAAATGCTTCCCAAGCCTTATGATAATAAGTGTGGGGAAGGAACCTATGTTGAATAGAACAGAATATTAATGATTTTTTAAATGTCTGTAAATATTTTTGTCTCCGATTCCTATTCACATTCTTTTAAAAGCAGATTATCTGAAAGCATCCCATTTTTAAAAAATGTGGCATTGGTTTATTATTCCAGAACATGAACATTTTTACCCGCTGCCTAATTCCTTGAGTCATTTAAATAGTTTTCTGGTATTAAAGTTGTTCATGGATCTTTAAGTGTGAACAATCAAGTCATATTTCAAAGTCCCAGTAGAAAATTAAATAAACTATAATCAAACAAGTTTCCCATGTTTCCATCTAAGCACATACAGTTTCAGTACTACTGAAATCGGAGATCTAAGCTCACTCATACTTTAATGATTTCACCTAAATGGGCTGCTCATATGTAAGTTATAAGAACCGTGCCTGATATTTTAACACTGGCCCTGCAGCTAAACCTTAGCAGTTACAAGAAGTAAAAAGATTATAACTAGAGTGCCTTATTTTACTATTTATAATTCAGGAAGTAAGTATGCAATTGTGAATAGTGCAGATTAGAGAAAAGAGCTGTGATAGAATATTTTATGAAGTTTAAGGATGTCACAAAAAGTAATTTGTTTAATTCATCAGGGAATTAGAAGATTAAGAAAATGTATTAAATTACATCTCAGAGCATCTAACTCTGAATCTGTTCAAGTTCAGAATGTGTTGGATTCCTGTGATTTCCCAGCATTGCAGCTAACAGAACTAATACAATTTGGCAAGTCAGACTTGCACCTAGTGAGAACACTACTAGAACAGAATATACAATTCTCACAGCCATGTTACAAGAAAGATGCCAACAATTTAAAGGAAATTCAGAAAACACAGATGGGATGGACTGGTTTATGAAGGATGCTCAAAATAATAATTTGTATAACCTGCCTAAATGGTGACTCAGTGGATATATAACTGTAGATACAACTAATCAGATAACAGTTTTCGGGAGAACGTGCCCCATTCCATTAAAAATTATTTACACGGCTGTATGTATACTCTGCATACATGCAACAGTATTTGAAGTGGGTGAGGGTAAGTTTATCCTTCATAATGCCACGGGCATAGAGTCAGAAAAGTGCCTGAATGAAGGGTTTTGAGCTGCCCAGATGGCTTTGAAATTACAGATTGTGGTTGCTCTAATTATTTGTTGCAATTTTTAGAGACTTTAATTTTCCCCACTTTCACAGTTAATGAACTGCATCTCACATGAGGCTCTTCATTTTGCAGCACAGAACTTCAAAAGATAAGGCATTCTGTAGGTATGTGTCCTTCTACATTTGACAAGTCTGTCCAGAAGAGCTATCATTATGTGACAGCAGTCCCAGGGGACACCGCAGCTGCGGAGGGAAGCACTGGGCCCCCACACAGCTCAGGCAGGCAGGCAGGGAGGCAGGCTCTGGGGGGGGGAAAAAATTTTCTTGGGCGGAGCCTGCCTTCCCAGGCTCCTGCCAGGCTGCCTCCAGGACTTTCTGCACAGCATGTGAGCTGCATGGAGCCCGGTGCTTTATTCTGCAGCTGTAGGGGCAGCAAACTAAAACTCCAAGGAGTTTTAGTTTGCTGTGCCCCAAGTCATTTAAGGTGCATTATGCTGCCGAATTTGCTACAGCAGCTGTATTTAATGTGCAATATGCTGCTGACACATGCAAACATTGACACCATTAAAGTGGTGCAAAAGCATTTAGCTCGCTTTAAAGTATCATGTACACATGCCCCTCATTTCATCTACACATGGACCAAGAGACCAGGCTGATGCTATTGGGTAATGAGCTGACAGAAAGAGAGAGATTTTTCTCACTAAGAGTCATGCATTTTTGCCCTTCTAAAGCCAATACTTTCAGAAGGAGCTCTGTGTGCCATCGTGTACACGTATATAACTGCAAACACAAAATGATGGAGTTTACACATGGAAACCTCACTGAATGAATAAAGCACCAATGTAGTTTATACAAGTATATTTTATTTATGCACCAAAGCCACACTCAGAACAGTATTTTACTTGCAAAACTGTAGTAATACAAGACCTCTGAAAATCTGTCCCTTTGTAACTGGATGGAAACCTTTAGACCCTGTGTGTGTCAATCCTCAGCTAATGTAAAAGGGCAGAGCTGACCTCAGTGTAGCTACATCAATTTACATTCACATTAGACTGAAGTCAATGGAGCTACACTTGTGGCCTTGTACCTGTGCTTTTCCTCAAGTATAAAAATAAGATCAGCTATTAAACACAGATGACTCCATGGTTCTCTCCAATTCCTGATCTCTCCAGTACAATCGTATGAGATGTACTGAAGGTACCAGGTGTTCTGATATGATCATTTATGCACCAACAATTATACTGAGATTACCGGTTCAAAAATGCACCTTAAGGTCCAATGCAGGTCCCATTCAAGTCAAAAAACTCAAGTAAAAAAACAACCTCCCATAGACTTCTATAGAAATAAGTTACAGTGAAGGAGGTTTGTGCTATTCTTGGGTAAAAAGCACAGACAAAACAGCCATCCAGTTTTTGGAAACTGCCAGTGCCTTAATTTCTGCTGTTCTCTTTCATTTCTTCTACAGATAATTAATAAATGGCTAGGACCTAAATGAGAATTGTTATTGCATTCAGAAGACTGAATCAGGAATCATAGCTGCAGCGAAGTACTGATAAGAAACACTGGTGCAAAATTTTAATAAAACACGGACTCCAGGAAACTCCGATCTATGGCCACATCCACATGTGTGTGGACATCTGGTTCCCCAGTGACACCTAGCAGCAGCACACCTTGTGCTGCCACTAGCTGTCCCTGACCCCGGGGAATGCCTGTGCCACGTGCCCTCTGGTGTGCAGCAAGTTACCTCGGTGGGGCAGGGGAGGCTGGGACCAGCACTGGGATGGACCCAGCAGCCTTACCTGAGATCCTGAGGGCCTCCTGGGGCTGCAGCAGTAGCGATCCTGCTCTGGCCAACCAGGCTCTGGTTTTGAGTAGCGCACACTGTCCCCATGTGTGCTGTTCCACCTTTTATTTCTGTTAGTTTTTTTGACCTCTGGATATCCAGGGGTTTAAAAAAAACCAAAACAGTAGTAGTGTACTGCTACTTTTCAGCACGGAGAACAACTGAATGTGTGGTACGTGGTGCCGCAGATGTGTCTGCAGTGTCACATACTGCACAGTCACGCTCGTCTGGATGTGGCCTGTTTTTCCAGGCACCATAAAAAGTGTAGCAAGCAAAGAGAGAGAGAAAGATGTTCTGGTTCCCGGGGGACAAGCACCCACCTGAAGAGCAATAACAACAGCTGCCATGTGCTTTTGTCATCAGGTATGCACTCTTTTCTTTGTGTGCCACAAAAAATAAATAAATAAAGAAGGCTTCTGTTGGTGTGTTGATACAGTTACACAGCAAGGACAGAGCCCGGCTCTGCTTTCTCTCACAACACTCCGGCACAATGGTGTCTTTATTACAGGGAGTCTAAATAAATAATACGCCCATTAGGCATAAGAAAGGCAAGCAGCATTACATTATTGAGTTCCAAAACCAGAATGACGAACCTTTCACCACTCGAACGAATAAACAAACAGGCTAGCCCTGTATGGCTAGGAGACCCACCGACGCAAACAAGGCCATTTCTTTCACAGGCAGAAATTCCAGTGGGCCAACGCTTACACTAATTACCACAGCTGAGGGACTGGTCCATTTACTTTAGCCCCGGGTACTGATTGATACCAGATGGTTTTTCCTTTACCTATGTTTTTCTTGGGGCTTCCCCTGACTTCAGTGGGAGTCTTGGCTGCAGAAAGATAGCAGGATCTGGCTCAGTATCTCTGGAATGTAGCTTTTTAAATCCGTCTTGAAACTACTGCAAAAGCACTGCAAGCATATACATTTTGTCTAGTAAAAGAAATATTATTTTAATAAGCAAACTCCAAAATTAATTTCAGAGGTTTCAAAAGCATGTCTGGCTCATTAATCTTTTGAGGACTGCAGACGTATCTTCGTGTTCTGCTAAACTTTCATTTGGCTGGTAGTCTGGAAATGCCAGTTAATCATTTAAAGTCTGGAGTCTCTCTGAACTTCAGAATGCATCGGAATGGCAGAATAATATATACATCCATTAAATTCCTCCCTTTTCATCTTTGCAACCTCGACCTTTCAAATAGGATTTTATGTATTTAAGATTTATATTTTCCTAAGAATTACTTTTTACTTACTAAGAATTGCACTGCCAGCCAAGGAT
Source organism: Alligator sinensis (assembly GCF_000455745.1). Lineage (NCBI taxonomy): Eukaryota > Metazoa > Chordata > Crocodylia > Alligatoridae > Alligator > Alligator sinensis. Next base: position 1,624,882 of record NW_005842067.1, on the reverse strand, counting down.
CTGAACCTAAAATTTCTGCACAATGCAAATTCACATGGATGTCAGTAAGGGTTTAAGTGTGGAAGAAACAGAAGACCAGGCCTTAGGAGTGATAATTCATGAGCAGGAATCTGTTAAACAATAAGGAGCAAACAGAACAACAAGAGGCCTAAGAATATGACTGTTATGGAATTTTTTCTTATGTCAGAAATCTACAATCTTACAGACGGTTTACTGTATTTTTAGTCTGATAGCATAATAGGGCTGAGACTATATTAACAAGAAAGGGAACACTACCATTTCTTTAGGAAAGAGGGGGGGAAATTAAACTATTACTTCAACCTCATGACTGATCACTACCAATAAACAGGTCCAGCTAACCTTGAAAGGGATTTTTCTCATTTGTTGATAACACAAGAAAGATATGATCAGATTTACTTGAAAACTATTTCTGATTTATAAATAATACATTCCAGGCAAAATTTCTAACGTACACCTAAAAAAACAGCTGTGATACATCCACATGGAAGAAAAGGGCTATATGAAAAATAAAAAAGGAAACCATGATGAGGATATCAGTTCATAGATGCAACAAAATCTTTTGCCAATGGATATAAAAGGTGACAATCATACTCTTCAGTTAAACAGTACATTTCAGGTGCATGGACAGTTCAGAGCTATGGTTTGCACAAGTTCTTGCAGTAAGTCAGGAGCAAATCTGGGAGCAGACACATCTTCTGCTTCCTACTTCCATGATCTGTTCACCAAAGTACATTCCCTCCTCATAAGGTGGGTTAGTTACCCTGCTGTATTGTTTTATTAAGATAGTCTCAATTTAAATGAAAGAGCACAAAACTGCATATTTAGTTACCTGAATTGAGTGTTTTCAGAAGGACCAGGAAACCACATCTACTACAGAAATACTACTGAATCACTTGTGAAAAATCAGGCCATTATTAAATGCCTTAATATGGATTTAGGTGCCTAATTATAATCCTATGTCTGTGGAAAGGCTTCCATATGTCCTCCACATTCTGTTGCAGGAGGTTTGCCATTTGGGAAATTAGAACAGCTGGTGCAAGAGGACAGGCAGCAGAGGAATAGATACATCATTGAATAATTCTCATCCGTGTAATTCTAGGCTTGATTATGTCTCTGCATCTGTCTGCTGTGTGCAATTCCTCAGCCCCTGCTGGAAAATACCACATGGCAGGAATGGTAGCTGAGCTATCTAAGTAGCAGATGCTATTTGTAGAGAAAATAACATTCTCTTGCTAAAACAGCTCATTTAATTCAAAATCTTTCAAAATGTTCTCGTGACATTGTGGCCTGAAACTAGAAAAATCTTGCACAAATTCGGGATGTGAAAGATTCCTTCCTCCTTAGGTTAAGCTGTCAGAACTATGCAAATAATTGATATTTTCAGTTTAGCCATTGAATCAATAGAATAAAAAGCTCAGTTCAGATAGAAATCATTTTTTTGATATTTTTCAACAAAAAGAAAAACTTACGTGTCGTATTTCATCTCAAATGGAATCTCATCAGTTTGACCAGCAAGGAAACATTTTGTTTATGGCACTTGTAATAAAAGGAAGGAAAAATTCACAAGGCTGCCAGATGAGAAGGCATTACTTTTACTCTCACCTGGTATCCAAGAGCCCAGTGCTTAGGATGTTCAGCCAGGGTTCAATTCCCTTTGCTACATAAAGAGATTTGAACCCACATCTTCTAAATTTCCAGTGAGAGACTTAACCACCATACTACTAGGTAGTCGTAGGTCTAGGTTTCCAGCAGTCTGTCACACAGGGCTTCTCCCCTTATTACTTAATCCATGTTAATTGAGGCAGAGAGAGAATAGTAAAAAATAGCAGTAGTGTGAGATATGGAAGACTTAAGTTCAAAGCTACTCTGTCGGAAGTAGAGAAGGGATTTGAACCAATGTCTCTCCTTTCTCAGTGGGTATGTCTACACAAGACCCTGACTGCACAGTAGCCTAATAACACTGTGTAGTAGCGTGTCACAGCACAAACAGCATTAATACAGTATTATTAGGCTATTGCACAGTAGTGTCACCTAAAAGATATTCACCAGTGCTACTGCACAGTCACTCCTGTTACAGTACATGTATTTAATGCTTGCTAATACAAGCACTAAATAAATGCTCAGTAATGACTGCAGAGTAGCATCTCATGTAGACGTGCCCAATGAATGTCAAGTGCTAGCTGAATCAGTCTCTGGTGCAATGAATAATTCATTTATCCACGAAAGTAGAATAGCATCAGCAGGAGGGATCACCTCAGACACCAGAGACCATGCAATTAGGATACTCAAAACCCTTCAGGCAGAGGAAAGAATTAAGCCAGGTCTTCTGTGTCCTGGCTGCGTCTTAGTGAATGATTTCTTAAACAAAAATGGAGACATGACTCCCTCTTCACCCAATGGGTTTTCATCTACAGTAGTCCTAAATATTTTTCCTAGCAAAACTCACCTGCAAGACTGACAATTTCACAAACAGTTAAACTGACTGAAGTCACATTTCAAACCAAAGAACAAACAGCCCCCCTCAGCTCTCCAACTGTCCTGCTGTCATGATGCTTCCTCTGCCACAAAAAAGAAATTATTTCTGATACTGGATCAAAGCCACAGGAGAAGCTGGTTTGGGATTAGGGTTTCAACTTTTTAGAGTAATTTATACTCTAATTTGAGGGAATAAAAGGGAAAACTTCCTTCCCAAATCCAAGTGACCGTCTTTAGCCATGACACAATTGGGATCCTTTGAAAACCTAATAATGTCGTTCTTAGCTCAGCCATAATACAATGTCAAAGGTATAAAAGACTCCATACCAAAATACAAAAGACCAGCCTGAAAAACTGTACCAGAATCTACTGTACGGAAGTATGATGTTCTAATCGCAGCTTAACTGGGCAGGCCCTGATATTTTATATACTTAACGGACAGGAACATTCCTAATGGCTGGTATTTTAACTGTTTGAAAAAAAATATGTGCCGCATATATTTTCCATAACTGCCACACTGCACTGAATCTAGCACGGCATTTATACTGTCTTCCAGCATGCAGTAGGTTGCATTTGTTTGCATACTTGCCCTGTGATGGGCTGGGTATTCTTACTGCCTGGCAAATGCAGCATTGTTATGAGAGGAAATAAACAGCATGCGGGTTGACATTTTCAAACTTGCCTAAGGGTGTGTCTACACTGCAATGACTACAATTTATACAGCTGAATCTGAGCTAGCTTTAAACTACCTACCTCAGGTTCTGATAGAGCTACAGCTCTGGCAGCACAGAGCTAGGCACAGGCCTTCTGGGTAGTTTCTGTGGGTGGTAGTGGTGGCAGCATTCATTCCTATGGCTCCCTACCACTGTTCCCTCTGCTGCAATATTTCTGAACTAACAGGGAACCCTATGGCCCACAGCAGTTCAACCCCATGCTCCAGATCAGGCCAGATGAGTTGAACACCGCTATTCTAACACATTAGGTGAGTTAAGTGGACTTAGGTGCCTAAGCACAAATTTATTTCACGCTGCCCAAGGCCTTGAAAAACTCCTGGTATCCAAGTGGTAAGTGGGTCCTGCTCCTTACTGCTTTGTTGTAGCTTGGTCCTAAGAGTTAGGGATAGTGTGTTATACAAGTTGATGCATTAATGGATTTTCAGGGACTTGAACAGGATGGAAGAAAAACCCACTTAGGCACCTAACAAACAGGTGCCCAATAGGTAGAAAAGAATCTGGCCCATAAAGCATGAAGCTGGGGGGCAGATGTGAAAGGACTGGTGAGCATTTCAAAGTGCCTCATCTATTACAATCATACCTGGGCCTAGTTTCAGGCACCAAAGGATTTATGGTTTCAAACTCAGGGTTTCATGTTGGTGGTGAATATATGAGATTCAGATTTATTCTTAAAAAAAAAAAAAAAAAAAAAAAAAAGGAATAGATATTAATCACTCTATGGTGAGTTGAGGACACATCAGTCAACCTGACCCCCCATTTTTGTTTTCTCAGCTGAGACTCCCAACAAGGGAAGCAGTTGTTAAGGTAGTTTTTCTTTCAAAACCAGTGGCACTCTGAGCAGACACACTTGCAGAAAGCAAAAACACAAAACCTCAGGCTGTTGTCAGGATCCATGATAGGAGGCAGGTACCCCAATCTCAACTCTCCTGGAAGCATGCAGAGAGTCCACGCTGCAGGACTCTATAGGAGTAATGGAAGCTTTCTGAGAGACAGTATACAGGCAACCCTCGCTTAACACGGTTTCACTTACCATGGTTTCATTATAATGCGCATTTAAAATACCTACCTAATTTCGCTGAGCACTGAGCGCATTTCATTATAATGCTCAGCGCAGGCGTGGGGAGAAGCAGTGGTGGCAGCAGCAAGGGAAGTGGTGAGTGGCAGCCAGTGGGAGCCCAGGGAGGGGTGGCAGGAGCCTGGCGTCTGCTCTGGCACATGGTGCTGGAGCGGGCATGGAAGAGCTGTAGCAGGGAGAAGGGGAGAGTGGGGGCCATGAGCTTGGAGCCCAGGCCAGCGGGGCCCAGGAGCACAGGGTCTGCTCCAGCACTGGAGCGGCCAGCGGGCAGGGAGGAGCAGCGGCAGCAGCAAGAAAGGGCGGATGTGGGGCATGCATGCAGGGCCCGGGCCAGCCGGGCAGCAGGAGCACGGGGCCCAAGGCCAGGGCCGGCAGGAGTGCAGGGCCTGAGCCAGTGAAAGCCAAGCCCACAGAGCTCCCCTGCCCCCGAGCCTGCAGCGATCTGGCGGTGGCAGCTTGTCCCTGTGCCGGGTGCCCTGGAGGGAGCCCCCACTGGGCAAAGCAGGGTGTGGGCAGGTGGGTGCCCCACTCCTTATCCCACGCCAGACCCCTGACTAAGGTCCCATGGGCGGGGTAGCTGGGGCCATAAACAGGTGCACTGGTAGCTGGTGGGTGCAGGCCGGTGGGTGCAGGCCGGCAGGGGCCATTGTGGGGGAGGAACAATGAGGCTTCGAGGAGCTGATGCCTTCCCTGGCACAGCCTGCATGGTGCCTTGCCGGGAGCGGCCCGGCCAGGGCCAGCAGGAGCACAGGGCACGGGCCAGCAGGGCCCAGGGCAGAGCTGCACAAGTGTGGGATCTATGTTGGCAGGTGGTACGGAACCAATTCTCTTTATTTACATTAAATCCTATGGGGAAATGGGTTTGCTTGACACTGTTTCACTTAGCACTCGGTTTTTCCAGAAACAATTAGGAGCGCTAAGCAGGGGTTGCCTATAAATGTACATGCCCCAACATTCACCATACCATGTCCCCCAGTCCAAAAAGTTCCCAACCAGCTGATGCCTAGTGAAAAGAAGAGCCTTTCTTCAGAATATTCACACCCAGAATACAGACTCCTTTGGCAACATGTATATGTTGGGGGAAAAAAAATTAATCTATTTTCAGAATGTAGCCCACAATTAAATTTTAATTCTATGAATTTTAAAGTAGGTATCAAGTGTAGAACACAAAAGAGACATCCACCCTGTGATTAAGAGATTGTGTTGTTTGAAACCAAACTGTCTTCTGAAGTGTATAAAATGGCCTTCTTCAGCACCAGAGGGGGGTAGAAGAGTGAAGAAAGAAGTATGGACAGGTGCAAATTGAACATTTGGTGTAAGAAGAAAGACAACACGATATATGGATTAGACAAAAACATAAATAGCATGAGCTCATCTGCTCTTTGCTGAAAGGCCCCTTAAACATATAAATCCCCCAGTAATGTGGAACATGTGCATAGTGCTATTGCAGGGAATCAGTAGGAACGATCTCCTTTCGGACTCAATGAAAGGAGCATTCCTGGTGCAAGTTGAGCTGTTAGCCTTTGAAATTCTCATTCAGCGCGCAGTATAGTAGACAGTGTGTGTTCTCTCGAGGTATCACATAGCTGATGGTATGAGCATGCCAGTGTAGGGTGGGTACTACATACTACCGTCTGCATGAATCTCCTTATCAGACCAAGTGGGTATTGGGAATATTGTTTCCTTAAAAGGTTTTCAGATGTGAAAAGCTGAAGAGAGCAGTTTTGAAAAATGCAGGGCTGTTTTCACAAGTGAGTACTACACAAGAGGGTGTCAACAATGTACAAGCAGGAAATATGTCTTTAATGTTTGTTTTTCAGCAAAATTCAATATAAAAGTAGGTTGTCCTGCATAGTAGCATCTTAGGTAGCAAAGCATTCATCAGTAGCAAAGCATCCGAATCGAACACCCAAAGCTTGAGAGCAGTCAGAAACCCAAATCTTTATTGCAGAAGTTAGCCCTGTACTACCATATTTCTGTACATGTTATATACACAATTGTTGTTTTCAGAAATTAACCTTGTACTACCATAAAAGTACACCCATCAAAACCCTGGATCCATCCCTATATTCTGGAGGCTCTAGAGGCTTCCTGTCTGAATGTTTTGACTTGGTTCTCTCTCTCTATTCACTTTGTTTTACAACTTTTACATATATGCTGAGGATTAGAAAAAGACCATTTTATATTTATAGCCTTTTTCAGTACATCAAATTGGGGATGTTTGCTGCCTTCAGAAGAATCCCTATACAGTATAGCCTCATAAATCCAGATATCAAAAATCTGGTACTCTCAAAAATCTGGCACTTTTTAAAAATACACTACATCAGGGAGTAACAGCAGCCAGTCCAGGAGCAGCAGAGGGGGAAGCTTGCACATGGCGGCTACTGCCACCATCCACCACCCCATGCCACCACTGTGTGCGTGACTGCAGCTCCGGGACCGGCCACCACTACCTCCCCTCCCCTCCCCCTACCACCAGCTCCGTGACCAGCCACCGCTCTGGTTTCAAAAAATCTGGAATTTTCAAATTCCCAGCCAGTGCTTGGTCCCAGGCATGCCAGATTTATGAGGTTATACTGTATTTTATATTTAGTGTCAAAGAAAAGTAATTAACAAAAAGCCCCTCCTTCAGACTGTGTGAGCATAGACATAGGGTCCATTTCTGGCCCCTTGTATAATGCCTCTCAATAGATGTACTGAAAAAACATGGTTTGTGATGAAATTTCTGATCAGGTCACTCACTTAGAGAAAAGAATCATATATACCATACACAGAAATGTGCGCTCTGGTATTCGCTGTCAAATAATAAAACGATGCTAAGCCTGTATCATGGAATGTGCCACTTAGAATAACATCACAAAAAGCAACATCTATATCAAGGGTGGCCAACCTGCAGTACACATAAGGGCAGGGACAGACAGCACAGTGGCAGATTTGGCAGGAAGCAGAGCAGAAGATTGGGCAGAAAGCAAAAAACAGAGCAGCAGATTAGGCAGGAGACAGGGATCAGAGTGGCACTTGGGGAGGGTCTGGGGCTAATCTGTGGCCTTCAGTTGTTTATATGATGCATGGCAGTGCTATGCCAAGACATGTGATGCTAAATCTACGTATGCTAGCTCCCAAACAACAGTATGGCTACATTATTGTAGCAGAGCATGCAGGCTAGTACAGTGCTGTACTAACACAGCTGTAGCTTCTTCTGATCTACGAGCTTGCACACACAGACCAAGGCATGTCCTACCATAGCACGGTCTTGTAATGCAATGACACGCACCCTGTGTACATGGGGTGCTGGAGGGTCAGGATTATGTTTTATAGGCTGGCCTGGTAGCACTTCCTATATTGATACTGTTCGCATTGTAAAACCCAGCAGTCAGTTGCTTCTTTTGAAACATGTTAACTATTGGGCTAGAACAGGGGTTGTCAGATAACCCTGGGGTTACGTGAGAAGGCCCTAGGGGGTACATGCAGGTGGGAGGGGACGGAGTGCCACCACACATTATCCCATGCTGCCACGCGGGCGCCACCCACCCAGCTGGAGATGGGGGAGGCTTACACTTGGCAGTTGCTGCCGCTCCACATGCAGCCATGCACCACCCCCAACCTCCCGCTGGGGGGTACAATGATCCAAAAAGGTTGAAAAGCCCTGGGCTAGAATTTTCTTGTCTGATGTGCTGTCAGGCTGATCTGGGGGGGAGAATATTCAGCCAAAATGCTTTAGCTATTTCCAAGAGCAATGCTAGGAAAAGTACATTGTTTAACTGTATTAAAAATTCTGGCAATCTTTTCTTTGTCACAGTATCCAAACAGTTCCTTGGAACAAGGAATTCAGCACAGAGCAGCTGCTGTTAAGGATGTGTCTTTGGTTGCACCTATGAAAACCTGTCCAAATTTGGCCTAGTTCTAAGCCTTTGAATAATCACAGTTTGCACATACTCAGAGCTAAAGCCTCCAACAATGCAGCCACAGCTGAGAGAAAAACTGTCCCTGGAATTCCAGCTCTGGGTTGCTGCACGTTGCCCCCTGGTCTGGGCACTGAAGTGGAATTTCAGGATCCTGTCTCGCTTGGGCTCTCAGCTCTGCCTGCTTTTGGCCCAGGTAGCCTGGAGGAGGATGCCAGTTCATTTGGATGTGGAAAGGACAAGAGGCAGAAAGAGGCAGGTGGAGTAGACTGGGACAAGATCATCTATATGGAGAGTAGGACTGGAAAGGGGGTGGAGGGGCAGAAATCAAGATTATGATAAGATGTTAGTCCTGGTCTCCTTGCTCAGACAAAAAAGGCAGAGGAGATCACAAGTAGAAGGTAGTGACTTGAGGGTGAGACTGATCAGAGGAGAAGTTGGAAGGAAATGCAACTGTTTAGGCAAGGAGATGAGACCTGATAACCAGATCTAATGAGAAACAGGGGTAAACTGAGACTGAAAAATGCAAAGGGACTGGGATGAGAAACTTGGCAGATTTAGGAGATGCTAGGGTTGGATCAGCATTTTAGGGAGCGGTTCCTAGATTAAGGAACTAGTTGGGAAGAAGAATGTAGGCAGAGAGAATGATGTATATTGTATGAGGAACAAGGGGTAGAGAGGACACTAGAACTAGGAACTGGAGGGAAAAAATTTAGGACTAGCTTCAAAGAGATTAGGACTGGAATTAGAAGCCTGAAGACTGGGACTGGCTAGGAACGGAGAATGAAAAAAAAAAAAAAAAAAAAAAAAATACTGAAACCGTGCAATATATTGGAGTGGTTCAACAAGGTTCAACAACACTATACTGCAGATGGTTCAACAAGAACAAGTGCAAAGCCCTGCACTAAGGACGGAACAATCCCATGCATCAGTACAAGCTGGGGACTGACTGGCTAAGCAGCAGATCTGCAGAAAAGGACCTGGGGGTTACAGTGGACAAAAAGCTGAATATGAGCCAGCAGTGTGCCCTTGTTGCAAAGAAAGCTAATGGCGTCCTGGGCTGCATTAGTAGGTGTGTTGCCAGCAAGTCAAGGGAAGTGATTATTCCCCTCTATTCAGCACGGGTGGAGGATTTAATAGCAGCCTTCAACTTCCTGAAGTGGGGTTTGAAAGAGGATGGAGCTGGACTGTTCTCAGTGGTGGCAGATGACAGAACAAGGAGTAATGGTCTCAAGTTGCAGCAAGGGAAGTTTAGGTTAGATATTAGAAAGAATGTTCTTGTTAGGAGGGTAGTAAAACACTAGAACAGGTTACCCAGAAACATGGCTGAGAGGTGATCTGTCTACAAATTTGTCAGGTGGGGCAGCAAGGAATAGGAGATACTCTGTTTACCAAGGCACGCCCTGGAGTAACCAGAAACAACAACCACAAGCTGACAGAGAGCAGATTTAGATTAGACCTTAGGAAGAACTTCTTTATGGTAAAGGTTACCAGAATCTGGAATGGGCTTTCAAGGGAGGTGGTGCTCTCCCCTACTTTGGAGGTCTTTAAGAGGAGACTGGACAAGCACCTGGCTGGGGTCCTGTGACCCCAGTGCTCTTTCCTCCCCAGGGCAGGTGGTCAGACTCAATGATCTACTCCCTTCCGATCCTAAAAATCTATGATGGAATCTCCATCCTTGGAGATTTTCAAAACCCGGCTAGACAAAGCTTTGGCTGGGATGACCTAGTTGGGGATGGTCTTGCCTCGAGCAGGGGGTTGGACTAAATGACCTCCTGAGGTCCCTTCCAAACCTAATTTTCTATGTTTCTATGATTCAACAAGGCCTAATTAACTTTGCACAGACAGTCTTGTGACTCTTCTTAACTCTAGAAGACTTCACTTTATGACCTTAACAATTTTGTCCTGTCATAATAGATATAGAGATATTTTGCAAATTTTTATAAGATGTGCCCAAGGTGTGTTCAAATCCCCTTCATAAAGTACTATTACAGAAAAGATGAATTTCCTGGCTTTTAGTCTAGTGGCTTTTAATTTCATTGTTGCCCCTTAAGGTTAGTTCTTTCAATACCCTGAGGAGACAGAAGCTCACCTTTCAAATTCATGTAATAAAACAGATGGAGCGCATGTCACTCAGTTAAACTGTACAAGAGAAAAATACGTATTTGATAATACCATACATATGGTCTCAGTCTGTGTGGCAGACAGAAGCAATATTATCTGTCTGGCTTGATCACTTGAGATGGTACACAGAACTGAATAGGGGCATTACATAAAACAATATTTAGTTTAACTGCTATTTGTAAGTCAGTTGGCTTTGTATCTTACAATAGTGGAACTTGGAACTGGAGACAAACAGTAAATTGGATCCACCACCAGTGAACCCAGGTGTAACTTCTGGGTTAACCCAACAGAGACTGGCCCAGATGTCAGATCCGGAATTAAAATCAGTGCCCAAAACTGCAACTACTTTGAGATTATAAAGAGAGGCCACTCTGCTGACAGTCCTGAATAGTCCAGACCTCCAGAAAATTCTGGCCAGGCCATCCATGAAAACTTGAAACAAATATTGATTTTATTTAAATAAATGTGTTTTGTCACAACAAACTCAACTTTGCATTATGCTTGTCCTTCCTAGGCTTGATCCAGAGCCTATTTAAATCAATGGTAGTCTTTCAATTGACTTTAGCAAGCTTTGGATCAAAAGCAAAGTCAGCCAGCAGGAGATGAAGAGACAGTATCCAAAGCAATTTATCTTTCACATACCATTGAGACTAATTTCTCCCGATTTTCAACAAAATTTATAATAAGCCTCTCTGTTTCCACAGTGTAAGTGGTGCTGAAAAAAGAGAAGAGAGCGCTGAAGACTGAAAGAACAGCAGCTAGAGAATGTAGGGCTCCTTAATTGTATGGTGCATGGCTACTGTAATCAATTCTAGGCACTGAAACTGGTATTTTGGCCTTCCAGTTAAAGGGCCAGATCTTCCACTGCCATAAACTGACATAGCTCAATTAAGAGCAAGAGAGTTATACTGAGGTTCTGGTGCAAAACCTATTAGTGGATGAATCCTCCCTCCCTCCCATCTCCCTCCTGCAACTGGCTTTATGCCTTCATAAATGTTAAAAAGTTTGAATACCCCGCCACAACAAACAACAGTTGTTTGCTCACTGCCACAAGCCCCCACCCTTACATTTGAAATCTGAGCCTTGCCTATCCTGGAACAACTGATATAACAAGGCCAAATAAATTAAACTAGTTAATTGAAAGACTGAGTACGAAGAAGTGTAACAATTGCATCATTTTCTAAAAGATACTGATATAAACTGTTATGCTGCAACTGTCTCTTCTGCATGATTCTGCAGTGATGCAAGTGTAGTAAAACTGCTCCAAACTTAACCCTGCTTCATTAAAAAGTTCAAATGAGGACGGGTTAGCCAACACGTACTGCTACAGGATCATGCAGATATCACAGATCATACAAGTTCATGTGCACTCCCAGGCAGCAGTTTCCATGATGTTCAGGAGATTTCTAAAACATTTTTCCTCCTTTTCCTTGTAAGTGCCTATTAAAGATACTGTCATATTTGTTTTGCACGAAGCATGTTTCTACGTTTCCTTTATATATTCACAAACTGCGTTTCCCATAGGACCTTGTCCCAACCCTGTCTCTCCCTCACCCAGATCCATTTTCATGGCTTCCTAATTCCCAGCCTCCCTTCTGCAGGATTCTCATATTGAGCCCACTCTCCTCATCAGAACAGTCCTACCCTCCTTCTCTTGTAATACTGTCCGAGCCCCAATCTTCCTCCCCACGCCCAGTCCTATTCTCATTGCTTTGTTTATCCCATTTCCCCTCACCCAGCACCTCATCTGAGCTTCTCCCCCCAGCATTCCTAATCCAATGCCCCCCAACACTATCATGTCCTAGTCTTTTTGCCTAAGCATTCCCAGTTCTTCTCTGCATCCTGTACCCATCACTCCCACAGCAGTTTTGAGTTCTGAGGTCCTTGTCCACCCAATTCCAGGTTCCCAGCTACTCTCCTTCAGTTTTCCCCATAAAGCCTACTAGTTCCTTGTTCCTTTCTTTACCAGGTCCCAGTCTTTGTTTCTCCTCCCAGTCCTATTTGCATTCCAGTCAGGTGGGTTTTGCCTCCACACTGCTTGGGTAACCAGGGGAAAGCCACTGAAAACAGAGGAAAAACTCCCTGCTCTCAATTCCATTGTATGCTCTCTACTTATTCCTTAACTCTTGACCCAAGAGGTTTTCAGCTTGTGGCTGGTATAGATGCAGTTGGGTAACACATTAGAGCTGGGAAGGGATGGGGCATGCTCAGTCATTCTATGGGGATGTCACATGTGCAGTCCAGTTAGCGCTGGGAATGATGAGGCTTGAGTATGCTCAGTGTGGGCAGGATTTTCAGAGATTTTAGCTGCTGGAGCCAGTGTCTCTTCAGATGTGAAGCCACAGGTTTTCACTGGTTTACAACTTGACTAAAATTGCATGGGGTTGTGCGAAAGACAAAAGCCACCCCTTTCCAAAGTTCAATTCCCTCCTCCAAACCAGGAGGGCAACAGCACTGTTCAAGTCTCCAGAATCTCACACAGGCAAAGCAATCTATTTTTCACCAAGGCTCAGTCTTAGAAATGGCTAAAGAATTTGTCTGAAATTTTCCAAAAAAATGCAAACCGAGGCAGACACTCGACATTGGAAAGCCTCAGGCAAGCAGGAAAACTTTGGCAAGTGAAAACCAGATTTTTAAAGAAAAAAGTGTCAATAAGAGGCATTATTGCCAGCGCACCCCATGATTCCATCTATTCTGGGTTACATTCTGATACTCAATAGTACCATATGTAGATTTACAGTGCTATTCAATGCGAGTAAAGATATCAGAATCTGACCCTTTGAATTTCATCACTTGTGTATTAACAGTACCAAAGACAAAATAGTCTCACTATTAAACTGCAAAATAATCACAACAAAGTCAGATTGTGAATTTTAAATGTTTCCTTATCTTTTTGTAAATAGGATCAGTTTTATGAAAAGCCTTTTCACCGAAATATAAAACCATGTCCTGCCCAAGTAAAAAACAAAAAAACCCCACAAATTCAAAATGGAATCTACTGGTATTAAGACAGATATGACATTTTTATTCAAAATAACTCAAAATTATATTCTGATTCTTTTGGTTATATCTTGTGACAATATAGTTACTGGCTGAAAGCAGCATTGCTTGCTCTCTCACATCAAGTACTGCTAAAGAGTTTTATTACTGAAAGGAGAAATCTATTAATGGGTCTACCGTACAATAGGAACAGAAATTTCAAGGCAATTATTGCCCGTGTGACGTTTACAGGAAATAATTATGTAGCTTAGGCCTTTAAAATGAATAAAGCAGTTCCAATCAGCTTCTGAAGGGAACATACAAATTAAAGCATGTTGCTGCCTACCAAATACTTTTTTAAAGTATAAATCCAGTACATTCTAAACCGTAAGCAGACTCTTTTTGCTTCTAAAATATAATGACATTAGATAAGGTCATATTTTAAAACCTTCCCTGCTGTAATACTGTTTGCTAACATTTGCAGTAGTGTAACTTATTGTTTAATATAATAAAACTGATTAAAAACAAAATGTTCAGGAAACCAAGAAAAAAAAAAAAAGTGTGTGTGTGTCAGTTATGGTGTTCAAAACAGCAGATAAGAGCTACATTATTTCTGCACCATTAACTTGTTGTAGTAATCCAAATACAATAGATAAGCTGAAAATGTAGCTTTGCAAATTTCCCAGACATTGTAAAGGAACATTGAACTTTTAATTATTTCATTGCATAGATGCTCTTCCCTTGCCTCCCCCAACATTCCTAAATTCATCTACTTCTGTAAATCTCCATTCACCTTCTCAAAGGCAAAATTACCTCCAGATGGGCACACACATTTACAGTAATTAGAACCAATCAGTGTAATTTATGTAACATAGATCATCATCATGAATATTCAGCCAGTCATCAACTTGGTCAACAATGACTGCAAAGATAAAAAACAGGAGCCCCCACTACAAGCAAACATAATTACCTGCATCCCACTATTAGATGTAGCGTCCTTCTAATGTGCTTCCAAAGCCAGTTGTTTAAAAGCGATTATCTTTGCCTAACTAATGCACACAATGCCCTTTCTTCTGTAGTGGCAGAGTGTAGCAACGTCTTGCCATTATTCCTTCATACTGACACAGGCAGGCTAAAAGAAACATTTCCCCTAGTCTCAGAGGCAGACTAAACTCTTTCAGTTTCTACAGTTCCCCTGGCTACTTTTTGACCATAAAGGTAACTGGAAGAGCTGCCCATCCAATCAGATGAAGGTAGGTGGGGTTAAAATAATGAACCTGAAACTCTGGCGTCACAGTGGAAGTATTTCAACATGACCTAGATCTCCTTATGCAAAAGGAGGGAAAAAAAGACCCGCCAACTCTGGGCAAAAGAATAATAGGCAATTTATGCCACTGATTTCAGTTCTAGTCGAGGCTCGGTTGGTAGCTAAACTCTTTAAGGCAGAGAAACAGCATGTAGGACTGTCATTCATAACACCTTCACTCCACAAGAAAGAGAGAGCCTCATATGATTTCTTTTTCCTGTACTTCAATATGGAGAGATGGATGCAGACCAAGAGTCCCAGACCTGAACACCCTTGACAGTAGCAATACTGGATCAGAACTGGGGACCAATTGGGGACCCCCAGCATCTTTAGGTATTATTTTCTTTACAGAATACAGCCTGAATTTGCATCTTGTTGCAGAGCCTGCTTTCCCTTTGCAATATAGTCAGTTAAGGCTTAAAACAGAGAGAACCCCAGAATCCACAAGTTATTGATCTGCTGAATTGCATCCTTTAAAGTGGAAACACCTATTATCTTTTAGGCTAAGTACAGAGAGTCAAAAAGCCTGAGGCTGAATCAGTTCAGTCTTTGGATGTTAGTCTAAGCTGCAGAGATTGAACCAGCAATAAGTGAACAGACACTCACTTTTGAATCAGGAAATGCAGGCACATGCTTTCAGTAGCTCAAGCCAGAAACTGGGAGGTGCTAGAGCATCTCCCAGTTGGCCAGCTCCAAGGCTTTTCTCCCCTCCCTGCTCAACCAAAGTGGCTGTGGCCAAGTCCCAGCCCACAGCTAGCTGGAGGGTCTGCCTGGATGGGGGTGGGGGGGCAGCAACTGCCAGGCTGAGGAGGGGGTGGGTAGGGAAAAAGTAGTGGCATTGAATTCATAAAAGCTTGAAAAAGAATAGTCCTTTCTCTGAAGTGAGTATATATATTGAACAGAAGGAAACAACCCTGTGGAGTCCTATTGGCTGTGATCGTGGACTACAAATCCTAAAGGCACCTGGAAGCAGGAAGAGGAAGCAATGAGCAACCCTCAGAGTCCTGCTGCTGTGGGTCGGGATTGCAAATCCCAGATACCTCAGGGGCAGCAGGAAGAGGAAGTAAATGCATAGCCTATACTGGGATGCGGGGGATACTCTGATTTAACCTGAACCAGGAAGGGGTCTGTGACTGAAGTTTCATAAACCAGTTTGATCTAAATCAGTTAAGTCTGATACTACATTCAACTAGGTTTATCTTAAACCAGTTTCAGCCAATTTGAAACTGGGTTATGTGCACCGAGCTTCTGTTACAGGTTTAAATCAATTTTTGAAGACTTAAACTAGTTTATATGCAATTTCTGTCCCTAGCCCTAAAGTTAGCTAGCAATGATGCTATGGCAACTTTCCTGCACTGATTGATTTCACTGACTGTTTTCATTACTCTCACAGACTGCAGTTGTACCACAAAGCCAATGGCAGAATCACTATTATAATTATAATATCAGAGTTTGCAGATGACACCATGTTATGGGGTAGGGGTGACTGGTGCCTCCTGAGTCTTGGGGGCACAATTGCGGACTGGAAACTGCAGACCGGAAGTGGCCGG
>NW_005842067.1:1607019-1608699 GCF_000455745.1 Alligator sinensis | reverse complement strand
AGCTGGAACACAGGTAAAGCCACCCTCACCCCTCTGGGCAGGGAGGTGGGCCCAAACCATTGCTGCCTCTCCGCCCAGCTCTTTTGGGCCACGGTTTGCCATCCTGAGCGGTGCCGAGCGAGGGGCCAATCTCAGGGCCCCCCCATGCCCCCCCTACCAGTCGCCTGTGTTATGGGGGAGTGTGGTCACGCTGGAGGACAGACTGAGGATAGAGGCTGACCTGGACAGGCTGGTAAGGTGGGTGGTTCAAAACCTGATGATGTTTGACACTGAGAAATGTAAAGTGCTCAAACACTTGAGAGAAATAATCCGCAACATACTTAGACTCAGCAGTACTACACTGGCTACCACCACAACTGAAAGAGACCTAGGGGTCATGATCGACCACAGAATAAACATGAGCTACCAGTGCAATGCTATAGCTGGTAGAGCGAACAATACACTGGCATGCATCAACTGATGCATCCAAAGCAAGACCAAGGATGTCATCCTCCCACTCTACACAGCATTGGTGAGGCCACAGCTGGAGTACTGCATTCAGTTCTGGGCGCTGCGCTTCAAAAAGGATGTGGAGAAGCTTAAAAGAGTCCAAAAGGAGGGCCACACAAATAATTAGAGATCTGGAGAACAGGCCATATGAGGAGAGGCTAAAAAGACATGGGACTGTTCAACCTGATGAAGAGAAGACTTAGGGAGAATTTGGTGGCAGCCTATAAGTATATAATATGTGAACATCAGGGGCTGGCACAGCAACTGTTCACCAAGGCACCTGTGACAGGGGGATGACTTGCAGCTGCCCACCTGTCAAATCACTGGTCTGCCCACCTGTCTAAGGCAGTCCGCCCATCTGCCTTGTCTGCCCTGCCTTTGATGTAATTAATTAGAGTGGTTGCTCCTCAAGGAAGCGATCCTCAATGCACAAGCTAATTCTACTCCATCTCGGAGGATAGGCAGCAAGAGGGCACAGCAGCCCCCCTGGCTCTCCAGGGATATAGCAGACCTCCTGAGGCTAAAAAGAAAGGCCTACAAAAGGATGGAGGATGGGATTCACCACCAAGGATGAATATTCTGCACTGGTCTAGTCCTGCAGGAAACAAACCAGGAAAGCCAAGGCTGCAACTGAACTCCAACTAGCTTCGAGTATCAAAGACAATAAAAAGTCCTTTTTCAGATATGTGGGGAGCCGGAGGAAAACCAAGGGCAACATTGGACCCCTGCTAAACCAGGTGGGACAACTGACAACCAATACCCAGAAAAAAGCAAACTTGCTAAATGGGTACTTTGCATCAGTTTTTCACCAGTTCCATGGGACGCCCCTGCCCACTATGGGACAGGGAGGCCCGGGTGAGGGAAATTCCTTACCATCCATCAAAGCTGACCTCGTGAAGGAACACCATGATAGGCTGGATACCTTCAAGTCAGCCAGCCCTGATGGGTTACACCCAAAGGTACTCAAAGAGCTGGCAGGCATCATAGCTCAGTCCCTGGCACAGATCTTTGAGAACTCCTGGTGCTCTGGTGAAGTACCTGACAGTTGGAAGAAGGCCAATGTAGTGCCTATCTTCAAAAAAGGGAGGAAAGTGGATCCGGCAAACTACAGACCCATCAGCCTGACCTCTATCCTGGGGAAGGTCTTGGAAAAGATTATCAAAGAGGCCATCCTACACAGGCTAGCTAACT
>NW_005842067.1:1605165-1606239 GCF_000455745.1 Alligator sinensis | reverse complement strand
GGTCAGGAAAACAGACCTTACGACGACAGGCTGAGAGCTATGGGGCTCTTTAGCCTGGAAAAGCGCAGGCTCAGGGGTGATCTGATGGCCACCTACAAGTTTATCAGGGGTACCACCAGTATCTGGGGGAACGTTTGTTCACCAGAGCACCCCAAGGGATGACGATGTCAAATGGTTATAAACTACTGCAAGACCGTTTCAGGCTGGACATAAGGAAGAATTTCTTTACTGTCTGCGCCCCCAAGGTCTGGAATAGCCTGCCATCGGAGGTGGTTCAAGCACCTACATTGAACACCTTCAAGAGAAAATTGGATGCTTATCTTGCTGGGATCCTATGACCCCAGCTGACTTCCTGCCCTTTGGGTGGGGGTCTGGACTCGATCTTCCAAGGTCCCTTCCAGTCCCAATGTCTATGAAATCTATGAGATGTTGTTTACAAGGCAGGAGGCTGCCCATTTACTGCCCGATGCCAAGGGCATAATACACAGCTCCATACCACCCCTACACCATGTCCCATGCCTCACAGATGGCATCACTATGTGGCTTCAGCTCCAGACTGGCCCTCATTCTATGCCTGCCTGGCATTCAGACCCCCACCTGGATCCCTCCTACCCAGGTGATCTACTCCGCCCTCATACTGGGCAGCAAAACTCCCTAAGTCCTTTTTCCCTCATGGCTGTGGCCCCCTCTGGGACCTTTGGCCTCCCTGACCTCACCTCTAGGCCAGTCAGGACTCCCAGCCTCTAGCCCTGGCTGTCCCTCATGGTGGGCACTCTGGCCCTTTGCCCGGTCTAGTCCTGGCCCCAGCATGGACCAGCGAGGTTATTTAGGGGAGGTACAGAACTGCTCGCCCTCACACTCCTAAACGGGTCCGCTTTCTCGGGCCCCTCCTAACACCTCTGGCTCTCTACTCAGGCTGGCCTATGCACAGTCCTTCAGGCCCCCTCATACATACCCTACTCTGCACAACCCAATCAATCACTTACAGGCCCCCTCATGGATGACTGGTGCCTTCCGAGCCTGGGGGGGCACCAGATCACTGACCAAGAGGGAGGTCCCCCCCCCCCCCCCGCC
>NW_005842067.1:1604203-1605155 GCF_000455745.1 Alligator sinensis | reverse complement strand
GGGCGGGGGGCACCAGCCAATTGCCAAGTCAGTGGCAAAACCAGAAGTGTGCTTCCACTGGCACTTCCCGTTTTGCAGCTGGTACTTCAAGGGGGTGCATGGCTGATCTTGGGGGCTGTATGGATCACCAGTGGGGGCTACTACACTGTTTCTACACTGGGGCTCTTATACCCCTCTCTTGACCTCACCTACCCTGCCAATGTCTTTCAGGAGAAGAGTTCCTGCTCAACCAGTGTAGCCATTTTCAAACCACAGTATCTCAGGAACCTGAATAATTTAGGGATTAGTACTGTGCTAAAATGCCCTTCAGCTCTAAGATCATGGTTCAAATTCAATAACTATGAATGGTTCTGTGCTTATTGTATGTGGTTGGCTCAATGAAATTTGGTGGCTTCAACATACTTCTTAATCAACTTGCATGACACACTCCACTGCCAGAAGTGAGACACGTCAGCAACAGCAATCCTTTGATTCAAGGATGATCTCTACCACGGCTCATTATTGGGTCTTGAGGCAACTAAGAGACCAATCATTGAGCCACAGATCTGTCCACAGAAAATCACAGGTCTTTCTATAGGAAAGAGTAGGCCATAGGTTGGGATTTCTTTCCACTAGAGAATACATTTTTCACTTTTTCCCTAAAGATAGGCCCTTCAGATTAGAGTGAAGCCCTCAGCAACGGTGGTCTTGGGGGAGCCTGGCATTTTCCTGGCATTGTGTAGCTGTGCTTACATTAGCTGGTCTGCTATAAGGTGCAGCTTTAGCTACTGTGACCCATCAAAGCTCTCTCAGTAAGGGTGACCTATAGTGGTTTTTATTTTCTAAGACCCTTCAGACAGGATCCCAAACAGGGAAAGAACTGATTTGGGGCTGGGAAAACAAAGGGAAAATTAATGCGTGGAAAATCCTGTCCCTTGAAAACAAGCACATGGATAAGATGTAAAATTTTGAA
>NW_005842067.1:1588054-1604172 GCF_000455745.1 Alligator sinensis | reverse complement strand
AAGAGAAAAACAATCCAATACGCAAAATCACAACCAAGAGCAAATTCTAAAAAACTGGATTTTGTCATGGAAACACCCACAGACTAACAACAGTATTAATCAAAAGGAAGACAGCTTGGGTACAACAGAAAGTGGCATGAAGGATTGAAACAAATTTTAGAATAAAAAACAACTTTCATATCTGTGTGTAAGATCTGTTGAAATGTATAACAATGATCTACACAGTCTGTCCATGTTAAAACTTCTGGTCCCAATCAAGCAATGCACCAATTTGTTTAATATTAGACCCAACTTTTATATGGGGAATAGACCTGATACTCAGTTCTTTCCATCTCTAACTTCGGTGATAGAAAGGGCTTTACAAGTATTGATCAATCCTCTCATTATCTGCAAATATTACGGGGGACAGTGGTTATAAGTGGCCCAAGGAGCTCAAGGAGATTAAGGTATTGTGAGACTGACCATCACAGCACATGGCATTTAAACTCTAGTCTCTTAGTGGAAATCCAGAGTCCTGAATGAGGCACATCAGCATGGCACAACAGCCAGTATGCTGAGCTTGGAGCCTCCTAAGGCAGCCATAAGGAAATGCTAGAGACCTTGGCTTAGGCACTTGACTCTGGAGGTGCAGGGAAATGTTTATGTTAGATCAGGATTCACCCCCCAACTCTATTTCATGGACTTAGAGCACTTTATTCATCCTTTCCAATGATAGGCCAAGAATCACTCCTTTCTTTTAAGTCAAAGTGGAAGGAGAGGAAGGGGACTCCATTTTACAAAACAGTTCAGTGGTTAAAGCACTTGCCCAAGAAGTGGGAGATGTAGGTCCTATGCTCTCTTCAGCTTGATTAGAATTAAATGCATCCTGCTGCTTTTCTGGACTGTCCCTTGAGCACCTAGATAGATTATTTTGGAGTTGGGCAGGTGCTGTCCACTGTCCTGGACAAAGCTGCGCTAATTTGTAAAGTTGGACCAGAGTGAGAGGCAGTAATTGGAAGGATGGCTTTTCAACCCAGTGATGAAGGCACTCACCTGAAGAGGGGAGACCCAGGTTCTGATCCTTTTCCACTTGCATTAAATAGTCCTTGGATAAAATGCACAGGCAACCTTTGGGGATAGGGGCAGAGGAATCAAAGGTTAAGGACTGTCCTGAGGCACTGATTTTAGACCTTTAGTCCCCAATCCACAAAAGGATTTAAATGACTTGCCCAAGGTCACCCAGGAAACCAGTAACAGAGCAGAAACAGAACCAGGAATCCAGACTCCTAGTCATACATTTTCTGGGAAAACAAAGAAGGTTGTTTACTAAAATAGCAGAATTGCACTGGATATGCACAAGTGAAGACTTGTGTTATCTGAGAGGAAACAAACAGACGTGGAACAAATGCATCATAGAACCAATTTCTAGCAGTGGATAAAGATCATCTGAGTAGATTCAAAGCCCTATTTTGTGGAACCTGATGGTCCTACTTATTGCTTTTGCCACTCTTATGTATATGATGTATAAATATATTGCATACATACATATGCAATCATATACAAGTATGTATATGATCGCAATAGCTACATAAGAGAGTTGCTTTTCTTTTTCTGAAGATCTCCAAGGGAAATACTTCTGTCTGATTGAGACTTGTGACAGGTTAAAAATATACTTACTTTGTTCAGGACAATACAAACAATGAAGGAAAGAGATGCTAAGAACCATCAATATGCAGTGTAAAATGCTGGATCTTTCAGTGGTGTCCAGTGGGAAGCAGAATAAAATCCTAGCTCAGTAGCAGAACCTGGCATGAATCATTCACCAGTAACTGTGTATACAGAGAGAGCGAGTAACATTCTAAACAATTTGAATGGACACAACTTTCTCTACCTTGCACACCTAATCCATCAGGGTTACCGGGTGTCTTGATTAATAACATTCACTGCTTAAGAGCAAGCACATCCAATGTGAACAGACACCTTAAAGTAATCACCAAGCACTAGGTTTCATACACCATGCTACATTTTTATGGACCATTCTCTATCTCTGTTGCTCCAAAGTCCAGACATGAATACAGAAAGATACTGTAGCATTCCAGAAAGATCCCAATGGGAGCGAGCTTACCTGTTCTCAGTGCAGTTAAGACTTGAAACAGGAAAAGTTGGTACATGCAACTTTTACAATATACATCTCGCTTCACTAAGTTTTAGTGAGCTCATGTTAAGGAACTAGCATAATGTACTGATGCCAACTCAGTTAGTGAACTACAAATGAATAACCTGATCACAGACTGAATGACCAATGTTATTAGTAAATATGCACCGAATTGTTCACTCTAGCTGGCTGGTTTAAACCAGTGCAGAGATTCATAGTGGCTACAAATTATTATTATTTGATGATGGCTGTTCAGTGGTCTGTATGAAATGAGTTTGTGATCTGATTCCAGTTCCTAGTGGACAAGTGTCCTGTCACCATTAATTTTCTGTCTTTTCTAATAAGTTAATGGGCGGGGAAATGTAATTTCTGGACCTTCTAAGACTCATAGGCACCTGGAAATGAGGGTGATATGCAATCTGGATAGAACTTAAAACACAATGGTCCCTCCAGGACAGATTGTTTCAGAAAGCCTGCACAGATGCAGTGCACATTGTATAGCTAGAACAACTATTCTCTGGAGCCAGAAACTCTGTTACTGTTCTCAGTTTTTAATAAATATCTGATTCCTAACCCTGACAAAGATACTAGAGTTTCATGGGATTGTGGCTCCAGGAGCCCTGTGGAGCAAATGAAATGGCACTGCAGGCTAGATCTTTCACCCTTCCCCCACACTACTTTACAATTGTAGTACCACACGTTCTTGCCTGATTACAATGGATTTGAAGAGATAAGTAATGTGTAACTGAGTTGTGAATTATCTTTCATATTGAAGTGCTCCAAAAAAGCTCTTCAGAAGCATGTACCCCCACTGATGTAAAAATGATGAGGCTTGGCACAAGTCACTTACATCCACACTGCCTCCAATGGTCTAGTATTCAAAAACAAAGCAGACTCTACTTTTCAATGACTGAGTAGAACTGTTAAACAGCTATTTACTAATGATATGTTTTTACAAGCACAGGAAGTGAAACTCTTCCCATGCTACCACTTGTAAAGTCACTAAACACAATGACTGAATCAAGAAAAAGGAATGATTATTTTGTCAAGGGCATTTTCTAATTCTAGTTTCTACAAAGTGTCCATGAGGCCATTCACCATCCAGGTTAGTCTGTTGGGCTGTACAACAGAATAGGAAGCAGGAACTCTGGAGTTTAATCCCAGCTTTGCACTAACTTGCCATGACTTCTAGCAAATCATTTTCCCCTCTGTGCACCACAGATTTGGCATCAGTAAAGCCTGGAATTATATTTTTACCAAACTCTTTTGTATGTTGGTTAACATTTCTAGATAGTGCTGTATGTAGACAGCAGATCAGTGGCATGGTTAGGATGGAGTTAGACAAGCTTTCGAATGAAAGACATTTTTCATCAAGTCTGACCAAAAAAGCCAAATACAGCATGCAGTTGGTCCAAGAAATCCTTTCCTTTAAGTGTCTACAAATCTAACTTCTACACCTCTTTGGAGCTGTACAAATGTTAACTGAAGCATAAAGGGTATGCAAACCCAAAAGGTGTTGGCATGTTCTGGTCAGATCTGAATAAAAAATGGCTTGCATTCAAAAGTTTGTCTAACTCTAATTCCAACAATACAGTTGGTCCAATAAATTATATCACCCCAAAAAAATCTTTGCCTCTCACGTAATTTCTGGGCTATCATAACTACATCACTCTTACACAACCATATACACTTAGAGACATGCAAACAATGTGCTGTAACAAATCCAAGAGGTATCGCCATCAGTCCACAGACCTTTATCCCGCACAGGATGCAATGGACTGTCACAAGTAAAAATGTAAAAGGTAAAAATCAATTTGTTTTCAATAGGTCTAAATAGAAGAGGTGAAAAGACTCATGGTTCACATAGATCCTGTTGCTTTAAGCGGATATACATACACTGGAAGAATATAAACCAACTAGGAACAAAAAGCAAGTTCAACTACTACCCAATCCATTAACATTTGGAAAGTCTGTTAGACACCAGCACATACAGTTCTTTTAAGGTGTTGAGCGAAGGATATTGTACCTTAGTTTAGCAAGCAGAGCAGGAAACTGAGAATCAAAACCTCCTTTTTTATTCTCAGCTCTGATGTTGAAGGAGCCAAGTATCCTCTTCATGACTCAGTTTATTCAGCTGTAAAATGGAAATAATATTGCTACCCGATTCAAATTGGTTAAATAATAATTCTGCATCATACCTGATGATGTCATCTGCTAGAAATTATCTTTATGGAAGTTCAACAATACTGTTTAGTACATTAGAGAAATTTTCCTGTCTTCTCTATAGTAAAGAATTGCAAACGGCTTTTGAAGAGAAATCATTACAGAAATTGGAGATGGAAAAAACATAAGTCATTCAGTTCATCTTCCCCAGATACTGAAAGGAGCTAAAGGGAACACCAAGGAATCTGAGGTTGTTGCATGCAAAGAGATAGAAGAAACAATCTTCCACAAAATGAAGGAAAAGCAACAATGGCACCCCAGGATATTAACAAGAGGCCCTAGAAAAGGCAAGGAATGGGGTTGTGATGATCTACACTTCACCCGTAAGCTGTCATTACTGGTATTAAGACTGACCCCTCTGACCTCACTTTTCTTGTTTAATGACTCCATATATCTGGCATAGCACCTTGTGGCTAATATTTCAGTGGACATAAATTGTCTGCCATAAAATCATGATAAGCAGCATCAAAAAGCAACACACATTTTGTACCCGAGAGACTCAACTGTAAAAATAAGTATCTCCCTTTTATATTAATTGTCTGCCTAACCTAAGTGAGCCTGCCTAATGAAATGCCCCTTATATTGAGGCAGGACCGGGGAGGAATGCGATTGTGATACCAGCAAGGGCTCCTCACGAGTTTCTGCTGCAATGCGACTTCTCTGTGGCTTTCTGCTGCTCGTCTCAGGGACAGACAAAGTTACAACTCTTGAACTGTGCGTTATTTTAAGTGGTTCTAAACCTGGTAACAGTGGAAAGGACACCATGTTCCTCTGACTACAGGAGTATACCATTATTTTTGCCCACCCCGTATTTACTCATCACGGTAAATAAAATTTTCCGTCAGACAGCAGTTTTACTTGAGGCGCAGTTGTGTCCGCAGAGGGGACAGAAGGTACTCTTAACTCCTGCTGTGCAAGTAAGACGTATCCCTAGCAATACCATGAACATGTACAGTGACTTCCCTGGGGATACTGCTTTCCTTCCCGCAGAGCTCACTGGCAGAGGTAAGGTTTCACGTAGCTCTTCCAGGTATTTAGACAACCACAGAACCTTAGTGCTTCGTAATTGTTAATGCATTTTTCCTCACAACACCCCTCTGAAGGAAGCGGGGCATCAGTATTTCCCAGTCTCCACCGCTGCTCAGTCTGGGAGCCAGCCTCCATCACTTTCTTGTTAGGTTTTCAAACTAGCACCCTCTTGTGTTCTTGATGTTGCCCCTTTTGCTTTAGAGATCTCCCAGGAGCACCCACAAAGTTACCACGTAATCCTTCAAGTCCCTCCTGACAGTTTCTCTCCTTTTTGCTTACAAAAGAGTAAAGGTAGACTCCATCACTTTCTTGTTAGGTTTTCAAACTAGCACCCTCTTGTGTTCTTGATGTTGCCCCTTTTGCTTTAGAGATCTCCCAGGAGCACCCACAAAGTTACCACGTAATCCTTCAAGTCCCTCCTGACAGTTTACTCTTTTGTAAGCAAAAAGGAGAGAAAGGTAGAGTGACAATAGGCTAAGGCCACTGTCCATCATGCTGATGAATGCCACCGCATTGATTCCTTGTCCTCCTCTGTCTGTCTCCATCTGGGGCCCATCTCCTACTTTCACAGTCTGCTCTTTGAGGCAGGGGTAATTGTTTCGTTCTGCATTCATACAGTGCCTGGAATAAATGAGTTCTGACTAATGACTAAGGGGCCCTACGCCCTGTGGTAATACAAATAACAATTAACTGAACTGACGTGAGGCTGAGGCACTGAGAAAACACTGACATACTTGAAGTCACAAGAGAAGTCTGAGGGAAAGCAAGGAATTGAGTCTAGGTTAGTATCTTAACCACGGGATCACCTTTCCTCTATCTGGATGCAAGGTCCAGTTAGCTCAGCTTGCAAGACTGGTGCCTAACACCTTTCTGCAGCAACATGAAGCTTCCTGGGCCGTCATCATCAAGCCTAGCCCTGCCTAATTAGAAACATCTCATGAGTTCAGAGCCCAAGATAGCTGAGCTGCCAACTATTTTAGAGACAGTTTGGTTTACTTTTTTTATCCTCCTTTACGTGCTCTCTTGTTATTGCATCAGAGGAAATCAGCTTAGGATTCTACTCATCCAAAGGAAAAAGTTCCTGTTGCTGCAGGTGACTTATGGAAATTCGGGACTGCAAGAAGAAGGGAGTTCAAAGCTATCACGCAGTTCCACAATATTTGACCAGAGGACTTGCTGGGCTTCATTCCTGCAGATTCCATAGCAGAATACCAGCACTGGTCCTCCACGAGATCATTATGAAGATAAGAGGATTCAAAATCTCATCTGCTGTGTCCATGTATTGCAGTACAAATAGCACATAAGATCAGGCACCTTTTGGAGATCCCCAGGTGGTATAACAAGATAGCTAAGGAGAGACTGGAAAATGGGTCTCAAAACTCCTGACTGTGGCTAGCTTAACTCAGACTGTTAATGTTATAGTCAAAGTTACAATAATTACATGGCTACCAAAGAGATCATGTGTGTTATTTTTTAACTTCATAGCAACTACAAGGATAGAACTCAAATCCCTTTTTGTGGAAGCACAGGTCCCTCCCACCTGGGCTAAAAACAGAAAGTCTCCATTATGCAAAAGCATCATAGGGTTTAAATAGTTCTGATGGTTGTAAGAGGACAATGGTGCATGCAGGCACAAACACTCCTTTGTTACAGTAATTTGTTTTACTTTATGATGATTACAGTAACAATGAGCTGTTACAACTTACAACCATATTTCTTCAGAAATCGCTACTCTCTATATGCACAGCAGCAACATAAGTAAGTTGCATGTGGCTATGCAGTTTGGTAAGATTCTTTAGACAATGTTAATGGACTGCAGAAAACACCTGACATTTCTTGTGTTTCAAAGTCCACTGAATCGGCTCAGTGAGCTAGAATTAAAACCTCTATCATGGCATAATGTCTGTACCTGTGACTAATGCTGTTGCCCTCTTGTGAAAACAAAACACACTTCAGTAACTAACTACAGGGCAAAGTCACATATTCCTCATCTGTTTTATAGGAATTTTAAAATTATGAGCATTACTAGCAATTGAGCAGCAGTTGGTGTACTTCGTGTGAAAAAATGAGAATGCATAGCTCCTATCAGGAAAATCTTAAATTTAAGAATAAACAGAACATTTAGAATAACAATCTACATAGTCGGTTCAATAAAAGATATCACCCTAAGAAATCCTTACCTCTCACATAACTTCTAGATTATGCAGCTACAACACCACACTTACACTAACTTTGAATAATTAATCTATATAGGATCAGGTAACGGACTAATAGCAGTATGGATTTTAGGGGACATTATCATAAGGGGACAGTATAGCTCACATTTGGTGTTTTAATAAAAGTAAAGCTCGAATATGACAAATGCTTATGCATGTGAACTATTCCACTCTTACTTCAGTGGGACTACTTCTGAAGTCATATAATGCATAGCTACACATGGGAAGCCTCCTAGGTCCAAAAGTGTGTGTCAAGGTTTATTTCCACTTTTTTGCACACATTCCCTTCTTATGTTTATATTCCAGCTTCACATTTTGTATCCAATGCATATTTCAGCATTGTACTACTGCACTAAAGCCAGAAATTGAAAATGGCCAAACCAACTCAAACAGAAAGGAAGCTTGATAATCTACTACAGTGGTTCTCAACCTTTTAAAACTCAAAAGCACCCCTTGGAAACTGCCACTTTTTAACTCTTATTTTTGACCATGGAAAAATAATAGAGCAACTCTTCTGAGGCAAAGAACTTAGAAGGATCACAAGTCAGAATGTTTTTGGCACTGTGGATTTCTAGTTGAAACATCTGGGTTTATCTTGTGAATTGTGTAGGTGTTTGCACAGCTAACGGTGCTAATATTGCATAGCACCCTGCAGCACCCCTAAAAGGATCTCATGGCATCTCAGGGTGCTGCAACACCCTGGTTCAGAAATACTGGTCTATTATCATTGCCTAGGATGACACACAAAACACCTAGACAAGAAACACAAAATGCCAAAAAAGAAAGTTAAGTAAATCTTACTAATTTTTTTTCCCCCCCACTCAAGAATCTCTCTACCACAGAGGCTTAGGAAGAAGCATATTTCTCCTTTAAAAAAAAAATCTTCTTGCTCTGTTAAAACTACTGCTGTAGAACCCATAAATTCTACTCATTTCCTTTTTCTTTGTAGTATGAGCACAAATCTTGCTTCACCTCCTTTTCTCACATCTTGGATGCTAGCTGCTGAAAGACCATTAAACATAAGGGAGCTTAAGGAAGTCTTCAATCCAGCTGTCAGTGGGAGGAGATGTAGGCAATTCTAAGCTCTGGGAATCCTGTAGGGAGGGAAACTGCTGATTCTTTATCCTCACTCCCCTCTCACAAGGGAATATTTAAGTTTACAGCGATTAGAACTGGAAATGTCTTGGACTCTATTCAATTTGTTTTTACTTGAAAAAGATTTGTAAAGAAAATCTTTCAACTTGAAAAAGAAATTTTCAAATCATATGTTGTAAATAAACATTTTCCCTGTGTTACTAGTAACAACTTAACGTATAAAACCAGAAAAGAATAAATCTGGTAGGTTGAAAAAAAATATATATTATCCTTGATTCCATAGAGTAAAGAATTGTGCTGACCACCTGCTATTGTTTCCTTTTTGCTTTTCTCTCCTCTTATGCAATAAATGTGATCTTCCTCTATAATTTTTGTTTATAGCCAGGTTCACAGTCATCTCCTCTTTGGACAAAAACATACCATCAAACTCCAGGGGTAAACCAAAACATATCTCCATTGACATCAGTGGGGCTCCAGGCACATGAAAGTGTCAGGATGATTGAAGGAGCAAAGCAAAATTGCAGGGCAGGATTTATTTCTTCAAAAGACAACTTTTTGAGCTGGCAAATGTAAAAAGAATAATCATGGAATCCATTCTGTTGTGTTAAAATTGTTTTAATCAGTTCTATATCCGTCTCTCTCCCCAACAAAGTGAGACTTTGCTAATTTTTAAAAAGCTTTCACTTCCCAATTCAATTTTCTTCTCTGCGTCTACTAAGTAGTTATGAATATCGCTTCTCCAGAAATCTACTGCTAACAACAACAACAACAACAAAACCAAAAGAATCATTAGCACAGGAGCTTCTCTTTTAGCCCCATCTACCCTTATTTTTGATCTTTTATTCTGGATGATCTTTCTTGTGACAAGCCTCTGAGTCTGCATCCAGAGGGTTTTAGTTCAGTGTTTCCCAAACTGTAGTCTGTGGAACCCTGATGGTCCATAAAGCCATGATACATGACACACAGATTGTACCCATTCCCAACCCGTCTTTCAATGAAAACTTGATGAAAGAGTTACTGAGAGTCACTATGCACATGTAGGGTCGACAGTATTCAGCTGGTTTGAAAAGCTTTGGAGGACCTGATTGAGGTGTTTGGTTTACACTTGAAAGCTCCACACATCACAATAAAAATGTCAGGTTCTAGGGACTGAAGTCCCCTACCTGCATCAAACAGGCAAAACCTTGGCAGCAGCAGCACAGGCTATCTATCCCCACACTGCCCTGCTGATGGCT
Source organism: Alligator sinensis (assembly GCF_000455745.1). Lineage (NCBI taxonomy): Eukaryota > Metazoa > Chordata > Crocodylia > Alligatoridae > Alligator > Alligator sinensis. The sequence goes on along the minus strand of NW_005842067.1, from coordinate 1,594,240 downwards.
GAGATTTTTATACTGTAGATCTCACAGACCGCGCAGCCCTAAGGAATTAAGACAATGGTGGCTTTAAGACAATGTATCCCCTCCTTCCCGGGCTGCTCTAGGGTAAAGGAAGAATAATGTACAAAGTAGGCAGTTATATTAAGCTACAGCAGTTTCCTCAAGAAGCCCTTTGGGTAGCAGCAGTATTGAGAATGAAAATCCAGCCCACAGGGTTACAGGCAAAGTCCTCAACTATTCAAACACCAAAAAAGCTGAGCAGACTGTCCTGAGTTGAGTACATTGTGGGGTCAGTCTCTTTGAAAGTCAGATCAGGGCACCTGCAGGTGCAGAACACTTCATGATTGATGAACACAGGAAAAATTCTGTACTCAAGATCTCTTGAGTACTAGGTTGCCTGTGAACGTGGCATTCTACATAGAGTGTAACCCTGCGCAGGACATTACCTGTGCCGTCACGTGAACAGTGGGATCCTGGGGTGCCTGGTAGTGAGTGGCCCCGTCCAGCTCCCTGGGTAGCTGCTGCAGGGTCCCCAAGCAGAGAGCCTCCCCTTCCAATAAAACAACCTTGCAGACCATTATAAAACTATTTACAGGATTTAATTATTTACAAGGTAACATATAACCAATGCAATAGAACAAATGTTACACCGGATGACCTGGTGGTAGGGGCTTAAGGGTTAATACTTCTTGGATACACATTACACTAGGGGAAGGTATAAAGATTACCCACGATAAATAAGGAACCAATAAATAAATACATTGATATTCCAACTAATAAACCATCAAGAACTTATTCACACAGTCTATAACTTGTACACTGTGTACTGAGGACCCTGTGTGCACTGCCCCTGGCGGGGTGTCTCGGGGAGCCCCTGCACAGGATCTGTGGGTGGTCCCTGGTGTTGGCATCCCTCACACCAGCTCCAGGGGTCTCAGTGCAGCAAGCCGTGGCTCCTCCCCTGCAGTCCCTGCAAGAGAGCTGAATCCTGCCCGAGCCCCTTCCCTGGCTCAACAGGGAGCAGTGTCTGGGCTGCAGGTTGTAACAGTTCCCCTGCCCAGCACAGCCTCACAGCACCCAGCAAATGCAGCCACTCCCTGGGCCCTGCCTGGCTCAGGGCTTCTGGTGGCTGAAGCAGTCCCTGCCGCTCTAGCCCAGGGCTCCCTCCAGCACCTGAGCCTGCACCTCCCCAGGGCCTTCTCACTCACAGGAGAAAAAACCAGGGCAGTCTCCAGCAGTCTCCCCCTAGCCCTGCACACCCCAGCCACACAGGGGCTTGCAGAAGGAAGGGTCTTCCCAAGCTCAGTCTCCTCATAGGCAGCTCCTCTCTTGTGCCTGCCTCAGCAGGGCTCCCGGGAAAGGAGGGAGAAGGGACACACTGCAGCACTCTGGGTGCAGGCTCTCACTGCTACTTCTGCAGGGCTCTGCCAGGGGCTCTTAGAAGGACGGCTGTAGGGAGATCCTTTCCCTGGTCTCCAGCCTGTCTTCTGCCCCCTCTCTCTCTCTCCTTTGTTCTCCTCCCCTCTTTTAACTAGGCCTCTCAGCCAATCCCAGGCCAGGACTCTTTCCAGGCTTTTGCTAACATCTCTTATTCAAACCCTGCTGGGGTTACATCACTCTTCCCACTTCCAAGAGGGCTACCTCCAAAACAGCTTTACTTGCCCTCTTGTGCTACCACTCCCACAGGTACCGCCATGATGGAGCTGCACCTTTGGCAGTGCCTGAGTGGAAACTTGGAGAAATATGTTAGTGCAACCATGCCCCATTTTCCTTTCAGCCCTAGACTTACTGGCAGAGGCTGCAAGTAAAAGGCCAGTTAACAGGGATGGATCTTGTGACTGAGATGCTTGCTTATGAAACAACTACCCATTCCGTACAGGCCATCAAAAAATGATAGCTTTAAAATTTGCAAGCCTCCAGTTCCCTCAGTCATCTAGTCTGGCTCAGCGGTTCAGTTTTCAATATATCTCTCTCAAAAGCCTCTTAGCTCACAGTGCAGAGGTGAATTACACCAGTTTAAAACTAGTATAAACTGGGCCAGAATCAGAGCCACTCAATTGCTCCATCAGTTGTTCTATGCCAGTGTGTTGGCTGATTCATTTTATTAAAAAATGAATTAAAGTACAAACCAACTCACTCAGCAAAACTTTAAAAAGTAACTGACCTTAGAAGTGATGGCGCCCGCCTCTTATCATAACCTAATCAGCTGTGAGAAAAAGGCTACATTATTTTACATTACAGACTGCTAGCTGAATATAATCCTAACCAGTTTTGTAATTAACCTTCCCCTCTGAGTGAAACTATGCCAGACTGACATTTTGTAAGTTAATTAAGCTTTCTTCAAGCAAGCGCTCCTTCCTTGGAAACAGCAAGATATGAATGTTAGATGATGGGGTGACATTTTACCACATTACTGATAACACAGGTCTAATTAAAAACAACTGACAAGAAAGGAGATTCTCTCAGGTATCAGCCTAATGAAATAAAATAAAAAAAATCCCAATTAGACACGTTCAGCAACAGGAGGCTCTGTGCATTCCTGAAGTAATCAATAGTGCTCTAGTGGAGGTCTTTCAGACCACATTCCACAGATAGCCAGTAGTGACTGAAAAGCACCCTGCTTATTTGGATGCCTAGATCTGAGATTAGAGTTAGATGTGCTCTGCTTAGGGACTGAAAGGTAATCTGAGGGCACTAGAACCACAATTACTTTTCTATTACATTTCTCCAAGGCTGGTATTAGTGTCTGCAGAGAAGTGAAAGGCAAGAAGCATGTTAACAGCAAATGACAGATATAAATCAGTTACTTTACACTGTAATTAATACTTATAGGGACACGGTCAGGTAGGTGAGGGCAAAAATGCAGGTTTTGTGGGAGGAAGGATTTCTTTACTGTTGCTTTTGTTAGTTAAAAAAAAAGAATCCTCTGGATTTAAACATTCACTTTCAATGTTTGTAGCCCAGACATCAGAGCACCAAGTGCTCTTCGCTAGTGCATGAAAACCTGCAAGGGAAATCAACTGGGTATAAAAGCAAAACAGAGTGAACGTGAAAGAAAAACAGTGCCGATAGAAAAAAGGAAGTTGGAGTTTTGACATTCTTTTTTAATCATCTCAAATATTCTTGGTCACCTTCTTGCTTTGCTTCAAATAAATTCTGCTAGGCTCAGTTGCTGATGAGGAGGGTGAAAGAACCTGGGGAAAGCTGTGCCTACCACACTCGTGTCTGAATGTGGCTCCTTCATTTTATCACTGATGATACAGAACATGTCCTTTACAGTATCTATTAGAGCCCATCTAGATTTTTTTTCAAAACAACAGTATGTATATTAAACTGTTTATTTTATCCCCTGTTGATCTGTACAATAACCAGCCTAAGTATGGGAAATATATTCTAAATGGGTTGTTAAACATTTTTGACCCATAATAAAATATACCCAGAAAGAGAGACTGATATCTAAAAAGAGGAACTTATGCATAATTGTGGTGCCTAACCCAATATCCTGATTCTTGAGGCATCAAAGCTCTGTGAGCACCTCAAATTTCAATATTAAAATACCCTGGGTAACAACATTTCTGATTCTGTGCATGGCTAGAAGAACCATGGTCTTGAAAGGGCTAAGAAGGCAAGTGCCGTGCTCAACCAGGATCCATAAAGTAGGCACTCCTTCTAGCCCCTGAAGGGCTTGATCTGGTAGGCATTCTTGGGAAATACCTGTCAAGCTCTGAATAAAATGGAGAAGCAACACCGCTAAACACTTGCTCAGTGGTTAGAGCACTTGTGTAATACACGAGACCCAAGTTAAATTCCTGCCTCTGCCTGAAAGGGGCTCTAATATATATTGCCTGTCTTTCAGGGGAGTACCCAGATCACCAACCTATAGACTATTTCAGGTGAAGATACTCACTCCCCTCCTGAGCTGTTCCACCTTGCAGAAAAGTACTGAAAATTCACTGGGCCAAAGAGAGTGTGAGCTGGCAAGAAGGAACAGGCAGGCAGCACTCTGGGTTCACTCTGTTCCAAGGAGGTTTTATGTATTTTTCATTGGATAAAATACACAAATAGGCCCAAAACAGGGCCTGGAACATAGGACTCCTGCCAAGGCGAGTCCTCTAACCACTAGACTCAGTGGCAGACTCTTTCTCACCCAATTCTTCTTGATTTTTTTACAGGACAGTGAAACAGCTTCAAAAGCTGGGGTGCAAACAGGCTCCCAATACTTCCTAGCCCCCAAAAAGCCTAGATCATGCTGATTGGAGTACTCTTCTGAGTTGGGAGTTGTGGTTTAGAATCCCCTCAGGGGCCAAATGGAGTCAGACTGGAGAGGGTGCTCAAACCACTGACCAACTGACTGCATAAAAGAGGATATCACCACTATAAAAGAGGGATGATCCCTGCTCATTTTTGATATAAAAGAGAAAGTTCTGGACTGTTAATCCTAAACGGCAAGAAGTGCTTCCTGTTTAGCCAAATCCTACATCTTAAATAAGTGTGCTAAATTAACAGGGATAAAATGAATGAACAAAGGGCAAAATAAATCTTAGATGCTGTGACTACAACCACAATGAAACAGCTCACTTTTATCCCTGCTGTGTATGCTCATGGACCAGTGACAACTGCAATGGTGAAAGGTTACTACTTGCAGCTTTGCCTAAATTACTTACCGTGCATACAACAAAGGGGAAAAGTCTGCCCCTTCCCAGCCTGTTTCTCAGCTACTCTGTTTAATTAACTGAAGCCCAAATAAAAGAAAGCAATTAGTTTTAAATCAGATGGGATCCAAAATTCCCGATATACCAATAATCAGTTTATTCTCTACTCCTGGTGCTCCAGCTATTTCTAGGGAATGGTCTAACATGCCATGCCACAACCGATGCCTAGATTCAGATGCTTCTAGCTTACAGAAGTGGACTGAAACTATTAGAAAGTAACAAAACAAGGTGTGTTCATATTTAGTCCCTCTCCTGTTTAGTGTACTGTCAGAACTCAGATCATTAGATTGTTCTGTCTCTAAGGTATTTATAGTGGACCCATTGCCAAATACCAGTAACTAAACATCAAACTGAAAACTAAAGTATTATACATAAAGGATACTTGTTTCTTCCATTTCTCGTAGTTACACAGAACCGTTCCCCAATCCCTTTTCTTCTTTTAGTCAGCATTTTCTGTCTGTCTCATTTCACTTGTGGTGCTACTAGAAATGTAACTTCATAATTTCCATAAGAATCTTTTTTCTTACTAGCTCATTAAAAGATTATTGTTAAGTTTTGCTTCAGAGTTACCATTAAGTGGGCATCATTATTGTGTTAAGGACCTTTGGATTCTACAGCTCTTTTAGGGGCACATGTTGTTTTAGGGCTGTTGATACAGAGTAACTAATACTCATTTAGTGTTTCTCACAGACTCCCTCTAGAGGCTGATAGGGATACAATCTCTAATTAGTATACCTCTCTATAATTAATAATGATTTCCATGTGAACGTGGGTAGAGTGTGAGAATGAGGATCTTGTTTCCAGTCATTATGGTGAAAGACCTTAGCCTGAACTCAAACAGTCACCTGGGTCCGTTGACCAGCTGTAGGTCTTTCCACCAGCAGAAACTTCCTTTGCATGCACACCTGAAACATATTTAGGGAACCAGGCTCGGCTCTTCTTTCTATTCTAGCATGGGAAGGCATTTTTTCTGCTGTGATCTCTAGAGACATGGATGTTCCCTGGAAATTTTTTATCTATTTCTGTTGTTACACCAGGCTGCTTTCTTCTAGCATCTTATGTTCCCCCAGCTCCAGGGATGATGTGGTGCCTGATGAGACTCTTGAGTTGTTGCTAGTTCCTGATAATAAGCTGCCTGAGCTACCTCCATTGTTGCTGCTGCCACCAGGTATGAGAAGTGGCTATACCCTCCTGCCTCCCCTTCTGAAGGTGCTGTCTGACCAGAGACACCAGCACTGGGAAAGTGAGGTCCCAAGACTCCAACCAGACTCCAGAGCCCTTAGGTATATGAAGAGACTGTACAAGATGTCTGCCACCAAAGAAGGGATCCCAAAAGTCAAGAGAAGTCACCTCTATAACACTGTCCGTCTCTTCACTCCACATGCTGAGTGCAAATACCACCACAGGAATGAAATGAAAGGTATGTTGGGGTGTCCTGAGATGAGGGATGGGATGGGATGCAGGGGTGGGTGATAAC